>NC_092336.1:382472222-382789444 GCF_046630445.1 Rutidosis leptorrhynchoides | reverse complement strand
TTTCATATGTTATAATCAATATTTTAATTCATTTTAATTGTCCAATGTCGGCAGTCCACAGTTGATAGTCCACAGTTAACATTCCAATAATTCATATATAGCTTAATATATAATATTCGAATTAATTAATACGTATCGTGACCCGTGTACATGTCTCAGACTCGATCACAACTCAAATTATATATATTATTGTAGAATCAACTTCAACCTTGTATAGCTAACTCCAGCATTACTGTATATAGAGTGTCTATGGTTATTCCAAATAATATATATAGATGCGTCGATATGATATGTCAAAACCTTGTATACGTGTTCCGATATTTAAAGTGCGTAAAATAAATAACAGAAATTAAATGACGATAAATAAAATTGCGAGAATATAAATTGCGATAAATAAATTGCGATAAATAAAATGTGATACAGAATTAACAGTTAGCTAGGTACAGTTAGCGTGGATTCTTAACAAAATTTCTCATAGTTAATTTGTTTGTTTCTAACAAATTATATTTTGTCCAATATTTTCTTCATTATGCCACTTATTGGATTCTGATAAATCAAAATCCAAATATGAAATTGGATGAAAATGGTTGTTCTGTGGTGAACGGATTCATATATCTGTGGATGTAAATAGGATAGTAAATGACCGTTGAATTAGATTCGAAAAATGTACAATGTAACTTATTAATGTGAAATCTAAATATTCCTCGGGTATTACCTACCCGTTAAAATATTTTCACCATTAACAGTTTGTACGAAAGAATTTTTAATTACAATCTTTATGAAAATATACTTACATATATATTTTCCTCAGATGTAATCATGGATTTAATGAGTTAATGTGATATTAATCTCATTTGATTTACTGTTAGAACTAGAATATATAATCTCTAAAACATTGAAGATTACATAATCGTCATGTCGAACGAAGATAAATGATGTAGAACGATTCGTAGAATGATGATTATGCTCGAGGTACATAATGAGATGTTGAGGCGTGTTTTGTTGAAATTTGAGTCATTGGTGGTACTGGTATTGATGTTGGTGGTACTGTTGGTGTCGGTGATGTTGCTGAAGCTGATACATTTTGTACCATATTTTCCAAGGCTACAACTCGGGCGCGAAGCTCGTTGACTTCTGTTATTTCTTCGGAAAGATTGTCGGTCGGAACGAGCGGATGAATAAGGTTTAAAATTGTGAATAGAATATAATCGTGACGAACTACCCTGGAAATAAGTGGGAAAATGGTGTCTCGAACAGGTTCGCCGGTAAGTGCTTCAGGTTCTTCGCCAAGAGGACAATTTGGTTGGTGGAAAGGATCGCCTTCCTAGCGTCTCCATTGATTAAGTCAACTATGAACCCATCAGATGAATTGGGGATGGCTGATTGATTGATTCATTCTGATGACACAGCTTTCGGAGCTTAGGTGAATATCCATGTCGGAATAGCTATCGGAAATAACTATCGGAATAGCTTATCGAAATCTGAGGGACTCGAACTGGTTGAGGGATTCATCTAGTACGATCAGATGAAGGATTTTCGATAAGAAATAGATTATAGGAAGTAGATTAGTACCCTACAATACATAATTTACATATGCATATATAATACTAAAATCCCATAAGTTACGGAGGAATCTACGGAACCGTCAGGCAAAGTTTACAGTAACATATACGCTAAGATATGAATTTTGTCTATATACTATTCATGCAATCAATGCAGTAAGATGTGTCTAGACTAAGAATGATAAGCAAATGATTCCCTAAGAATGATAAGCATGTAATTTTCGATACTAAATGATAAGCAAAACTTTTGACATGCAGACACAGTCGAAGTCCAGACTCACTAATGCATCTATACAACTACTAGTTAGACACACTAATGCAAGACCTGGTTCGCTAAGACCACCGCTCTGAAACCACATGTCATACCCCGTCCTAATCCGTCTGGACGAAGTCACCAATATCTGGTTCCATTGCGATGATCTACTCCAAATAATGTCTTTACAATGAACAAATGCACAGCGGAAGATTTCTTTCATACCTGAGAATAAACATGCTTTCAAGTGTCAACCAAAAGGTTGGTGAGTTCATAGGTTTATCATAAAACAATAAAATTCATCATTTTGATAGACCACAAGATTTAAATGCTGCATGGTACAAATGGGCCCGAATCCTATACCCACCTGTAATGTACATGCGATATCTTTTAAATACAGTACACCTTTCTCGTGTACGAAATCCTTTTTCATAAATCTTAGTAAACGTACACATATCTCGTGCACAAAATAACATACACATAACCTGTGTATAAAATCATTCTCTCGATACATAACATTCATATCAATTGGTGGCAATTATCATATCCACATAATTCAATTGTGGCAATTATCATGTCCACATAATTCAATGGTGGCAATTATCATGTCCACATAATTCAACAATAATCCGCAGAACTTCTGTCTGCATAATAATTCATTCGAGAAATGTTTTGCTTGTGTCTATCTCGTCAAATATTTATAAAAGCATTTCATGTATTCGCAGTTCAGAATATATTTCAAAAGCATTTAATAAAGCAGTTGTAAAAACAGCGCATGTATTCTCAGTCCCAAAAATTTAAAGAGTAAAAGGGAATCAAATGAACTCACCTAATGTATTTTGTAGTAAAAATACATATGACGACATTGAACAAGTATAGGATTGGCCTCAGATTCACGAACCTATATTATTTGTATATTTATTAATATACATAATTGTAATCGAACAAATATATATGTATATATATATATATATATATATATAAATTTATTAATTATATCTTTTTATAAATATGTATATGTTTTATATATTTATTTTGTATACAAAAACATCGATTATGTTATGTCATATATAATAAGTATATATATATATATATATATATATATATATATATATATATATATATATATATATATATATATATATATATATATATATATATATATATATATATGTATGTATATATATCATCTGTTTGTTAAAATAGTAATTATAACAATACTAAAATAATATTAAATATGGTAAAAATAATTATAATACTTAATTTATTAATAAAGGTAATAATGTTAATAATTCTATTAGTGATAAAAATAACATTAATGATAATAATATTAATTTTTACAGTTAATGATTATTATGATAAGGATTTAAGTAATTACATAATTATATTACCCATGATAATATAAATAATAATACTTATAATGATAATTATAATACTAATAATAATTATAATACTTGTAATAATAAAGTTAATATAATTAATTATAAACTGATATAAGTATAAATTTTAATGAAAATACTAATAAATTTTAATATGATAGTAATAATATTACTTAACAATAATACTAGTAATGATAATTGTAGTTTTTAGATATTACTAATATTAAGTGACAACTAATATTTTTTATTAGTAATGATAATAATAATGATAATAATAATAATAACAATAATAATAGTGGAAATAATAGCAACAATATGTTATACCTTTGTAGCATTAAAAAGACTTAAAGTGCCCGAGACGGGACTCGAACACGCGACCTCAAGCTTACCCATCAACACTCCTAACCATCCATCTATCTTTGTTTCTCTATTATTATTTGTATTTTATATGTATTTAATACGTATTTTTCTGTTTTCATTTTATTCCACCAAAACACTACCAGAAATTATTAATGGATCATAATCCCATCTTTTAAGTCTCGGCCCAAAGTAGTTTCTTAAGCTCAACTGAATACAAAACTCTCTGCCCATCACATAAAAATAAATAATTGTTTTGTAGCCGCCATGGTTCGATCCCAAGACCTCTCGTTAACACAACCACACCTTAAACCACTAAGCTGCTACTTGATTTTCTGATATAGATCATAACTTAATTCTATTAAACCCGTACGAAAACGATTCATCATCTTCATCATATTATTCATATCTTAATCATCATCTATCCTCCTTCCATCATCATAATCACACCATTCATGCATCACTAACTCTCATTCATCATCGTAATCTAAATTATTTTTCAAATTCATAATCGAGCATTCTTAATCACCACAGCAATCGATCTCGGTCCTCATTACATGTTATTGTACGTCACCAGTACTGCTACACACAGCAGCCATTTATCTCGAGTAGACAGATAGGAAAAAATAGCAACAGTGGCCCAATTTACTTCTGCCCAACAGCTAAATAAATCTCGACCCAATAGATTAATCAAATTGAAGCCCAATTAGCCTATGAGCACTAGTTTATATGTGTCTGTTAGTGTATATCCGTGATATATGTTTTAAAAAAAATCATATTGCTCGACAACTTACTTTACAGCTCATTCTCTTTACTACCTTTCGATTTCATTAAAATAATCGTGCTCCCAATGAAACATCATTATCAAATTACCATTATTAACTAATCAATATCACCTTTGTTTGTGTATCATTATCATTCGGCTGAAACTGAACAGGAGGACGTAGCAAACATCGTGGGTTTCACTTAATCTTATTCAAATGGAAATCAGAAATGAGTAGTAGTAAACGGGGTGGTGGTTGTTCGTTTAAAATAGGAAATAGAAACAAAAAATATGAAAAGGAAGACATGGTGATGATGGTGGTTCAACGGTTGGGCTGCCAAACAGGAACCTGTAACAGCCGTAATAGAGTTATATGGTGGTGGGTTGTGAGGTGTTTGGACAGGAGATAGAGAGAGATATCGAAGACATAAGTACAGCAAATATTTGATGAGTTTTCTAATGAGATGGTTGTATCCTTTTCCGAATATAACGGGTGAGACGAGGGGTGAAGTGTTGGAGTATTGTTCTCGGTTAGCAGTAAACGAATTCGAAGTTTGTGACAATAGTAATCGCTTATTAAGTGTTGGTGGTGGTTAATCAAATACAAAGAGGAATGGTTCAATAACGACTTAAAACATAAAAATATATATAAAGTTTGTTCGATGGGGTGGTAACGGGTGGTGTTGGTGATAGTTGGAACTAGAAACCAATAAAAATAGAAGTTGTTGATGTGGGTTCGTTGTAACAGAAAACAGCCATAGTTGCTACAGCATAGGAGTTAATAGAGGTGGCGGTTTGTAATTCAATGAAGGTGTGGTGATGTAGGGTAATCGACCACAAGGGGCCTCGTGTGTGTTATTTTACAAGAACAGAAAACAATCTGCTGTATGTAATTAATGGTAGTGGATGGTGATTGATCGAGTGGTTTCACAAAGGTGATGAAGTTGGATTTGTGTTCAACGGTCAACAAGGGTTTTCAAATGGTGGTTTTTGGGTGATTAAGATAGGAGGTAGAAGAATTTCAGAAACAAGCACAGTGAGTAGTGGTAGCATTGAAGTGTAATGGTTATGTGTGGTTATGCATATATGCATATATGATATATATGGAATGGAACATCATTGTAGTAAATGAGTTCATATTTTTTGAAGTATCAATTGTATAATGGATGAGTGGAATAAAGTTGTGGTCATGCATGTGATTGTGTTTCTTAAAGACAAAAAAAAATAGATGATGATTGATTTGGGTGATCGATGAAATGTCCCGTTCTTATTAATTAAAAACGTTCCATATTAATTGATTTCGTTGCGAGGTTTTGACCTCTATATGAGATGTTTTTCAAAGACTGCATTCATTTTTAAAACAAACCATAACCTTTATTTCATAAATAAAGGTTTAAAAAGCTTTACATAGATTATCAAATAATGATAATCTAAAATATCCTGTTTACACACGACCATTACATAATGGTTTACAATACAAATATGTTACATCGAAATCAGTTTCTTGAATGCAGTTTTTACACAATATCATACAAACATGGACTCCAAATCTTGTCCTTATTTTAGTATGCAACAGCGGAAGCTCTTAGTATTCACCTGAGAATAAACATGCTTTAAACGTCAACAAAAATGTTGGTGAGTTATAGGTTTAACCTATATATATCAAATCGTAACAATAGACCACAAGATTTCATATTTCAATACACATCCCATACATAGAGATAAAAATCATTCATATGGTGAACACCTGGTAACCGACATTAACAAGATGCATATATAAGAATATCCCCATCTTTCCGGGACACCCTTCGGATATGATATAAATTTCGAAGTACTAAAGCATCCGGTACTTTGGATGGGGTTTGTTAGGCCCAATAGATCTATCTTTAGGATTCGCGTCAATTAGGGTGTCTGTTCCCTAATTCTTAGATTACCAGACTTAATAAAAAGGGGCATATTCGATTTCGATAATTCAACCATAGAATGTAGTTTCACGTACTTGTGTCTATTTTGTAAATCATTTATAAAACCTGCATGTATTCTCATCCCAAAAATATTAGATTTTAAAAGTGGGACTATAACTCACTTTCACAGATTTTTACTTCGTCGGGAAGTAAGACTTGGCCACTGGTTGATTCACGAACCTATAACAATATATACATATATATCAAAGTATGTTCAAAATAAATTTACAACACTTTTAATATATTTTGATGTTTTAAGTTTATTAAGTCAGCTGTCCTCGTTAGTAACCTACAACTAGTTGTCCACAGTTAGATGTACAGAAATAAATCGATAAATATTATCTTGAATCAATCCACGACCCAGTGTATACGTATCTCAGTATTGATCACAACTCAAACTATACATATTTTGGAATCAACCTCAACCCTGTATAGCTAACTCCAACTTTCACATATAGAGTGTCTATGGTTGTTCCGAAATATATATAGATGTGTCGACATGATAGGTCGAAACATTGTATACGTGTCTATGGTATCTCAAGATTACATAATATACAATACAAGTTGATTAAGTTATGGTTGGAATAGATTTGTTACCAATTTTCACGTAGCTAAAATGAGAAAAATTATCCAATCTTGTTTTACCCATAACTTCTTCATTTTAAATCCGTTTTGAGTGAATCAAATTGCTATGGTTTCATATTGAACTCTATTTTATGAATCTAAACAGAAAAGTATAGGTTTATAGTCGGAAAAATAAGTTACAAGTCGTTTTTGTAAAGGTAGTCATTTCAGTCGAAAGAACGACGTCTAGATGACCATTTTAGAAAACATACTTCCACTTTGAGTTTAACCATAATTTTTGGATATAGTTTCATGTTCATAATAAAAATCATTTTCTCAGAATAACAACTTTTAAATCAAAGTTTATCATAGTTTTTAAGTAACTAACCCAAAACAGCCCGCGGTGTTACTACGACGGCGTAAATCCGGTTTTACGGTGTTTTTCGTGTTTCCAGGTTTTAAATCATTAAGTTAGCATATCATATAGATATAGAACATGTGTTTGGTTTATTTTAAAGTCAAGTTAGAAGGATTAACTTTTGTTTGCGAACAAGTTTAGAATTAACTAAACTATGTTCTAGTGATTACAAGTTTAAACCTTCGAATAAGATAGCTTTATATGTATGAATCGAATGATGTTATGAACATCATTACTACCTTAAGTACCTTGGATAAACCTATTGGAAAAGAGAAAAATGGATCTAGCTTCAACGGATCCTTGGATGGCTCGAAGTTCTTGAAGCAGAATCATGACACGAAAACAAGTTCAAGTAAGATCATCACTTGAAATAAGATTGTTATAGTTATAGAAATTGAACCAAAGTTTGAATATGATTATTACCTTGTATTAGAATGATAACCTACTGTAAGAAACAAATATTTCTTGAGGTTGGATGATCACCTTACAAGATTGGAAGTGAGCTAGCAAACTTGAAAGTATTCTTGATTTTATGTAACTAGAACTTGTAGAATTTATGAAGAACACTTAGAACTTGAAGATAGAACTTGAGAGAGATCAATTAGATGAAGAAAATTGAAGAATGAAAGTGTTTGTAGGTGTTTTTGGTCGTTGGTGTATGGATTAGATATAAAGGATATGTAATTTTGTTTTCATGTAAATAAGTCATGAATGATTACTCATATTTTTGTAATTTTATGAGATATTTCATGCTAGTTGCCAAATGATGGTTCCCACATGTGTTAGGTGACTCACATGGGCTGCTAAGAGCTGATCATTGGATTGTATATACCAATAGTACATACATCTAAAAGCTGTGTATTGTACGAGTACGAATACGGGTGCATACGAGTAGAATTGTTGATGAAACTGAACGAGGATGTAATTGTAAGCATTTTTGTTAAGTAGAAGTATTTTGATAAGTGTCTTGAAGTCTTTCAAAAGTGTATGAATACATATTAAAACACTACATGTATATACATTTTAACTGAGTCGTTAAGTCATCGTTAGCCGTTACATGTAAGTGTTGTTTTGAAACCTTTAGGTTAACGATCTTGTTAAATGTTGTTAACCCAATGTTTATAATATTAAATGAGATTTTAAATTATTATATTATCATGATATTATGATGTACAAATATCTCTTAATATGATATATATACATTAAATGTCGTTACAACGATAATCGTTACATATATGTCTCGTTTAAAAATCATTAAGTTAGTAGTCTTGTTTTTACATATGTAGTTCATTGTTAATATACTTAATGATATGTTTACTTATCATAGTATCATGTTAACTATATATATATCCATATATATGTCATCATATAGTTTTTACAAGTTTTAACGTTCGTGAATCACCGGTCAACTTGTGTGGTCAATTGTCTATATGAAACATTTTTCAATTAATCAAGTCTTAACAAGTTTGATTGCTTAACATGTTGGAAACATTTAATCATGTAAATATTAATCTCAATTAATATATATAAACATGGAAAAGTTCGGGTCACTACAGTACCTACCCGTTAAATAAATTTCGTCCCGAAATTTTAAGCTGTTGAAGGTGTTGACGAATCTTCTGGAAATAGATGCGGGTATTTCTTCTTTATCTGATCTTCACGCTCCCAGGTGAACTCGGGTCCTCAACGAGCATTCCATCGAACCTTAACAATTGGTATCTTGTTTTGCTTAAGTCTTTTAACCTCACGATCCATTATTTCAACGGGTTCTTCGATGAATTGAAGTTTTTCGTTGATTTGGATTTCATCTAACGGAATAGTGAGATCTTCTTTAGCAAAACATTTCTTCAAATTCGAGACGTGGAAAGTGTTATGTACAGCCGCGAGTTGTTGAGGTAACTCAAGTCGGTAAGCTACTGGTCCGACACGATCAATAATCTTGAATGGTCCAATATACCTTGGATTTAATTTCCCTCGTTTACCAAATCGAACAACGCCTTTCCAAGGTGAAACTTTAAGCATGACCATCTCTCCAATTTCAAATTCTATATCTTTTCTTTTAATGTCAGCGTAGCTCTTTTGTCGACTTTGGGCGGTTTTCAACCGTTGTTGAATTTGGATGATCTTCTCGGTAGTTTCTTGTATAATCTCCGGACCCGTAATCTGTCTATCCCCCACTTCACTCCAACAAATCGGAGACCTGCACTTTCTACCATAAAGTGCTTAAAACGGCGTCATCTCAATGCTTGAATGGTAGCTGTTGTTGTAGGAAAATTCTGCTAACGGTAGATGTCGATCCCAACTGTTTCCAAAATCAATAACACATGCTCGTAGCATGTCTTCAAGCGTTTGTATCGTCCTTTTGCTCTGCCCATCAGTTTGTGGATGATAGGCAGTACTCATGTCTAGACGAGTTCCTAATGCTTGCTGTAATGTCTGCCAGAATCTTGAAATAAATCTACCATCCCTATCAGAGATAATAGAGATTGGTATTCCATGTTTGGAGACGACTTCCTTCAAATACAGTCGTGCTAACTTCTCCATCTTGTCATCTTCTCTTATTGGCAGGAAGTGTGCTGATTTGGTGAGACGATCAACTATTACCCAAATAGTATCAAAACCACTTACAGTCCTTGGCAATTTAGTGATAAAATCCATGGTAATGTTTTCCCATTTCCATTCTGGGATTTCGGGTTGTTGAAGTAGACCTGATGGTTTCTGATGCTCAGCTTTGACCTTAGAACACGTCAAACATTCTCCTACGTATTTAGCAACATCGGCTTTCATACCCGGCCACCAAAAATGTTTCTTGAGATCCTTGTACATCTTCCCCGTTCCAAGATGTATTGAGTATCTGGTTTTATGAGCTTCTCTAAGTACCATTTCTCTCATATCTCCAAATTTTGGTACCCAAATCCTTTCATCCCTATACCGGGTTCCGTCTTCCCGAATATTAAGATGCTTCTCCGATCCTTTGGGTATTTCATCCTTTAAATTTCCCTCTTTTAAAACTCCTTGTTGCGCCTCCTTTATTTGAGTAGTAAGGTTATTATGAATCATTATATTCATAGATTTTACTCGAATGGGTTCTCTGTCCTTCCTGCTCAAGGCATCGGCTACCACATTTGCCTTCCCCGGGTGGTAACGAATCTCAAAGTCGTAATCATTCAACAATTCAATCCACCTACGCTGCCTCATATTCAGTTGTTTCTGATTAAATATGTGTTGAAGACTTTTATGGTCGGTATATATAATACTTTTGACCCCATATAAGTAGTGCCTCCAAGTCTTTAATGCAAAAACAACCGCGCCTAATTCCAAATCATGCGTCGTATAATTTTGCTCGTGAATCTTCAATTGTCTAGAGGCATAAGCAATCACCTTCGTTCGTTGCATTAATACACAACCGAGACCTTGCTTTGATGCGTCACAATAAATCACAAAATCATCATTCCCTTCAGGCAATGACAATATAGGTGCCGTAGTTAGCTTTTTCTTCAATAACTGAAACGCTTTCTCTTGTTCATCATTCCATTCAAATTTCTTCCCTTTATGCGTTAATGCAGTCAAGGGTTTTGCTATTCTGGAAAAGTCTTGGATGAATCTTCTGTAGTAACCAGCTAGTCCTAAAAACTGGCGTATGTGTTTTGGAGTTTTCGGGGTTTCCCACTTTTCAACAGTTTCTATCTTTGCCGAATCCACCTTAATACCTTCTTTGTTCACTATGTGACCGAGGAATTGAACTTCTTCCAACCAAAATGCACACTTTGAAAACTTAGCGTACAATTCTTCCTTCCTCAATACTTCTAACACCTTTCTCAAATGTTCACCGTGTTCTTGGTCATTCTTTGAGTAAATAAGTATGTCATCAATGAAAATAATGACAAACTTGTCAAGGTATGGTCCACACACTCGGTTCATAAGGTCCATGAACACAGCTGGTGCATTAGTTAAACCAAACGGCATGACCATAAACTCGTAATGACCGTAACGTGTTCTGAAAGCAGTCTTTGGAATATCATCTTCTTTCACCCGCATTTGATGATACCCGGAACGTAAGTCAATCTTTGAATAAACAGACGAGCCTTGTAGTTGATCAAATAAGTCGTCGATTCTCGGTAGTGGGTAGCGGTTCTTGATGGTAAGTTTGTTCAACTCTCGGTAGTCAATACACAACCTGAATGTACCATCTTTCTTCTTGACAAACAAAACAGGAGCTCCCCACGGTGATGTGCTTGGTCGAATGAAACCACGCTCTAAAAGTTCTTGTAATTATCTTTGCAGTTCTTTCATCTCGCTGGGTGCGAGTCTGTAAGGTGCACGAGCTATTGGTGCAGCTCCTGGTACAAGATCTATTTGAAATTCAACGGATCGATGTGGGGGTAATCCCGGTAATTCTTTCGGAAATACATCGGGAAATTCTTTTGCAATGGGAACATCATTGATGCTCTTTTCTTCAGTTTGTACTTTCTCGATGTGTGCTAGAACAGCATAGCAACCTTTTCTTATTAGTTTTTGTGCCTTCAAATTACTAATAAGATGTAGCTTTATGTTGCCCTTTTCTCCGTACACCATTAAGGGTTTTCCTTTTTCTCGTATAATGCGAATTGCATTTTTGTAACAAACGATCTCTGCTTTCACTTCTTTCAACCAGTCCATACCGATTATCACATCAAAACTCCCTAACTCTACTGGTATCAAATCAATCTTAAATGTTTCGCTAACCAGTTTAATTTCTCGATTCCGACATATATTATCTGCTGAAATTAATTTACCATTTGCTAATTCGAGTAAAAATTTACTATCCAAAGGCGTCAATGGACAACTTAATTTAGCACAAAAATCTCTACTCATATAGCTTCTATCCGCACCCGAATCAAATAAAACGTAAGCAGATTTATTGTCAATAAAAAACGTACCCGTAACAAGCTCCGGGTCTTCCTGTGCCTCTGCCGCATTAATATTAAAAACTCTTCCGCGGCCTTGTCCATTCGTGTTCTCCTGGTTCGGGCAATTTCTAATAATGTGGCCCGGTTTTCCACATTTATAACAAACTACATTGGCATAACTTGCTCCGACACTACTTGCTCCGCCATTACTCGTTCCGACACCATTTGTTCCTTTCGTTCTGTTAACCCCTGGTCCGTAGACCTCACACTTCGCCACGCTATGACCATTTCTTTTACACTTGTTGCAAAATTTGGTGCAGAACCCCGAGTGATACTTTTCACACCTTTGGCATAGCTGCTTCTGATTGTTGTTGTTGTTGCGGTTGTTATTGTTATTGGGATGATTGTTGTAGTTGCTGTTGTTGTTGTTGTTGTTGTTGTTGTTGGGCCGTTTGTTGTAGTTGCGATTGATGTTGCGATTGTTGGGATAATTGTTGCGATTATTATTGTAATTGTTGTTGTTGTTGTATTGGTGATTCTTATCACCGTTTTCCTCCCACTTTCTTTTGACTTGCTTCACATTGGCCTCTTCAGCCGTCTGTTCTTTAATTCTTTCTTCAATCTGGTTCACTAGTTTGTGAGCCATTCTACATGCCTGTTGTATGGAGGCGGGCTCGTGTGAACTTATATCTTCTTGGATTCTTTCCGGTAATCCTTTCACAAACGCGTCGATCTTCTCTTCCTCATCTTCGAATGCTCCCGGACACAATAGGCACAATTCTGTGAATCGTCTTTCGTACGTGGTAATATCAAATCCTTGGGTTCGTAACCCTCTAAGTTCTGTCTTGAGCTTATTGACCTCGGTTCTTGGACGGTACTTCTCGTTCATCAAGTGCTTGAATGCTGACCACGGTAGTGCGTACGCATCGTCTTGTCCCACTTGCTCTAGATAGGTATTCCACCATGTTAACGCAGAACCTGTGAAGGTATGCGTAGCGTACTTCACTTTGTCCTCTTCAGTACACTTACTTATGGCAAATACCGATTCGACCTTCTCGGTCCACCGTTTCAATCCAATCGGTCCTTCGGTTCCATCAAATTCCAAAGGTTTGCAGGTAGTGAATTCTTTGTAGGTGCATCCTACACGATTTCCTGTACTGCTAGATCCAAGGTTATTGTTGGTATGTAGCGCAGCCTGTACTGCGGCTATGTTTGAAGATAGAAAAGTACGGAATTCCTCTTCATTCATATTCACGGTGTGTCGAGTAGTCGGTGCCATTTCCTTCAAAATAGTCAAATGGAACAAGTTAATCATACAGAATATTAAGAGTAGTTAATAGTATTTCGTAGCATAATATGAACTCATTTATAAAAGCTTTTTCTTCATATTAGCGTTTTATAAGTTTAAATTCGGGTAGTACCTACCCGTTAAGTTCATACTTAGTAGCTAATATACAATTCAACTACTACAATTCTATATGAAAAACTGATTATAATAATATTTCGCGTTCAAACTTTTATACAATATTTTACAAACTTACAATACCGCTTATTTTACATAAAGCATGAAATATAGCACACAATAACTTTGATACAAGATAGTTGTGAAGATAATTCTAGCTAGTAGACAAGTCGTTCAGCAAAGGCAATAAAGACACGTAATTCATACGTCCAGAAACAAGTCATGCATTCTGGTTTTACTAGGACTACTTCCCATCCTTGGTCTTGTGGAACATAACCGTTATGGCCGTTGATAAGACAGCGTGTTGTAACGTCGTCAAAGGGACGAGGGTTACGTAATGACCAGCAGTCTCGTAATAACCTAAAAACCTCATTTCTTACCCCAATTACCGACTCCGTCACTTGTGGGAACGTTTTGTTTAATAGTTGTAGCCCGATGTTCTTGTTCTCACTTTGGTGAGAAGCGAACATTACTAACCCGTAAGCATAACATGCTTCTTTATGTTGCATGTTAGCCACTTTTTCTAAATCACGAAGTCCTATATTCGGATATACTGAGTCAAAATAATTTCTTAACCCGTTGCGTAAAATAGCATTTGGGTTCCCCGCAATATATGCGTCAAAGTAAACACATCGTAATTTATGGATTTCCCAATGTGATATTCCCCATCTTCCGAACGAAAGCCTTTTATAAACTAAGGCATTCTTGGAACGTTCTTCGAATGTCTTACAAACTGATCTCGCCTTAAATAGTTGTGCCGAGGAATTCTGACCGACTCTAGACAAGATTTCATCAATCATGTCTCCGGGTAGGTCTCTTAAAATATTGGGTTGTCTATCCATTTTGTGTTTTTATACTGTAAAATAGACAAGAGTTAGATTCATAAAAAAAATACTTATTAATACAAGCAATTTTTACATATATCATAAAGCATAAGCACACTATATTACACATATTACACCACACGAATATAACTATCTTATTCCGACTCGCTCGTTTCTTCTTGCTCGGTTTTGGTTCGTTTTGCCAAGTTTCTAGGGATATATGATGTTCCCCTAATACGAGCCGTCGTTATCCACATTGGTTTAGAAAAACCTGGTGGTTTAGAGGTTCCCGGGTCATTGTTACAACTTAAGGACTTCGGGGGTTGACGATACATATAAAGTTCATCGGGGTTGGAATTAGATTTCTTTATTTTTATGCCCTTTCCCTTATTATTTTCTTTTGCCTTTTTAAATTCAGTTGGGGTAATTTCTATAACATCATCGGAATTCTCGTCGGAATCCGATTCATCGGAGAATTGGTAATCCTCCCAATATTTTGCTTCCTTGGCGGAAACACCATTGACCATAATTAACCTTGGTCGGTTGGTTGAGGATTCTCTTTTACTTAACCATTTAATTATTTCCCCCACCGGTTCTATTTCTTCTTCCGGTTCCGATTCTTCTTCCGGTTCCGATTCTTCTTCCGGTTCCGACTCTTCTTCCGGTTCCTCTTCGGGAACTTGTGAATCAGTCCACGAATCATTCCAATTTACATTTGACTCTTCATTATTATTAGGTGAGTCAATGGGACTTGTTCTAGAGGTAGACATCTATCACATAATATCAAACACGATAAGAGATTAATATATCACATAATATTCATATGTTAAAAATATATAGTTTCCAACAAAAATGTTAAGCAATCATTTTTAAAGAAAACACGGTCGAAGTCCAGACTCACTAATGCATCCTAACAAACTCGATAAGACACACTAATGCAAATTTTCTGGTTCTCTAAGACCAACGCTCCGATACCAACTGAAATGTCCCGTTCTTATTAATTAAAAACGTTCCATATTAATTGATTTCGTTGCGAGGTTTTGACCTCTATATGAGACGTTTTTCAAAGACTGCATTCATTTTTAAAACAAACCATAACCTTTATTTCATAAATAAAGGTTTAAAAAGCTTTACATAGATTATCAAATAATGATAATCTAAAATATCCTGTTTACACACGACCATTACATAATGGTTTACAATACAAATATGTTACATCGAAATCAGTTTCTTGAATGCAGTTTTTACACAATATCATACAAACATGGACTCCAAATCTTGTCCTTATTTTAGTATGCAACAGCGGAAGCTCTTAGTATTCACCTGAGAATAAACATGCTTTAAACGTCAACAAAAATGTTGGTAAGTTATAGGTTTAACCTATATATATCAAATCGTAACAATAGACCACAAGATTTCATATTTCAATACACATCCCATACATAGAGATAAAAATCATTCATATGGTGAACACCTGGTAACCGACATTAACAAGATGCATATATAAGAATATCCCCATCATTCCGGGACACCCTTCGGATATGATATAAATTTCGAAGTACTAAAGCATCCAGTACTTTGGATGGGGTTTGTTAGGCCCAATAGATCTATCTTTAGGATTCGCGTCAATTAGGGTGTCTGTTCCCTAATTCTTAGATTACCAGACTTAATAAAAAGGGGCATATTCGATTTCGATAATTCAACCATAGAATGTAGTTTCACGTACTTGTGTCTATTTTATAAATCATTTATAAAACCTGCATGTATTCTCATCCCAAAAATATTAGATTTTAAAAGTGGGACTATAACTCACTTTCACATATTTTTACTTCGTCGGGAAGTAAGACTTGGCCACTGGTTGATTCACGAACCTATAACAATATATACATATATATCAAAGTATGTTCAAAATAAATTTACAACACTTTTAATATATTTTGATGTTTTAAGTTTATTAAGTCAGCTGTCCTCGTTAGTAACCTACAACTAGTTGTCCACAGTTAGATGTACAGAAATAAATCGATAAATATTATATTGAATCAATCCACGACCCAGTGTATACGTACCTCAGTATTGATCACAACTCAAACTATATATATTTTGGAATCAACCTCAACCCTGTATAGCTAACTCCAACATTCACATATAGAGTGTCTATGGTTGTTCCGAAATATATATAGATGTGTCGACATGATAGGTCGAAATATTGTATACGTGTCTATGGTATCTCAAGATTACATAATATACAATACAAGTTGATTAAGTTATGGTTGGAATAGATTTGTTACCAATTTTCACGTAGCTAAAATGAGAAAAATTATCCAATCTTGTTTTACCCATAACTTCTTCATTTTAAATCCGTTTTGAGTGAATCAAATTGCTATGCTTTCATATTGAACTCTATTTTATGAATCTAAACAGAAATGTATAGGTTTATAGTCGGAAAAATAAGTTACAAGTCGTTTTTGTAAAGATAGTCATTTCAGTCGAAAGAACGACGTCTAGATGACCATTTTAGAAAACATACTTCCACTTTGAGTTTAACCATAATTTTTGGATATAGTTTCATGTTCATAATAAAAATCATTTTCTCAGAATAACAACTTTTAAATCAAAGTTTATCATAGTTTTTAATTAACTAACCCAAAACAGCTCGCGGTGTTACTATGACGGCGTAAATCCGGTTTTACGGTGTTTTTCGTGTTTCCAGGTTTTAAATCATTAAGTTAGCATATCATATAGATATAGAACATGTGTTTAGTTGATTTTAAAGTCAAGTTAGAAGGATTAACTTTTGTTTGCGAACAAGTTTAGAATTAACTAAACTATGTTCTAGTGATTACAAGTTTAAACCTTCGAATAAGATAGCTTTATATGTATGAATCGAATGATGTTATGAACATCATTACTACCTTAAGTTCCTTGGATAAACCTACTGGAAAAGAGAAAAATGGATCTAGCTTCAACGGATCCTTGGATGGCTCGAAGTTCTTGAAGCAGAATCATGACACGAAAACAAGTTCAAGTAAGATCATCACTTGAAATAAGATTGTTATAGTTATAGAAATTGAACCAAAGTTTGAATATGATTATTACCTTGTATTAGAATGATAACCTACTATAAGAAACAAATATTTCTTGAGGTTGGATGATCACCTTACAAGATTGGAAGTGAGCTAGCAAACTTGAAAGTATTCTTGATTTTATGTAACTAGAACTTGTAGAATTTATGAAGAACACTTAGAACTTGAAGATAGAACTTGAGAGAGATAAATTAGATGAAGAAAATTGAAGAATGAAAGTGTTTGTAGGTGTTTTTGGTCGTTGGTGTATGGATTAGATATAAAGGATATGTAATTTTGTTTTCATGTAAATAAGTCATGAATGATTACTCATATTTTTGTAATTTTATGAGATATTTCATGCTAGTTGCCAAATGATGGTTCCCACATGTGTTAGGTGACTCACATGGGCTGCTAAGAGCTAATCATTGGAGTGTATATACCAATAGTACATACATCTAAAAGCTGTGTATTGTACGAGTACGAATACGGGTGCATACGAGTAGAATTGTTGATGAAACTGAACGAGGATGTAATTGTAAGCATTTTTGTTAAGTAGAAGTATTTTGATAAGTGTCTTGAAGTCTTTCAAAAGTGTATGAATACATATTAAAACACTACATGTATATACATTTTAACTGAGTCGTTAAGTCATCGTTAGCCGTTACATGTAAGTGTTGTTTTGAAACCTTTAGGTTAACGATCTTGTTAAATGTTGTTAACCCAATGTTTATAATATCAAATGAGATTTTAAATTATTATATTATCATGATATTATGATGTACAAATATCTCTTAATATGATATATATACATTAAATGTCGTTACAACGATAATCGTTACATATATGTCTCGTTTAAAAATCATTAAGTTAGTAGTCTTGTTTTTACATATGTAGTTCATTGTTAATATACTTAATGATATGTTTACTTATCATAGTATCATGTTAACTATATATATATCCATATATATGTCATCATATAGTTTTTACAAGTTTTAACGTTCGTGAATCACCGGTCAACTTGTGTGGTTAATTATCTATATGAAACATTTTTCAATTAATCAAGTCTTAACAAGTTTGATTGCTTAACATGTTGGAAACATTTAATCATGTAAATATTAATCTCAATTAATATATATAAACATGGAAAAGTTCGGGTCACTACAATCGATTAAAACAAAACAATGATAATAACAATGGCACTAGTAATACAAGTGGGGTAAGAACTAAAAATAATTACGTTCACAAACCTTTAAATCTGTGACACATAAAAATAGATCAATAATAATCATTTGAAACTTTTATGGCACACTAATCTAATTTGGCACAGTTAATATGTTTATGATGTGATATTTGAATGAGATGGAAAACAGAAAGGTGGTTGTGGGGTTTATGCATCTTTATGTCTCGTATATATGTATTATGTATATTTATTAGATAGAATGTAGGATAGCTGGATAGAATTGATAGGATACTTGTGAGATAAAAACAATAATAATTTTATTATTTAATTCAAAGTTTAAAATATCTCCCACAGTATGATATATATATATATATATATATATATATATATATATATATATATATATATATATATATATATATACATCTATAATAATAGCTTTCATTACATCGCATAATATTTTACATATTTATTTTCAACAATTTAATCATATATTATTTCAAATAATATTTCAAATTATTATTATATATGTGTATATATATATTTAAATATATATGTATCTATTTATAATTAGTTGTTCGTGAATCGTCGGGAATGGTCGAAGGTCAATTGAATACATGAAAACAGTTCAAAGTTTTTAAGACTCAAACTAACAGACTTTGCTTATCGTGTCAAAATCATATTAAGATTAAGTTTAAATTTGGTCAAAAATTTCCGGGTCGTCACAGTTGGCGTCGGTTTTTGCATCAGATTAGGAACAAACAGAAGCCGAAACAGTAGTGAACACAGGAATCGAATAACAGTAGTAAATGGGTGGCTTGATGGTGGTTACATGGTGATTTCAAGGCCGACGATGGTGGTGATGATTTAAAGTGGTGCTGTTAGTTGATGGGGTTCGGCAATGGTGAGGGTGGTAGGCTTGTGGTGTGGTGTCTTTGGGAAACAACAAAAACAGACGTAGCATTAATAGGAGCATGCAGGTGTTTGTCGTGGTGTTTTGTGAAGGTTCGAAACAGAAAATATATGCATCAAACATGGTGTTTGGTTTATAGTTTATTCGAAACAGAAACAATTTGGTCAAATGGGTTACGGTGACTGTTGTGATGGAGGTTGGTGATTAGTTATGATCGACCAAGTGAGGGAAGCTAATAGGAATAAGAAAGAAAGAAGCATGATGGGATGGCGGTTGATTTGTTAAGTTGTTGTGATTTGTATCGAGCAGAGAACAAAGTACTTGATGGTGTACGTGTGATGTGTTGTTCAACAATAAGAAATAATATGAGTTTCAAGTAATGGATTATGGTTTTGAGCTGCAAGTGGTCGTGATGGTTTAATGTGGTGGTCTAGAGGTGGTGAACGATGGTTGTGGGTTGATAAACAAAAAGGAAGCAAAGTTGGTGTTGGAGTGGAGATTCATGATGGTGGATCGAAGTTGTTTTGGAGAAGGAGGTGGTAGGTTGTTCAAGTTATAAGAATATGTATATGTGTGTGATATTTCTCCATATGCAGTTGTATATGCATTTACATATAAAGAGAGGATGGATAGATCTTTGGTGTAAAGTAAAAGCAAAGTCAACAGTAATCTATAATTACGTTTCAATTAGGCACATGGTGTCATCATTCAGTTCACGGATGTAATTTAATAAATTAAAGTAATATTATAATATTAATAATAATTAATAATAATAATATAATAATAATTAAATTTTTATGTGGGAATGAAAGGAGCAAGTAATAACACGGTAAAGCACAGTGAAGCCATCATATGTTTGGTGTTTTGTACCGACAGTTTTTACGGACTGTGTATCGTGCGAAATTAGTGGCGGATAAAAGTGTTTAGAAAAATCCCATATTTTTAAATTAACTATATTTATTTATTCTGGTCATTATGGTATAAAATTCGATCATTAATTATTAAATAAATTTTACATTAATTATTTACTCCCAACCCCAAGTAAAATATAAAAAGTTTTAAAATTCAACAAATAGTTCCTAAATATATTTAAAATCATATACGTTCGAATCAAACTTCTCTAATATCAATTGGAGCATCAAACGAGTCTTACAATCATTTAATATTTATTTTTAATATACTTTTATGTATATATAGATATGTTTTAAATAATAATTATTGTAATATCATATTTCTTAACAACAACATTCAATATTTCAAATTGTACTTCCAGTTATTATTTATATATATACACACATATCTATTTACAAATAATTATTCGTGAATCGTTTAGAATAGTCGAAGGGTATTTGAATACATGAACACGGTTCAAAATTTTTGAGACTTCAACATTACAGACTTTGCTTATCGTGTCGGAAACATATAAAGATTAAGTTTAAATTTGGTCAGAAATTTCTGGGTCGTCACAGCACCTACTCGTTAAAGAAATTTCGTCCTGAAATTTGAGTGAGGTGGTCATGGCTAATAATAAAAATGTTTTCATGACGAATATGAGTTGATAAATAGAGTTTTATCATTATTGAGTAATATAGATAAAACAATTCGATTATTCGAAGCGTATGAGTGAGGTTATCACAAAAGAGTGAATTGAAGAAATAAAGTTTCGTCTTAACTTTTGATGTTTTCTTGGTTGAATTCCGGAATTCAAGGGATTTAAAGAAAATCTTCGAAATCTATAAGATCTGATTCTTCGGCGAATAAGAAAATTAAGATCTCTATAATTAAATACGGTGATCTGCCTTGATTACTCTGTCTGATATTTCCATTATAAATTAAACTCTTCCGTTCCATTATTCTCACCGTTCCTATACTTTCTTTCTTAGTTCATACATCCAAAAGATCGTGAAAATGCTTAATTGTATTCTAATCCTTGATATTTTCCTAATCATCATTTCTGTCATCCTTCTTTTCAATCTTCCACCAGAAAAATCTGTTTACTTCTACTATTACCTTGGGGTGATACTATTCTTAATTATACCGTGTCTTTATGTTGCTATTCGTATTAATATCCACGGTTTATAACTTCCGTGTTGTTATTGGGCTTTATATTTTCTCTTATATTTTGGAGCTCTTTGCCTTTTTATTATCCTCCCGACCTCTAGTAAAGCGAGTAACGGTCCAGAATTCGTAAGTATGGAATTTCGGATAAACATCATGTTCTAAATAAGAAAGAATGTATTAGCACGATTTGATTTGTCAAATTACCAGAATAACTGAGAATAGAACTATCAAGAATATATTTTCTTGATATGTTCAGAAGTTAAGAAGAATGAAAGAGCTATGTAACATGGCACATGATGATGTTATGATCTGTGAATCATCACGTTCCAATAGAAACTCAGCATGACCTACTGTAATATAATCACGTTGATCAAGTGTCATTATATTATACTAACTCATGCATCAGTTCCCAACACTACTTCAAAAACATTCATATTTTAAATTCGAAGGTTCACAGAATATAGAAACTAAAATAGTTTCCTTTTATGATATAATACAGATAGCGCGGAGAGATAATTAATATCGGACGAGAATATTTATGAAGATATCTTCAAGAAATATTGAGGATATTAATAAAGAAAGATACGATGATATCTTAGAATTTCTAATATCGATAGATGATGAAGAAAATTTGTCCTCAAGAGTTTAGAGTTAGAAGCAAGCCATTCGTTAGTGACTTCAGTAGGTACTGAATCATTTGAATTCTTTGAGGGCGGGTTTAGTTCTTTGTGATTTGTCTTCAGCCTTCTTCATGGTTTGCTCGATTCTTTTTCCAATTTCAAACTTTTTCTGAGCTTTGCCAACACACTAATCTTTATCTTCAAACTTTTGACTATTTCGGTTGTCTATATTTTCTGCTGCTTCATCAGCAATTTTCAAAATTTGGAGTATTGATTCGTAGATTGAGTGTTTTTCAGAATTTCAGAATGGAAGATCATAATTCTAAGAGATAAATGTTATATGTATACATATAACGGTTGATGTAGAACACTGCGAGATTCAAAATACTGATGACTGATTCTCGGTAATTTGGTATGGCAATTCTTGTTACAAGATGCGGGTAAGTACATTATAGGGTTTCAATGAATATAATAATTTTTCGAAAAGTCAAAGATCAATGAAGTTGTTGGTAAGTTTACTACTAATTTGGCGGAATATAAAAGGTTCTCCGGTAACGATGACGAAAGATAACTTATATAACAAGGTTATAATAAAGTTTATTTGAATGAAAAATCAAAATTGATTTGCTGAAGCTGTGACAAAATTGGATAATTTGGAAAGGAATTGCAAAGTTATTTTCGGTAATAACAACGCCAAAGGAGCTAGCATAGATACGTGTTAAACGTTTACTCAGGTTTCGAGTGTTTTTCAGGTGCATAACTATATGTATCAATCTTTTCTTTCGTAGATAAAGTGCGGTTGGTTCATCCTCTCGATTGAGGTGTTTTCAAGAATCATGAAAGACTTAAACACAGATTGGAATCGTCAAGATACAAATGAGGTTTAAGATGAAATCAAGTGGCAAACTTGAAGAATTGTTTAGTTTCATATATTATAATCAATATTAATTCATTTTAATTGTCCAATGTTGGTAGTCCACAGTTAGCAGTCCACAGTTACTAATTCAATAATTCATATATAGTTTATAATATTCGAATTAATTAATACGTATCGTGACCCGCATACATGTCTCAGACTCGATCACAACTCAAAGTATATATATTATTTAAGAATCAACCTCAACCCTGTATAGCGAACTCTAGCATTACAGCATATAGAGTGTCTATGGTGATTCCAAATAATATATATAGATACGTCAATATGATATGTCAAAACCTTGTATACGTGTCCCGATATTTAAAGTGCGTAAAATAAATAACAAAAATTAAATGACGATAAATAAAATTGCGAGAATTAAAATTGCGATAAATAAATTGTGATAAATAAATTGCGATAAATAAAATGTAATACGGAATTAACAGTTAGCTAGGAACAGTTAGCTAGGATTTTGTTAGCGTAGATTCTTAACAAAATTTCTCATAGTTAATTTGTTTGTTTCTAACAAATTTTATTTTTTTTTGTCCAATGTTTTCTTCATTATGCCACTTGTTGGATTCTGATATGTCAAAATTCAAATATGAAATTGAAAGAAAATGGTTATTCTGCGGTGAACGGATACGTATATCTGTGGATGTAAGTAGGATAGTAAATGACTGTTGAATTAGATTCAAAGAAGGTACAGTGTAACTTATTAATGTGAAATTTAAATATTCCTCGGGTATTACCTACCCGTTAAAATATTTTAACCATTAACAGTTTGTACAAAAGAATTTTTAATTACAATCTTTATGAAAATATATATACATATATATTTTCTTCAGATGAAATCTTGGATTTGATGAATTTATATGATATTAATATCATATGATTTATCGTTAGAACTAGAATACATAATCTCTAAAACATTAGAGATTACATAATCGCCAGGTAGAACGAAGATAAATGATGTAGAACGATATGTAGAACTATGATGACCCGGAAATTTCTGACCAAATTTAAACTTAATCTTTATATGATTAACGTTTTCGACACGATAAGTAAAGTCTGTAAAACTGAATCTCAAAATTTTTGAACTATTCAAATACCCTTCGTTTGTTCTCGACGATTCGCGAACAATGATATGTAAATAGATACATATACATACTATAACTTGAAAGCGTAACAAAGTATTAATTGTATGATACTGTGCATTAAACTTATTGGTTTATATATCTATTTGAATATATATGATAAGTTGGAATATTAATTGTATGAATAACTTGCGACGTGTATTTAAAACGTGTTTATGAATATTGAATATATATTAACTTGGTTATAAAACATTTGATAATACTATTATAGTAGTAAATAACAAGCCGATGATTTATTAAGTAATGAAGTCTATTATGAGAATATGACTTGAAAACGTTAACAAAGTATTAAACGTATAACGTTATACTTATTTGTTTAAGATAAACATCTACGTAATGAAACGTGTTATGTAAAAATGCGTTTTAAAACTTAAAGATTAGTAAAATTATTATTAGCTTTTAATATAAGGATATATATGAGGTTTCGAATTTATTTAGTAAACAACGATAACACTCGTTTGACATTAGATTAGGATTAAACAAAGTTAAATACAAGATTTATAGAAGTAAATAACCAAAACACTAAAAGGTATAAGTTATATCTCGAGTGGTATAGTTTAGGGATAATATAAGACTATATTTTGACAAAGGTACGATTCATGAAACGAAAAATGCAAGTATTCTAAGCGTACGAAACAACGTTCGAAAAACCGAAACCAGGACATAAGTCGAGTGACGACGTACGACTTATCGGAGCAAAAGTTACAAGTCCACTAAGCACGAGAATATAATATAATATATAATTAATTTATATAAATTATATATATTATTTATAAATATAATAACATGTCGACGAGGTAGCAAACAAAAGAATATGGGCTGGCA
Source organism: Rutidosis leptorrhynchoides (assembly GCF_046630445.1). NCBI lineage: Eukaryota > Viridiplantae > Streptophyta > Magnoliopsida > Asterales > Asteraceae > Rutidosis > Rutidosis leptorrhynchoides. Next base: position 382,764,275 of record NC_092336.1, on the reverse strand, counting down.
AACAGAGCCATGCGATCGCATGGCTATATGCCTTGAGTCCCATGCGATCGCATGAGAAGGCTGGACAATTCAGATGCTATAAAATGCGAAGTCTGGTACCAGTTTCATTTACTAATCTCTCTCGATCTCATCTCTCAATTATATATATTACTATTATTATTATTATTATTATTATTATTATTATTATTATTATTATTATTATTATTATTATTATTATTATTATTATTATTATTATTATTATTGTTGTTATTATTATTATTGTTATTATTATTATTATTATTATTATTATTATTATTATTAAGATTATTATTATTAATCTTAATATTAGTAGTATTAGAGCTAGTATTAATATTATAATTTATACATAAAACACTACGACGAGGTTCTGCTCGCATGCTTTCAAAATGAGTTTTTGAGAGGGATAGAGCTAAGGAAAATTATGGGTTATAACTATGGAGGTTATGGGTAATGTTCGAGGATAATATTCGCAAGTCAAACCTAGTGTTTATCATCTCTGTTGCGTCTACGTACTTTCCTGCAATATTGAATCACAATATTGATACGTGAGCATTCATATTTTATCTTTTATATATTAATAGTGTGTCCATGTCTAGTGCTCGAGTATATATGTATATGAATGCTTGTATGCTAAATCTTGTCGTTAAACAGTTTATGATGAATCACAAATTAAATACATATATTACTGATAAAATGTATATGATATGCATGTTTTTGGAAAGCTGGCGAAAAATCAATAACTTTTCATTTAGAAATCGCGTAATTTCGATGAACGAATTAAAAGATATGGTCAATTGAATTATGATTGACGTTAATTGAAATTGCTGTTGAATCTGCAATTAATATTTAAAACAACTTTTTTGTAAGATTGATAAATTGGATTTTTGAATATTACCAGCCGAGTAAATGAATCCTTATATAAGGCACGTCTCGTTTTGTTGAACAATTTTCAAAACTAATTGGTTTATCATATTTTAAATCCTTATAAAAACTATAGCCTAATTTGACAAGAATTGGGAAACAATGTGAAATGTTAAAATGTTTCAATTGCCATGATCATTCAACTATAGTATTGAGTCAGATTGACTTTTTGAAATTGACTTTTGATAACTTTTGTATGTCAATCTCGAGCATTAGGATTGTGATACACTATGACCTGACCTAGCTTAATAGACATTTATTGACCAACATATGTTCTCTAGGTTGAGATCTACGATTAATTGGTATTCCGAGTTTCGGTCACGTTTCGGTGAACGACTTTATGTGCTGCTAAGGTGAGTTTCATTTGCTCCCTTTTTAATTGCTTTTGCAATCTATATTTTGGGCTGAGAATACATGCACTTTATTTTAAACGCAATGGATACAAGTACATACTAAATTCTACACTGAGTTTGAACCGAAAATCCCTTAGCTTTGGTAACTACTAACTGCCAGTTATAAGAACTGGTGGGCGCGAGTAGTAGTATATGGATCCATAGGGCTTGATATCCCCGTCCGAGTTAGAGCGCTAGCCTTTTAATGGACGTATGCTATTTGAGAAGCGTACACGTTGGTTTGTGTGTATTATTAAGATGATTATACAAAGGGTACAAATTATATATACTTTAAGTTTAGTTACCAGGGTGCTCAATTTCGTAGAATATTTTGATAAACATTTCTGGATAAAACAACTGAAATCTTGTGATCCACCTTTATATACAAATTATACGATACATTAAAACTATGAACTCACCAACCTTTGTGTTGACACTTGTTAGCATGTTTATTCTCAGGTTCCCTAGAAGTCTTCCGCTGTTTGCTTATATGTTAGACAAGATATGTGCATGGAGTCTTACATGGCATATTTTTCAAGGAAACGTTGCATTCACCAAATCATCACCATCTATCTCATTTTGACTGCATTGTCAACGGAAGTACTATTGTAAACTATTATTTACGGTGATTGTCTATATGTAGAAATCAACAGATGTCGAAAACCTTTGATTTAAATTTTCATTTATGGTGTGCCTTTTCAAAATAATGCAATGTTTACAAAACGTATCATATAGAGGTCAAATACCTCGCAATGAAATCGATGAATGACGTGTTCGTCCATATGGATTTGGAGCGATCATCACAAGAACATTGATTATACTCGAGGTACATAATGAGATGTTGAGGCGTGTGATATTGAAACTTGGATTGTTAGTGATACTGGTATTGATGTTGGTGGTACTGTTGATGCCGGTGATGTTGCTGAAGCTGGTACGTTTTGCACCATATTTTCTAGATTGATTACTCAAGAGCGAAGCTCGTTGACTTCTTCTATTACACCGGGATGATTGTCGGTTGGAACAAGCGGATGAATAAGGATGGGTATTTTGGATATCATATAATCATTGCGAGATATCCTGGAAATGAGGGTAAATATGGTGTTTCGGACTGGTTCGCTGATAAGTGCTTCAGGTTCATCGCCAAGAGGTAAATTCGGTTGGTGAAAAGGATTGCATTCTTCGCGTCTCCATTGATTAAGTCGACTACGAACTCATCAGATGAATTGGGGATGGATGATTGGTTGATTCATTCTGATGACACTGCTTTCGGAGCTTAGGTGAAACTCCATATCGGAATAGCTGTCGGAATCCGAGGAATTCGAACTGGTTGAGGAATTCATCTCGTACGATCAGATGAAGGATTTTTGATAAGAAATAGATTATAGGATGTAGATTAGTACCCTGCAATACATAATTTACATATGCATAAATAATACTAAAATCCCATAAGTTACGGAGGAATCTACGGAAGCTGTCAGGCAAAGGTAACAATAACAAATACGCTAAGATATGAATTTATCTATACACTGTCTATGCAATAGAGGCAGTAAGACGTGTCTAGACTTTAAGGATGATAAGCAAATAATTTTCGAGACTAAATGATAAGCAAAACTTTTGACATGCAGACACGGTCGAAGTCCAGACCCACTAATGCATCTAAACAACTATCAGTTAGACATACTAATGCAAGACCTGGTTCGCTAAGACCACCGCTCTGATACCACCTATAACAACCTGTCCTAATCCATCTCAACGAATACATTACATTTGGTTACATCGCGAGGTACTTGACCTCTATATGATACTTTTTACAAACATTGCATTCGTTTTTAAAAAACAAACTTTCATTTTATCAAAAGTTGATGGCATGCATACCATTTCATAATATATCCAACTATATTTGACTTAATAATAATCTTGATGAACTCAACGACTCGAATGCAGCGTCTTTTGAAATATGTCATGAATGACTCCAAGTAATATCTTTAAAATGAGCAAATGCACAGCGAAAGATTTCTTTCGTACCTGAGAATAAACATGCTTTAAAGTGTCAACCAAAAGGTTGGTGAGTTCATTAGTTTATCATAATCGATCATTTCCATAATTTTAATAGACCACAAGATTTTCATTTCCATTTCTCATAAATATACGTCCCATGCATAGAGACAAAAATAATCATTCATATGGTTTGAACACCTGGTAACTGACCTTAACAAGATGCATATAGAATATCCCCTATCATTCCGGGACTCCCTTCGAACATGATAAATTCGAAGTACTAAAGAATCCGGTACTTTGGATGGGGCTTGTTGGGCCCAATAGATCTATCTTTAGGATTCGCGTCAATTAGGGTGTCTGTTCCCTAATTCTTAGATTACCAGACTAAAAAGGGGCATATTCAGTTTAATAATCCAGCCATAGAATGTAGTTTTAAGTACTTGTATCTATTTTGTAAAACAGTTATAAAAATTTCGCATGTATTCTCAGCCCAAAAATATAAATGGTAAAAAGACAAATGAAACTCACAGTACTGTATTTTGTAGTAAAAATACATATGACGATATTGAACAACTGAACAATGCAGGATTGGCCTCGGATTCACTAACCTATATCATTTGTATATTTATTAATATACATAATCGTAATCGATCAAATATATATATTATTACTTGTGATATAATTTTTATATCATTAACTTATATATTTCATTATATATTCATTTTATATATTTTAAATATATTTTTATATAGAAAATCTTTGTTTGCATCATATTAGTTATAATAATATTAGAATAAGTATAATGATAGTAATAATAATTTTTAATACTAATAATAATATTGATAGTAATAATAATAGTTTTAATAAAAACGATAGATTTAAAAGAAATGTTACTTTTAGTAATAATAACAATAATACTACTTATATTTATAACAATGATACTAATAAATATATTTATGAACATAATAACAAATTGTATTATTTTATAATGAGGGTATGTGACGACCCGAAAATTTCCGAACAAATTTAAACTTTATCTTTATATCATTAGATAAATATTTCAAACATATATATTACGTACAAATTTACAATTCTAAATATATATATATATATATATATATATATATATATATATATATATATATATATGTTTAATTTAATCATAAAACGTCCTGATTTAAAATAATATATTTTGATAAACAACGAGCCACTGATTTATAGAAGCAAATGACCACAACGCTCAATTTTATAAGTTACAATTTTTATAAGATAATTTATTAATGAGTAAGTCAAATTATTAATAAGGGTACACGTCTCGTAACGTAAAAGGCTAGTTTTCTAAACGTACGAAAGTGCGCTCGAAAAACCGAAAGTGGTACATGAGTCGAGTGACAACGTACGAGTTATTTGAACAAAAATTACATTTTTACTACGCACGTAAATATAATATAATATTTAATTAATTCTAAAGATTAAATATATTATATATTAAATAATATATATAACTTGTGTCGGCAGCTTATATTTATGCATATGTGAATTGGTAAAGGATGCCATGCGATCGCATGGCCACACAGGCTAAATACCATGCGATCGCATGGTAGGTAGGTGAGGTTCACACTCTATAAAATGAACGATATCTGGTTCAAACTGAATTCATTCTCTCTCGATCTCTCAGTTTATATAATATTATTATTATTATTATTATTATTATTATTATTATTATTATTATTATTATTATTATTATTATTATTATTATTATTATTATTATTATTATTATTAGGATAAAAATTAGTATTAGGAGTATTATTATTATTAGTATATACATAAAATAATACGACGAGGTCATGAGTGCATTAATTTCAAAACGGATTTTATGAGCGGGATGAAGCTAAGGAAATTATGGGTTATAACTAATGAGGTGATGGGTATGGTTCAGGGGTATTGCTCGTGAGATCAAATTAATTTTTATCATCTCCGTTGCGTCCACGTACTTTCCTACAATATTGAATCACAATATTGATACGTGAGAATTCATATCTTATCTTTTATATATTAATAGTGTTTCCATGTCTAGTGCTCGAGTATATATGTTTATGCATGCTTGTATGCTTTAATTTTGTCAATAGATAGTTTATGATGATTTACGAATTTGATACATATGCTACTAATATAAAGTATATGATATGCATGTTTTTGGAAAGCTGGCGAAAAATTATTAACTTTTCATTTAGAAATCGTGTGTTTTCGAGGAACAGATTAAAAGATATGGTCAACTGAATTATGGTTAACGTTAATTGAAACTATGTTTGAAACTGTAAATTAATATTTAAACAACTTATCTAAGAGATTGATAAATGGAATTTTTATATATTACTAATCGAGTAAATGAATTTCTAACTAAGGCCCGTCTCGTTTGTTGACCAATTGTCAAAGTTGACTGTCTTATCATCTTTTAAAGCTTTATAAATACTAAATCTGGTTTTACAAGTATTGGGAAACTATATGAAATGTTAAAATATATCCAATTGACATGATCATTCAAATACAATATAACTCTTGAAATAAATAATATTTTGAGTTTGATAAACTATAAATTCGTTCAACTATCAAGACTTATACTATGTTATTATAATAAACATGTATAGATTTAAAGATCATATTGAGTCAGGTTGACTTTTGAAATGACTTTTGTTAACTTTCACATGTCAGTCTCGAGCATTAGAATTGTGATACACTATGACCCGACCTAGCTTGTTAGACATGTATTGACCAACATATGTTCTCTAGGTTGAGATCTACGGTTATTTTGCATTCCGAATTTCGATCACATTTCGATTAATGACCTTATGTGCTGCTAAAGTGAGTTTCATATGCTCCCTTTTTAATTGCTTTTGCAATCTATATTTTTGGGCTGAGAATACATGCACTTTATTTTAAATGCAATGGATACAAGTACATACTAAATTCTACACCGAGTTTGAACCGAAAATCCCTTAGCTTTGGTAACTAGTAACTGTCGGTTATAAGAACTGGTGGGAGCGAGTAGTTGTATATGGATCCATAGGGCTTGACATCCCCGTCTGTTCCAGGTATAGAAACTCTAACCTGAACTATAAAACAGACGTATGCTATTTGAGTGTATAGTACATGTTGGTTGCATGTTAAACACAGGGGTATTTATTATATAGACGTTAAAGCTTAGTAACCAGGGTGCTCAATCTTGTAGAATATTTTGATAAACGTTTTTGGATGAAACAACTGAAATCTTGTGATCCACCTTTATGTACAGATTATGCAAAACATTAAAACTATGAACTCACCAACCTTTGTGTTGACACTTGTTAGCATGTTTATTCTCAGGTTCCCTAGAAGTCTTCCGTTGTTTGCTTATATGTTAGACAAGTTATGTGCATGGAGTCTTACATGGAATATTTTTCAAGGAAACGTTGCATTCACCAAATCATCACCATGTATCTTATTTTGACTGCATTGTCAATGGAAGTACTATTGTAAACTATTATTTACGGTGATTGTCTATATGTAGAAATCATCAGATGTTGAAAACCTTTGATTTAAATATTCATTTATGGTGTGCTTTTTCAAAAGAATGCAATGTTTACATAACGTATCATATAGAGGTCAAATACCTCTCAATGAAATTTATGAATGACGTGTTCGTCCATATGGATTTGGAGCGATCGTCACAGTTGGTATCAGAGCTTGAGGTCATAGGGAATCAGAATTTGCATTAGTGTGTTTAACTGGTAATTGTTAGGATGCATTAGTGAGTCTGGACTATGTCCGTATCTATTTTTACCGAGCTTTACTTATCATTTCTTGTTGGAAATTACCTGCTTATCATTCCTTAGTTTAGACAGGTCTTACTGCATTTACTGCATAGATAGTGTACCGACAAAATTCATACCTTAGCGTATCTGTTACTGTAAACTTTTCCTGACATCTTTCGAAAATTTCTCCGTGATTTATGGAATTTGGTATTATATATACATATGTAAATTATGTATTGAAGAATACCAAACTAAATTCTATAATCTAATTCACATCAAAAATCATCTCCCTAATTATACAAGATGGATCCCGTATCTAGTTCAGATTCCTTAAACTCCGATAGCTATTCCTATATGGATATTCACCTGAATTCGGAAGACATTGTAACTGGAATGGTTGAACCAATCAGCCATCACCTATTCTGGATTAATTGGGGATGGGTTCGTAGCCTACTTAATTATTGGAGACAAGAAGAAGGCGATCCCTTCCATTCACCACATTGCCCTCTTGGCGAAGAACCTGAAGCACTTACCGGCGAACCTGTTCGAGACATAATTTTCTCTCTCATTTCCAGAGTAACTCGTCATGATAATATACTATCTCAAATTCTGGATCTTATTCATCCGTTCGTCCGAACCACCAATCATCCCGGTGTAGTAGAAGAAGTCAACGAGCTTCGCGCTCGGGTAGTGGCTTTGGAGAATATGGTGCAAAGGTTACAAGCACCAGCAGCATCACTGACATCAATAGTACCACCGACAACAACACCAATAGTACCATTACCACCACTAACAACATCCGCACCGCAAGCCTCAACATCATAACATGTACCTCAAACATCAATGTCATACGCACCATAGATACCAAGGAGTACCAACAACAATAACCGATGAAGTATTGATTCATAACTTCATTGGAGAAATATTCTGCGGTGATTATGTAATCTCTAAAGTCTTAGAGATAATCTATTCCAGCCGTAACCATAAATCAGATAAGTGAACCGAAATGATAGAAGGAAGAGTAGAAACCCTGATCGAAATGGTGCACGATTTACAAGCTAGACTTGTTTTACCAGCAGTATCGTCAGTATCACCAACACCGGCAAAACCTGTAGCACTACAAGTTCCGCCAATTTCATAATCACCAACATCATCACAAATCAACAACGCGTATATTGTATCAACGAATTATGAAGTATTAACTCATTTTCCCTGAAGAAATTATATGTATATTATATATATATATATATATATATATATATATATATATATATATATATATATATGTATGTATGTGAAATTTGAAAACAAAATAAATCTTTTCGTACTAAGCTATTACATGTGAATCATAACTGGTAGGTACTACTTGGTTAGTTCATGTTACTAATATGTTATACATCCTTCGTTAATGACTTAACAATTGTTAACTACAATCTCTGTTTCAACTCAATGAATTCCATTTCCTAATAAACCAAGTGTATTATTCAATTACATAATTGATTTTACATTTTCATTTTCGATGTACTCGAAACTTTTCAGAAAACATCATTTGTGCCTTGTAAGGTTCACAAAAAATTCCACGAGCATCAACATCCTTCACCGAGGAATATCAGTAAGAATAAATAATGAAGTATTAATTTCATTAGTGAAATACTCCGCGAATATTAGGTAATCTCTAATGTTTTGGAGATTATTCATTTCTAATTCAAGCCAAAAATCAAATGAGCTTAATATGATATTACCTCATTAAATCTGTACTACATCTGAAGAAAATATACATACAGATATTTTTAAAGACTGTAATGAAAATTCTTTGTACAAAGTATTAATTCTGAAATCTTTAACGGGTAGGTAATACCCGGGAAAAATATAAGTTCGCAATTAATATGTTACACTGTACATTCTTCAACTTTGATTCAAAAATTATTAACAATGCTCACAACGATATACAATCGTTTTCATACAAATTCAATTACATATTCTGATATTGACGAATCAGAATCCAAGTCATAACTCTGAACCGGTGACATCATTCTTAGATCTCTATATCTTTCAAAGCTATATTTTGACTTTAAATCTGTGCAAGATCCATTAGCATTGTTTTTATCGAAAATAACCTTGCAATTCCTTTTCAAACTATCCAGTATTATCAACCATTCAACCAGTCAACGACGACCTTTCAGACTTGTAACTTTGGCATGTACGTTTTTGTTACTGGGGAACCTTTGATGTTCAACTACATTAACAGTAAATGTACCAGCAAATTCATTAATCTGTGACTTAAAGTCTCTCCGAAAAACCATTATAATTGTTCATTGAAGCCCTATCATGTACTCATCCACATCTTGTAACGGTAATTACCATACCAACTACCGAGAATTAGCAATCAGTATTTCGAATTTCGCAGCAATTCTACGCCAACAGTTATATATATACATATAATGTCTATCTCCTAGACTTACTTACTTCGAATGTGAAATTTCTGAAAAATAAACCAAACTGTGAAACTAGTCCTCCGAATTTTGGAAAAATGCTGATGAAGCAGTAAAAACTATAAACAACCTTAACAATCGAAAGTTGGATGATAAAGAGTAGTTTGTTGGAAAAGCACAGAAAAAGAGAAGGTTTAGAACTGGAAAACGGATTGAGCAAACTATGAAGAAGGCTGTGGACAAATCACAAAGACTAAACTTGCCTTCAAAGAATCTAAATGATTCAGTGTCTGCTGAAGTCATTAACAAATACCTTGCTCCTGACTCTAAACCCTTGCGGACAATATTCTTCATTATCCTCTGATATTAGAAATTTTAAGATATCATCGTATCTTTCATTATAAATATCCTCCATATTTCTGAAGATATTTCCATAATTATTCTTATCTGAAATCATTTATCTCTTCACACCATCTGTATTATATCATAAAAGAAACTATTTTAGTTTCTAAATTCTGAAGCCTTCAAGTTTAAAATATGAATGTTTTTGAAGTAGTGTTGGGAACTGAAGCATGAGTTAGTATAATATAATGACACTTGATCAACATGATCATATTACAGTAAGTCATGCTGAGTTTCTAAATAGAACGTGATGATTCACAGATCATAACATTATCATGTGCCATGTTATATGACTTTTGTATTCTATTTAACCTCTAAAATATCAAGAAAATATTTCTTGATGATTCGGTCTTTTCCAGGGTACTCTGGTAATTTAACAAATCAAAATCGTGCCATTACCATTTCCTTCCTAGAACATTAACAATGTTCATTCCGAAATTTGTATATGCGAATTCTGGAACATTACAAGAGATGCCTAATCGCAAGAAGAAGAAACGAAGGGACAAAGCTCCGAAATAGAAATTGGAGTATAAATTGCAGCAAATAGGAGGGAGTATTAACTGTGGATGACAATGATTATAGAAGACAGAAGTAGGGACATTGAAATATAAGGGGAGATATAAAACCCGATAACAACGCATAAATTACAAACCGTGAATATCAATGTTTATCGCAACATAAAGACACGGGAGAATTAAAAGCACTATAACCCCAAGAGCAAAGTAGAAGTAAGCAGATTCCTCTGGTGGAAGTTGGAAAAGTAGAATGATTGTTGCGATAGTAAGGATAAGGATAAGGATCAGAACTAGATTAAGCATTTTCACAATCTTTTGAATTTGAGAATTAAGTATAGGAATGGTAAAAGTGACAAACCGGAAGAAGTTAATTTATAGTGAAATATTTGATAGAGAAATCAAGGCAGATCTCCGCATTTAATTAGAGAGATCCTAATTTCCTTATTTGCCGAAGAATCAAATCTTTTAGATTTAGAAGATTTTCTTTAAATCCCTTGAATTCCGGAATCCAACCAAGACAACGTCAAAAGTTAAAACAAAACTTTATTTCTCATTTCATTCCTTTTAGGATAGCTTCAATCGTACTCTTCAAGCAATTGAATCGTTTTATCTATATTACTCAATAGTGATAAAACTCTATATACCAACTCATATTCGTCATAAAAACATTTTTATGATTAGCCATGACGACCACGATCAAATTTCGGGACGAAATTTCTTTAACGGGTAGGTACTGTGACGACCCGAAAATTTCCGAACAAATTTAAACTTTATCTTTATATCATTAGATAAATATTTCAAACATATATATTACATAAAAATTTACAATTCTAAATAAAAATATATATATATATATTTATAATTTAGTCATAAAACGTCCTGATTTAAAATAATATATTTTGATAAACAACGAGCCACTGATTTATAGAAGCAAATGACCACAACGCTCAATTTTATAAGTTACAATTTTTATAAGATAATTTATTGATGAGTAAGTCAAATTATTATTAAGGGTACACGTCGCGTAACGTAAAAGGCTAGTTTTCTAAACGTACGAAAGTACGCTCGAAAAACCGAAAGTGGTACATGAGTCGAGTGATAACGTACGAGTCATTTGAACAAAAATTACATTTTTACTACGCACGTAAATATAATATAATATTTAATTAATTCTAAAGATTAAATATATTATATATTAAATAATATACATAACTTGTGTCGGCAGCCTATATTTATGCATATGAGAATTGGTAAAGGATACCATGCGATCGCATGGCCACACAGGCTAAATCCCATACGATCGCATGGTGGGTAGGTAAAGTTCACACTCTATAAAATGAACGATATCTGGTTCAAACTGAATTCATTCTCTCTCGATCTCTCAGTTTATATATTATTATTATTATTATTATTATTATTATTATTATTATTATTATTATTATTATTATTATTATTATTATTATTATTATTATTATTAGGATAAAAATTAGTATTAGGAGTATTATTATTATTAGTATATACATAAAATACTACGACGAGGTCATGAGTGCATTAATTTCAAAACGGATTTTATGAGCGGGATGAAGCTAAGGAAATTATGGGTTATAACTAATGAGGTGATGGGTATGGTTAAGGGGTATTGCTCGGGAGATCAAATTAATGTTTATCATCTCCGTTGCGTCCACGTACTTTCCTATAATATTGAATCACAATATTGATACGTGAGCATTCATATCTTATCTTTTATATATTAATAGTGTATCCATGTCTAGTGCTCGAGTATATATGTTTATGCATGCTTGTATGCTTTAATTTTGTCAATAGATAGTTTATGATGATTTACGAATTTGATACATATGCTACTGATATAAAGTATATGATATGCATGTTTTTGAAAAGCTGGTGAAAAATTATTAACTTTTCATTTAGAAATCGTGTGTTTTCAAGGAATAGATTAAAAGATATGGTCAACTGAATTATGGTTAACGTTAATTGAAATTATGTTTGAAACTGTAAATTAATATTTAAACAACTTGTCTAAGAGATTGATAAATGGAATTTTTATATATTACTAATCGAGTAAATGAATTTCTATATAAGGCACGTCTCGTTTGTTGACCAATTGTCAAAGTTGACTGTCTTATCATCTTTTAAAGCTTTATAAATACTAAATCTGGTTTTACAAGTATTGGGAAACTATATGAAATGTTAAAATATATCCAATTGCCATGATCATTCAAACAATTTAACTCTTGAAATAAATAATGTTTTGAGTTTGATAAACTATAAATTCGTGCAACTATCAAGACTTATACTATATTAATATAATAAACATGTATAAATTTAAAGATCATATTGAGTCAGGTTGACTTTTGAAATGACTTTTGTTAACTTTCACATGTCGGTCTCGAGCATTAGGATTGTGATACACTATGACCCGACCTAGCTTGTTAGACATGTATTGACCAACATATGTTCTCTAGGTTGAGATCTACGGTTATTTTTCATTTCGAGTTTCGGTCACATTTCAGTGAATGACCTTATGTGCTGCTAAAGTGAGTTTCATATGCTCCCTTTTTAATTGCTATTGCAATCTATATTTTTGGGCTGAGAATACATGTACTTTATTATAAACGCAATGGATACAAGTACATACTAAATTCTACACCATGTTTGAACCAAAAATCCCTTAGCTTTGGTAACTAGTAACTGCCGGTTATATGAACTGGTGGGCACGATTAGTTGTGTATGGATCCATAGGGCTTGACATCCCCGTCTGTTCCAGGTATAGAAACTTTAACCTGAACTATAAAACAGACGTATGCTATTTGAGTGTATAGTACATGTTGGTTGCATGTTAAACACAGGGGTATTTATTATATAGACGTTAAAGCTTAGTTACCAGGGTGCTCAATCTTGTAGAATATTTTGATAAACGTTTTTGGATGAAACAACTGAAATCTTGTGATTCACCTTTATGTACAGATTATGCAAAACATTAAAACTATGAACTCACCAACCTTTGTGTTGACACTTGTTAGCATGTTTATTCTCAGGTTCCCTAGAAGTCTTCCGCTGTTTGCTTATATGTTAGACAAGTTATGTGCATGGAGTCTTACATGGCATATTTTTCAAGGAAACGTTGCATTCACCAAATCATCACCATGTATCTTATTTTGACTGCATTGTCAACGGAATACTATTGTAAACTATTATTTACGGTGATTGTCTATATGTAGAAATCATCAGATGTCGAAAACCTTTGATTTAAATATTCATTTATGGTGTGCCTTTTCAAAAGAATGTAATGTTTACATAACGTATCATATAGAGGTCAAATACCTCGCAATGAAATCGATGAATGACGTGTTCGTCCATATGGATTTGGAGCGATCGTCACAGGGTAGTATTAATATTTATACTTATAATATTAATAATGATGATAATAATAGTTATGAATATGATAATGATACTAATTTTAATGATAAATATAACAAGTTGTATTGTGATAGTAATAATAATATTAATAATACTTAATGTTACTACTTAGTGATAACAATAATAACAATACTAATTATACTAATAATCATATCCTAATGTTAGTAATAAAAATAACAATAATTCTATTAATCATTTTAATACTTATGATAATAATAATAATAATAGTAATACTAATAATAATGAAAATAATAACGATACTTTTACTAATAACGATATCTTTATTAATTAATGATAACAACAATAATATCGATAATGTCAATAATAATAATAGTTGTAATAATAAAAATAATAGAAAAAAGAGACTACCTTTAAGCTTTTCTAAAAAAAATGCCTTAGACAAGGTTCTAACCCGCGACCTCTCGTTAACACAACCAACAACCTTAAGCATTACTCCACTCCCGTATTTTCTGAAATTAATAACACCCTGAATGTATATATCCCGATTATTTAACTGTTCCTGCTTCTTGCTTGCTACTAACCCAATTTAGAGTTCGGCCCAATCATAAAGTATGGATCTCATCACAGGCCACATTTAATTTAATTGATCCAATATTTATATTTGTTTCACGTACTGGGAAAACTTGAAGCAGGCCAAGATCAGAATTCAACAACATTGAAAAGGGTTTCGGTGCTTTTTTTCTATTTATCTATTTTTTTTAAACGACTTTACACCTTGGAACGCACTAACCCTATCATCATTCTCTTCCTATAATCATCATCATGTGTTCATAAGCATAATTGCCAATCAATCTTTAATTAATAGAAACAAGAGAGCAGCTGCAGACTAGATCGAGAGAAATAAAAAAAAATATAGCGACAAGCAAGAGTTGGATGGAATTAGGAAGAGGAAAACACAGCAGGTACCAAGATCGTTTCATTATTGTTCATCTTCTTCTTCGATCTTTAATATCTATTAAATAAATATTATAGTTTGTCGATTGTTTGTAAAAGTTGAAGAAACGGAAATATTCAGCAATAAATGTGAAATGTCCCGTTCATATTGATTATAAACGTTCCATATTAATTGATTTCGTCGCGAGGTTTTGACCTCTATATGAGACGTTTTTCAAAGACTGCATTCATTTTTAAAACAACCATAACCTTTATTTTATCTATAAAGTTTTAAAAAGCATTACGTAGATTATCAAATAATGATAATCTAATATATACCGTTTACACACGACCATTACATAATGGTTTACAATAAGAATATATTACATCAAAAATAAGTTTCTTGAATGCAGTTTTTACATAATATCATACAAGCATGGACTCCAAATCTTGTCCTTATTTTAGTATGCAACAGCGGAAGCTCTTAATAATCACCTGAGAATAAACATACTTAAAACGTCAACAAAAATGTTGGTGAGTTATAGGTGTAGTGAACCGAACTTTTCCATGTTTATATATATATTAAATGAAATTGTTATTTACATGATTAAGTGTTTCCAACATGTTAAGCAATCAAACTTGTTAAGACTTGATTAATTGAAATAGGTTTCATATAGACAATTGACCACCCAAGTTGACCGGTGATTCACGAACGTTAAAACTTGTAAAAACTATATGATGACATATATATGGATATATATATATATATAGTTAACATGATATTATGATAAGTAAACATATCATTAAGTATATTAACAATGAACTACATATGTAAAAGCAAGACTACTAACTTATTGATTTTGAAACGAGACATATATGTAACGATTATCGTTGTAACGACATTTAATGTATATATATCATATTAAGAGATATTCATACATCATATTATCATGATAATATAATAATTTAAAATCTCATTTGATATTATAAACATTAGGTTAACAACATTTAACAAGATCGTTAACCTAAAGGTTTCAAAACAACACTTACATGTAACGACTAACGATGACTTAACGACTCAGTTAAAATGTATATACATGTAGTGTTTTAATATGTATTCATACACTTTTGAAAGACTTCAAGACACTTATCAAAATACTTCTACTTAACAAAAATGCTTACAATTACATCCTCATTCAGTTTCATCAACAATTCTACTTGTATGCACCCGTATTCGTACTCGTACAATACACAGCTTTTAGATATATGTACTATTGGTATATACACTCCAATGATCAGCTCTTAGCAGCCCATGTGAGTCACGTAACACATGTGGGAACCATCATTTGGCAACTAGCATGAAATATCTCATAAAATTACAAAAATATGAGTAATCATTCATGACTTATTTACATGAAAACAAAATTACATATCCTTTATATCTAATCCATACACCAACGACCAAAAATGCCTACAAACACTTTCATTCTTCAATTTATTTAATTAAATTGATCTCTCTCAAGTTCTATCTTCAAGTTCTAAGTGTTATCATAAATTCTACAAGTTCTAGTTTCATAAAATCAAGAATACTTCCAAGTTTGCTAGCTTACTTCCAATCTTGTAGAGTGATCATCCAACCTCAAGAAAACTTTCTTATTTACAGTAATATATCTTTCTAATATAAGGTAATACTCATATTCAAACTTTGATTCAATTTCTATAACTATAACAATCTTATTTCGAGTGGAAATCTTACTTGAACTTGTTTTCGTGTCATGATTCTACTTCAAGAATTTTCAAGCCATCCAAGATCCTTTGAAGCTAGATCTATTTATCTCTTTTCCAGTAGGTTTATCCACAAAACTTTAGGTAGTAATGATGTTCATAACATCATTCGATTCATACATATAAAGCTATCTTATTCGAAGTTTTAAACTTGAAATCACTAGAACATAGTTTAGTTAATTCTAAACTTGTTCGCAAACAAAAGTTAATCCTTCTAACTTGACTTTTAAAATCAACTAAACACATGTTCTATATCTATATGATATGCTAACTTAATGATTTAAAACCTGGAAACACGAAAAACATCGTAAAACTGGACATACGCCGTCGTAGTAACACCGCGGGCTGTTTTGGGTTTGATAATTAAAAACTATGATAAACTTTGATTTAAAAGATGTTCTTCTGGGAAAACGATTTTTTTTATGAACATGAAACTATATCCAAAAATCATGGTTAAACTCAAAGTGGAAGTATGTTTTTCAAAATGGTCATCAAGACGTCGTTCTTTCGACTAAAATGACTACCTCTTACAAAAACGACTTGTAACTTATATTTATGACTATAAACCTATACTTTTTCTATTTAGATTCACAAAATAGAGTGCAATATGAAACCATAGCAATTTGATTCACTCAAAACGGAATTAAAATGAAGAAGTTATGGGTAAAACAAGATTGGATATTTTTTGATTTTTGTAGCTACGGGAAATATTAACAATTCTATACAAATCATATCCTAGCTAACTTATATTATATTATACATGTATTCTAATATATTATGTAATCTTCGGATACCATATACACGTATGCAAATGTTTTGACATATCATATCGACCCATGTATATATATTATTTGGAACAACCATAGACACTCTATATGCAGTAATGTTGGAGTTAGCTATACAGGGTTGAGGTTGATTCCAAAAATATATATACTTTAAGTTGTGATCTAGCCTGAGACGTGTATACACTGGGTCGTAGATTGATTCAAGATAATATATATATCGATTTATTTCTGTACATCTAACTGTGGACAACTAGTTGTAGGTTACTAACGAGGACAGCTGACTTAATAAACTTAAAACATCAAAATGTATTAAAAGTGTTGTAAATATATTTTGAACATACTTTGATATATATGTACATATTTGTTATAGGTTCGTGAATCGACCAGTGGCCAAGTCTTACTTCCCGACGAAGTAAAAATCTGTGAAAGTGAGTTATAGTCCCACTTTTAAAATCTAATATTTTGGGATGAGAATACATGCAGTTTTATAAATGTTTTATGAAATAGACACAAGTAATTGAAACTACATTATATGGGTGAATGATCGAAGTCGAATATGCCCCTTTTGCTTGATAACCTAAGAATTAGTAAACCGATCTACTAATTGACGCGAATCCTAAAGATAGATCTATTGGGCCTAACGAACCCCATCCAAAGTACCGGATGCTTTAGTACTTCGAATTCGTTTTTATCATGTCCGAAGGATTTCCCGGAATGATAGGGGATATTCTTATATGCATCTTGTTAATGTCGGTTACCAGGTGTTCACCATATGAATGAATTTTATCTCTATGTATGGGATGTATATTGAAATATGAAATCTTGTGGTCTATTATTATGATTTGATAATATATAGGTTAAACCTATAACTCACCAACATTTTTGTTGACGTTTTAGGCATGTTTATTCTCAGGTGATTATTAAGAGCTTCCGCTGTCGCATACTTAAATAATGACGAGATTTGGAGTCCATGCTTGTATGATATTGTGTAAAAACTACATTCAAGAAACTTATTTCGTTGTAACATATTTGTATTGTAAACCATTATGTAATGGTCGTATGTAAACAGGATATTTTAGATTATCATTATTTGATAATCTACGTAAAGATTTTTAAACCTTTATTGATGAAATAAAGGTTATGGTTTGTTTTAAAATGAATGCAGTCTTTGAAAAACGTCTCATATAGAGGTCAAAACCTCGCAACGAAATCAATTAATATGGAACGTTTTTAATCAATAAGAACGGGACATTTCAGTTGGTATCCGAGCGTCGGTCTTAGAGAACCAGAATTTTGCATTAGTATGTCTTATCGAGTTTGTTAGGATGCATTAGTGAGTCTGGACTTCGACCATGTTTACTTGAAAAATGATTGCTTAACAAATTTTGTTGGAAACTATATATTTTTAACATGTGAATATTATGTGATATATTAATCTCTTAACCTGTTTGATATTATGTGATAGATGTCTACCTCTAGAACAAGTCCCATTGACTCACCTAATAATAATGAAGAGTCAAATGTAAATTGGAATGATTCGTGGACTGATTCACAAGTTCCCGAAGAGGAACCGGAAGAAGAGTCAGAACCGGAAGAAGAATCGGAACCGGAAGAAGAATCGGAATCGGAAGAAGAAATAGAACCAGTGGGGGAAATAATAAAACGGTTAAGTAGAAGAAAATCCTCAACCAACCGACCAAAGTTAATTATGGTCAATGGTGTTTCCACCAAGGAAGCAAAGTATTGGGAGGATTACCAATTCTCTTATGAATCGGATCCCGACAAGGATTCCGATGATGTTATAGAAATTACCCCAACACAATTTAATAAGGCAAAAGAGAACAATAAGGGAAAGGGCATAAAAATAGAGAAATTTGATTCCAAACCCGATGAACTTTATATGTATCGTCAACACTCGTATTTCTTAAGTTGTGACAATAACCCGGGAACCTCTAAATCACCGGGTTTTTCTAAACCAATGTGGAAAACGACGGCTCGTATTAGGGGAACATCATATATCCCTAGAAACTTGGCAAAACGAACCAAAACCGAAGAAGAAGAAACGAGCAAGTCGGAATAAGATAGTTGTATTCGTGTGGTGTAATATATGTAATATAGTGTGCTTATGCTTTATGATATATGTAAAAATTGCTTGTATTAATAAGTATTTTTTTTATGAATCTAACTCTTGTCTATTTTACAGTATAAAAACACAAAATGGATAGACAACCCAATATTTTAAGAGACCTACCCGGAGACATGATTGATGAAATCTTGTCTAGAGTCGGTCAGAATTCCTCGGCACAACTATTTAAGGCGAGATCAGTTTGTAAGACATTCGAAGAACGTTCCAAGAATGCCTTGGTTTATAAAAGGCTTTCGTTCGAAAGATGGGGGATATCACATTGGAAAATCCATAAGTTACGATGTGTTACTTTGATGCATATATTGCGGGGAACCCAAATGCTATTTTACGCAACGGGTTAAGAAATTAGTTTGACTCAATATATCCGAATATAGGACTTCGTGATTTAGAAAAAGCGGCTAACATGCAACATAAAGAAGCATGTTATGCTTACGGGTTAGTAATGTTCGCTTCTCACCAAAGTGAGAACAAGAACATCGGGCTACAACTATTAAAAAAACGTTCCCACAAGTGACGGAGTCGGTAATTGGGGTAAGAAATGAGGTTTTTAGGTTATTACGAGACTGTTGGTCATTACGTAACCTTCATCCTTTTGATGACGTTACAACACATTGTCTTACTATCGGTCACAACGGTTATGTTCCACAAAACCAAGGATGGGAAGTGGTATTAGTAAAACCAGAATGCATGACTTGTTTCTGGACGTATGAATTACGTGTCTTTATTGCCTTTGGTGAACGCCTTATTTATTAACTATAATTATCTTCGCAACTACCGTGGTCGGCGTTCAAGCAATTGATGAACGAGCAGTACCGTCCTAGAAACGAAGTCAATAAACTCAAGGCAGAACTTAGAGAGTTACGAACACAAGGGTTCGACGTTACCACATATGAACGACGATTCACAGAGTTGTGCCTATTGTGCCCGGGAGCATTCGAAGATGAAGAAGAGAAGATCGACGCGTTTGTAAAAGGGTTACCAGTAAGGATTCAAGAAGATGATATTCCAAAGACTGCTTTTAGAACACGTTACGGTCATTACGAGTTTATGGTCATACCGTTTGGTTTAACTAATGCACCAGCTGTGTTCATGGACCTTATGAACCAAGTGTGTGGACCATACCTTGATAAGTTTGTCATTGTTTTCATTGATGACATACTTATTTACTCAAAGAATGACCAAGAACACGGTGAACATTTGAGAAAGGTGTTAGAAGTATTGAGGAAGGAAGAATTGTACGCTAAGTTTTCAAAGTGTGCATTTTGGTTGGAAGAAGTTCAATTCCTCAGTCACATAGTGAACAAAGAAGGTATTAAGGTGGATCCGGCAAAGATAGAAACTGTTGAAAAGTGGGAAACCCCGAAAACTCTTAAACACATACGCCAGTTTTTAGGATAGCTGGTTACTACAGAAGGTTCATCCAAGACTTTTCCAGAATAGTAAAACCCTTGACTGCATTAACGCATAAAGGGAAGAAATTTGAATGGAAGGATGAACAAGAGAAAACGTTTCAGTTATTGAAGAAAAAGTTAACTACGGCACCTATATTGTCATTACCTGAAGGGAATGATGATTTTGTGATATATTTTCGATGCCTCAAAGCAAGGTCTCGGTTGTATATTAATGCAACGAACGAAAGTAATTGCTTATGCGTCTAGACAATTGAAGATTCACGAACAAAATTATACGACGCATGATTTGGAATTAGGCGCGGTTGTTTTTGCATTAAAGACATGGAGGCACTACTTATATGGGGTTAAAAGTATTATATATACCGACCACAAAAGTCTTCAACACATATTTAATCAGAAACAACTGAATATGAGGCAGCGTAGGTGGATTGAATTGCTGAATGATTACAACTTTGAGATTCGTTACCACCCGGGGTAGGCAAATGTGGTAGTCGACGCCTTGAACAGGAAGGATAGAGAACCCATTCGAGTAAAATCTATGAATATAATGATTCACAATAACCTTACTACTCAAATAAAGGAGGCGCAACAAGGAGTTTTAAAAGAGGGAAATTTAAAGGATGAAATACCCAAAGGATCAGCGAAGCATCTTAATATTCGGGAAGACTGAACCCGGTATAGGGCTGAAAGGATTTGGGTACCAAAATTTAGAGATATGGGAGAAATGGTACTTAGAGAAGCTCATAAAACCATATACTCAATACATCCTGGAACGAGGAAGATGTACAAGGATCTCAAGAAACATTTTTTGGTGGCCGGGTATGAAAGCCGATGTTACTAAATACGTAGGAGAATGTTTGACGTGTTCTAAGGTCAAAGCTGAGCATCAGAAACCATCAGGTCTACTTCAACAACCCGAAATCCCGGAATGGAAATGGGAAAACATTACCATGGATTTCATCACTAAATTGCCAAGGACTGCAAGTGGTTTTGATACTATTTGGGTAATAGTTGATCGTCTCACCAAATCAGTACACTTCCTGCTAATAAGAGAAAATGACAAGATGGAGAAGTTAGCACGACTGTATTTGAAGGAAGTCGTCTCCAGGCATGGAATACCAATCTCTATTATCTCTGATAGGGATGGCAGATTTATTTCAAGATTCTGGCAGACATTACAGCAAGCATTAGGAACTCGTCTAGACATGAGTACTGCCTATCATCCACAAACTGATGGGCAGAGCGAAAGGACGATACAAATGCTTAAGGACATGCTACGAGCATGTGTTATTGATTTCGTAAACAGTTGGGATCGACATCTACCGTTAGCAGAATTTTCCTACAACAACAGCTACCATTCAAGCATTGAGATGGTGCCGTTTGAAGCACTTTATGGTAGAAAGTGCAGGTCTCCGATTTGTTGGAGTGAAGTGGGGGATAGACAGATTACGGATCCGGAGATAATACAAGAAACTACCGAGAAGATCATCCAAATTCAACAACGGTTGAAAACCGCCCAAAGTCGACAAAAGAGCTACGCTGACATTAAAAGAAAAAATATAGAATTTGAAATTGGAGAGATGGTCATGCTTAAAGTTGCACCTTGGAAAGGCGTTGTTCGATTTGGTAAACGAGGGAAATTAAATCCAATGTATATTGGACCATTCAAGATTATTGATCGTGTCGGACCAGTAGCTTACCGACTTGAGTTACCTCAACAACTCGCGGCTGTACATAACACTTTCCACGTCTCGAATTTGAAGAAATATTTTGCTAAAGAAGATCTCACTATTCCATTAGATGAAATCCAAATCAACGAAAAACTTCAATTCATCGAAGAACCCGTCGAAATAATGGATCGTGAGGTTAAAAGACTTAAGCAAAACAAGATACCAATTGTTAAGGTTCGATGGTGTAACAACCCTCACTTTTCGACTTCTAAATTACTGAATTAACCCTAGGGTTATATGTCTGACTATATGTATTAAGGGTTGTTATATACAATTAAATATTGACTGAATAGTAATTTTTAGTCAACAATGTACGCTTAAATAAATAATATATTATTAATTTATATAATTTGACATAATTTAACTAAGTATATAAACTTTGTATCACTTTTATTATTTAGTTAATGTATTATATATTTAACTATATAATAAATCCAATTATATATAAATGTAATAATATTTACAAACTTACTAAAACTATAGTTTAATAATTAAAATCATAATTATTATTAAAAATACAAAATACCGAATTATTTATTATTTTTATGCAAAATTTGTATTTATTAATTAAATAAAACAAAAGTAAAAAAAAATATTATTGACAAATATTCTTGGAAAAGCATTAAATCAATTTGTTTATTTATATAAAAAAAATCCTTAAAATAAATGAAAAAAATAAATAAATAAATAAATAAATAAATTACTTTTTAATTAAAAATTGTAATGGAAAAACTACTTTTATTATTTTATTTTGTGCATTATCCCATGACCTAACATTTAATATTTTTTTAATTTTAAAATCCCATTAAGAATTAAAATATTTCTTTTTATTTTAATTATTTTATTCTTTTTACCTAATTTTTTCAAGTATAAATACCCCTCATTTCTCATTCAAACTCACACCAAAATTTCTCTCATTCTCTCTTTGAAGAATTACTACTAGTAAGTATTCTTTTCTTACTTTTTATTTTTTTACTTTTTACTTTTTACTTTTTACTTCGGTTATTATTTTTACCGAAACATGTAAATAATGTTATAAATTATATGCAATTAAAAATAAAATAAATAACATGTATGCACTATTACTATTACTAGCACCTATAACCTACTACTTATATTGTAACATAAAAACATTTTGGGATATGTATTAGAGATGTATAGATCTTCGAACTTTCTTGACAAATGGTTTCTATGAGATTCTAGGCAGAGGGTTTGGATTTCCGATTTAAAGGGTCCTATGGCTCAAGCCCCTAGATCTAAATTAGCCATTCGAAGGGAAAGGGGTGATTGGAAGCTTATCTAATACGACAAGTATCCTAAAATGGAAAACACTGATAAAAGTAGAAACTCTCTAGTCATAGAAACTTAGTAAAATAAGAAACTTTCTAAAAATGGAAACTTTATAAAAATAGTAACTTAATAGGAATAGAAACTTAGTAAAACAAACTATACTTAAACACATACTTAAACTTAAACATGGGCAAAACACTTAACTACTCTTAAATGTCAGTAGGTTGATTTTCCTGCTCACTCGTTCAACTCTTTATTCCAAGGAATAACTCTCTCTACTTACTAAGGTGAATTCATAGCCCCTCTTTAATTGCTAGCAAACTTACTTAATTTTACTTGGGGTGAGACACATGCTGTTTTTACTTTTTACACTTTAGACACAAGTACCAAACTGTTAAACTATGCTATACCCGGCTATGTCCGACTAAGTCCCTACAGTGATATTTTTAATTGCTGCGGCATGCTTAATTATTGGGGGTAGGCCTATCGGGAGTAACGTCCCCGATACATTTGACCAAGTCATTGTATTACTTAATAATGAAATTAAACCGACAAGGACAGACACAACTTGTCATGGGGCAAACTTGAACGTTTAGTCTAAATATCACGCATTGGCATAACTTTTTGATCCTGCGGGAGATCAACTTTACAAACTAAATCTTATGGTCTAAAACAACGACAAACTTTTTGTTAAACCTATGAACTTCACTCAACCTTTTGGTTGACACTTTAGCATGTTTTGTCTCAGGTGCTGTTTGATTCAAGCTTACTTATCTACTGCTTATGTGATGCTACTTGGACATAGGATCAAGAGATATCGCATTTATTACTTCTGCATGTGAACATTTACGATATTGTTATTCCTGTCATTGTAACGACATTTCATTTTCCGCTGCGTACTCATTAAAGTTAAATTCATCATTTAGTATTGTTCTCGTTTATTATAATATGTTGGTATGTTTTGATATTAGTGACGTTCCTTCCAGACCCTATTGGGAGGACGTTACAGATTGGTATCAGAGCATAACCAGGCTGTTATAGAGAACCAGGATTGCATTTTTATGTGTGCCTTACTTGTTAGCTAGGGTGCCTTAGCAATCTAGGAAACTATAACCTTTCCTGCCTTAGAATTAAAGCACTTAGGATTGCCCCATAATCTTAACGATTATGCTTAAAGATTCTAATCAAAATATCCTTCCTAATGTTAGAATGTCTAATTATCATCAAACGACCAAAATGAATCTTTTCAAGCCAACCGAAAAAGATACTGAAAGGTCTTCCACAGAAAGACCAGTCCAAAGTCCACCTTATTGTAGTGACCCGAACTTTTCCATGTTTATATATATTAATTGAGATTGATATTTACATGATTAAATGTTTACAACATGTTAAGCAATCAAACTTGTTAAGACTTGATTAATTGAAATATGTTTCATATAGACAATTGACCACCCAAGTTGACCGGCGATTCACGAACGTTAAAACTTGTAAAAACGACATGACGATATATATATGGATATACATATGGTTAACATGAGATTATGATAAGTAAGTATCTCCATAAGTATATTAACAATGAGTTATATACATATAAACAAGACTACTAACTTAAGGATTTCGAAACGAGACATATATGTAACGATTATCGTTGTAACGACATTTAAATGTATATATATCATATTAAGATATATTAATATATCATAATATCATGATAATATAATAATTTAACATCTCATTAGATATAATAAACAATGGGTTAACAACATTAATTGAGATCGTTAACTTAAAGGTTTCAAAACAACACTTACATGTAACGACTAACGATGACTTAACGACTCAGTTAAAATGTATATACATGTAGTGTATTTAGATGTATTAAAATACTTTTGGAAGACTTCAAGACATATATCAAAACACTCATACTTAATGAAAATGGTTACAGTTACTTTCCCATTCTTTTCTTTCATCAAGAATTCTAGTCGTATTCTTACCCGTATTATACACAACTTCAAAACGTACTTACTATGGGTATATACCAATAGGAACTAGCATGGGATTCCACTCTTGATTATGTCATGTATGACTAATCAATTTTAACTTCTACCATGAGCTAGTCAACTAACTAGAACTCCTTTTAACCCCACTCACCACTCACCAATTACCACTCATCATTCACTCCATTTCACTTCCAATTCTCTTTCTAATTCTCTCTCAACACACACACACTATTATGAACGTATTTTTCCAGTAGTTAATCATCATCTTCATCAAAAATCACTTCAAGAATCAAGCTATAATCATCATAGGAAGAACACTTCAAGAACACTTCAAAAATCCCTTCAAGTTTACTAATTTACTTCCAAGCTTTCTAATCCATTCCAAGTAATCATCTAAGATCAAGAAACCTTTGTTATATACAGTATGTTATCTTTCTTATTCAAGGTAATATTCATATTCAAACTTTGATTCAATTTCTATAACTATAAACTATCTTAATTCGAGTAAAAATCTTACTTGAACTTGTTTTTGTGTCATGATCCTACTTCAAGAACTTTCAAGCCATCCAAGATCCTTTGAAGCTAGATCATTTCTTGTCACTTCCAGTAGGTTTACCTACTAAACTTGAGGTAGTAATGATGTTCATAACATCATTCGATTCATATATATAAAACTATCTTATTCGAAGGTTTAAACTCGTAATCACTAGAACATAGTTTAGTTAATTCTAAACTTGTTCGCAAACAAAAGTTAATCCTTCTAACTTGACTTTTAAAATTAACTAAACACATGTTCTATATCTATATGATATGCTAACTTAATGATTTAAAACCTGGAAACACGAAAAACACCGTAAAACCGGATTTACGCCGTCGTAGTAACACCGCGGGCTGTTTTGGGTTAGTTAATTAAAAACTATGATAAACTTTGATTTAAAAGTTGTTATTCTGAGAAAATGATTTTTATTATGAACATGAAACTATATCCAAAAATTATGGTTAAACTCAAAGTGGAAGTATGTTTTCTAAAATGGTCATCTAGACGTCGTTCTTTCGACTGAAATGACTACCTTTACAAAAACGACTTGTAACTTATTTTTCCGACTATAAACCTATACTTTTTCTGTTTAGATTCATAAAATAGAGTTCAATATGAAACCATAGCAATTTGATTCACTCAAAACGGATTTAAAATGAAGAAGTTATGGGTAAAACAAGATTGGATAATTTTTCTCATTTTAGCTACGTGAAAATTGGTAACAAATCTATTCCAACCATAACTTAATCAACTTGTATTGTATATTATGTAATCTTGAGATACCATAGACACGTATACAATGTTTCGACCTATCATGTCGACACATCTATATATATTTCGGAACAACCATAGACACTCTATATGTGAATGTTGGAGTTAGCTATACAGGGTTGAGGTTGATTCCAAAATATATATAGTTTGAGTTGTGATCAATACTGAGATACGTATACACTGGGTCGTGGATTGATTCAAGATAATATTTATCGATTTATTTCTGTACATCTAACTGTGGACAACTAGTTGTAGGTTACTAACGAGGACAGCTGACTTAATAAACTTAAAACATCAAAATATATTAAAAGTGTTGTAAATATATTTTGAACATACTTTAATATATATGTATATATTGTTATAGGTTCGTGAATCAATAGTGGCCAAGTCTTACTTCTCGACGAAGTAAAAATCTGTGAAAGTGAGTTTCATTATTCCCTTTTTAAATGCTTTTGCAATATATATTTTTGGGACTGAGAATACATGCGCTGTTTTTATAACTGTTTTACGAAATAGACACAAGTACTCGAAAATTATATTCTATGGTTGGATTATCTAATCGAATATGCCCCTATATAGTCTGGTAATCTAAGAATTAGGGAACAGACACCCTAATTGACGCGAATCCTAAAGATAGATCTATTGGGCCTAACAAACCCCATCCAAAGTACCGGATGCTTTAGTACTTCAAAATTTATATCATATCCGAAGGGTGTCCCGGAATGATGGGGATATTCTTATATATATATGCATCTTGTTAATGTCGGTTACCAGGTGTTCACCATATGAATGATTTTTATCTCTATGTATGGAATGTGTATTGAAATATGAAATCTTGTGGTCTATTATTACGATTTGATATATATAGGTTAAACCTATAACTCACCAACATTTTTGTTGACGTTTAAAGCATGTTTATTCTCAGGTGAATACTAAGAGCTTCCGCTGTTGCATACTAAAATAAGGACAAGATTTGGAGTCCATGTTTGTATGATATTGTGTAAAAACTGCATTCAAGAAACTGATTTCGATGTAACATATTTGTATTGTAAACCATTATGTAATGGTCGTGTGTAAACAGGATATTTTAGATTATCATTATTTGATAATTTACGTAAAGCTTTTTAAACCTTTATTTATGAAATAAAGGTTATGGTTTGTTTTAAAAATGAATGCAGTCTTTGAAAAACGTCTCATATAGAGGTCAAAACCTCGTAACGAAATCAATTAATATGGAACGTTTTTAATCATTAAGAACGGGACATTTCAGTTGGTATCCGAGCGTTGGTCTTAGAGAACCAGAAAATTTACATTAGTGTGTCTTATCGAGTTTGTTAGGATGCATTAGTGAGTCTGGACTTTGACCGTGTTTTCTTTAAAAATGATTGCTTAACATTTTTGTTGGAAACTATATATTTTTAACATATGAATATTTTGTGATATATTAATCTCTTAACGTGTTTGATATTATGTGATAGATGTCTACCTCTAGAACAAGTCCCATTGACTCACCTAATAATAATGAAGAGTCAAATGTAAATTGGAATGATTCGTGGACTGATTCACAAGTTCCCGAAGAGGAACCGGAAGAAGAGTCGGAACCGGAAGAAGAATCGGAACCGGAAGAAGAATCGGAACCGAAAGAAGAAATAGAACCGGTGGGAGAAATAATAAAACGGTTAAGTAAAAGAGAATCCTCAACCAACCGACCAAGGTTAATTATGGTCAATGGTGTTTCCGCCAAGGAAGCAAAATATTGGGAGGATTACCAATTCTCCGATGAATCGGATTCCGATGAGAATTCCGATGATGTTATAGAAATTACCCCAACTGAATTTAAAAAGGCAAAAGAAAATAATAAGGGAAAGGGCATAAAAATTGAGAAATCTAATTCCAACCCCGATGAACTTTATATGTATCGTCTACCCCCGAAGTCCTTAAGTTGTAACAATGACCCGGGAACCTCTAAACCACTAGGTTTTTCTAAACCAATGTGGAAAACGATGGCTCGTATTAGGGGAACATCATATATCCCTAGAAACTTGGCAAAACGAACTAAAATCGAAGAAGAAGAAACAAGCGAGCCGGAATAAGATAGTTGTATTCGTGTGGTGTAATATATGTAATATAGTGTGCTTATGCTTTATGATATATGTAAAAATTGCTTGTATTTATAAGTATTTTTTTTTATGAATCTAACTCTTGTCTATTTTACAGTATAAAAACACAAAATGGATAGACAACCCAATATTTTAAGAGACCTACCCGGAGACATGATTGATGAAATCTTGTCTAGAGTCGGTCAGAATTCTTCGGCACAACTATTTAAGGCGAGATCAGTTTGTAAGACATTCGAAGAACGTTCCAAGAATGCCTTGGTTTATAAAAGGCTTTCGTTCGAAAGATGGGGGATATCACATTGGGAAATCCATAAGTTACGATGTGTTTACTTTGACGCATATATTGCGGGGAACCCAAATGCTATTTTACGCAATGGGTTAAGAAATTATTTTGACTCAATATATCCGAATATTGGACTTCATGATTTAGAAAAAGTGGCTAACATGCAATATAAAGAAGCATGTTATGCTTACGGATTAGTAATGTTCGCTTCTCACCAAAGTGAGAACAAGAACATCGGCCTACAACTATTAAACAAATCGTTCCCACAAGTGACGGAGTCGGTAATTGGGGTAAGAAATGAGGTTTTTAGGTTATTACGAGACTGTTGGTCATTACGTAACCCTCGTCCCTTTGACGACGTTACAACACGCTGTCTTATCAACGGCCATAACGGTTATGTTCCACAAGACCAAGGATGGGAAGTAGTCCTAGTAAAACCAGAATGCATGACTTGTTTCTGGACGTATGAATTACGTGTCTTTATTGCCTTTGCTGAACGACTTGTGTACTAGCTAGAATTATCTTCACAACTATCTTGTATCAAAGTTATTGTGTGCTATATTTCATGCTTTATGTAAAATAACCGGTATTGTAAGTTTGTAAAATATTGTATAAAAGTTTGAATGCGAAATATTATTATAATCAGTTTTTCATATAGAATTGTAGTAGTTGAATTGTATATTAGCTACTAAGTATGAACTTAACGGGTAGGTACTACCCGAATTTAAACTTATAAAACGCTAATATGAAGAAAAAGCTTTTATAAATGAGTTCATATTATGCTACGAAATACTATTAACTACTCTTAATATTCTGTATGATTAACTTGTTCCATTTGACTATTTTGAAGGAAATGGCACCGACTACTCGACACACCGTGAATATGAATGAAGAGGAATTCCGTACTTTTCTAGCTTCAAACATAGCCGCAGTACAGGCTGCGCTACATACCAACAATAACCTTGGATCTAGCAGTACAGGAAATCGTGTAGGATGCACCTACAAAGAATTCACTGCCTGCAAACCTTTGGAATTTGATGGAACCGAAGGACCGATCGGATTGAAACGGTGGACCGAGAAGGTCGAATCGGTGTTTACCATAAGTAAGTGTACTGAAGAGGACAAAGTAAAGTACGCTACGCATACCTTCACAGGTTCTGCGTTAACATGGTGGAATACCTATCTAGAGCAAGTGGGACAAGACGATGCGTACGCACTACCGTGGTCAGCATTCAAGCACTTGATGAATGAGAAGTACCGTCCCAGAACTGAGGTCAATAAGCTC
The DNA here is from genome assembly GCF_046630445.1 of Rutidosis leptorrhynchoides. Classification (NCBI taxonomy): domain Eukaryota; kingdom Viridiplantae; phylum Streptophyta; class Magnoliopsida; order Asterales; family Asteraceae; genus Rutidosis; species Rutidosis leptorrhynchoides. Next base: position 382,733,332 of record NC_092336.1, on the reverse strand, counting down.
AAGACAGAACTTAGAGGGTTACGAACCCAAGAATTTGATATTACCACGTACGAAAGATGATTCACAGAATTGTGCGTATTGTGTCCGGGAGCATTGGAGATGAGGAAGAGAAGATCGACGCGTTTGTGAAAGGATTACCGGAAAGAATCCAAGAAGATATAAGTTCACACGAGCCCGCCTCCATACAACAGGCATGTAGAATGGCTCACAAACTAGTGAACCAGATTGAAGAAAGAATTAAAGAACAGACTGCTGAAGAGGCCAATGTGAAGCAAGTCAAAAGAAAGTGGGAGGAAAACGGTGATAAGAATCACCAATACAACAACAACAGCAATTACAACAATAATCGCAACAATTATCCCAACAATCGCAACATCAATCGCGACTACAACAAACGGCCCAACAATAACAATAACAACAACAACAACAACAACAACAACAGCAACTACAACAATCATCCCAACAACAATAATAACCGCAACAACAACAACAATCAGAAGCAGCTATGCCAAAGGTGTGAAAAGTATCACTCGGGGTTCTGCACCAAATTTTGCAACAAGTGTAAAAGAAATGGTCATTGCGCGGCGAAGTGTGAGGTCTACGGACCAGGGGTTAATAGAATGAAAGGAACAAATGGTGTCGGAACGAGTAATGGCGGAGCAAGTAGTGTCAGAGCAAGTTATGCCAATGTAGTTTGTTATAAATGTGGAAAACCGGGCCACATTATTAGAAATAGCCCGAACCAGGAGAACACGAATGGACAAGGCCGCGGAAGTGTTTTCAATATTAATGCGGCAGAGGCACAGGAAGGCCCGGAGCTTGTTATGGGTACGTTTCTTATTGACAATAAATCTGCTTACGTTTTATTTGATTCGGGTGCGGATAGAAGCTATATGAGTAGAGATTTTTGTGCTAAATTAAGTTGTCCATTGACGCCTTTGGATAGTAAATTTTTACTCGAATTAGCAAATGGTAAATTAATTTCAGCAGATAATATATGTCGGAATCGAGAAATTAAACTGGTCAGCGAAACATTTAAGATTGACTTGATACCAGTAGAGTTAGGGAGTTTTGATGTGATAATCGGTATGGACTGGTTGAAAGAAGTGAAAGTAGAGATCGTTTGTTACAAAAATGCAATTCGCATTATACGAGAAAAAGGAAAACCCTTAATGGTGTACGGAGAAAAGGGCAACATGAAGCTACATCTTATTAGTAATTTGAAGGCACAAAAACTAATAAGAAAAGGTTGCTATGCTGTTCTAGCACACGTCGAGAAAGTACAAACTGAAGAAAAGAGCATCAATGATGTTCCCGTAGCAAAAGAATTTCCCGATGTATTTCCGAAAGAATTACCGGGATTACCCCCACATCGATCCGTTGAATTTCAAATAGATCTTGTACCAGGAGCTGCACCAATAGCTCGTGCTCCTTACAGACTTGCACCCAGCGAGATGAAAGAACTGCAAAGCCAATTACAAGAACTTTTAGAGCGTGGTTTCATTCGACCAAGTACATCATCGTGGGGAGCTCCTGTTTTGTTTGTCAAGAAGAAAGATGGTACATTCAGGTTGTGTATCGACTACCGAGAGTTGAACAAACTTACCATCAAGAACCGCTACCCACTACCCAGAATCGACGACTTATTTGATCAACTACAAGGCTCGTCTGTTTATTCAAAGATTGACTTACGTTCTGGGTATCATCAAATGCGGGTGAAAGAAGATGATATTCCAAAGACTGCTTTCAGAACACGTTACGGTCATTACGAGTTTATGGTCATGCCGTTTGGTTTAACTAATGCACCAGCTGTGTTCATGGACCTTATGAACCGAGTGTGTGGACCATACCTTGACAAGTTTGTCATTGTTTTCATTGATGACATACTTATTTACTCAAAGAATGACCAAGAACACGGTGAACATTTGAGAAAGGTGTTAGAAGTATTGAGGAAGGAAGAATTATACGCTAAGTTTTCAAAGTGTGCATTTTGGTTGGAAGAAGTTCAATTCCTCGGTCACATAGTGAACAAAGAAGGTATTAAGGTGGATCCGGCAAAGATAGAAACTGTTGAAAAGTGGGAAACCCCAAAAACTCCGAAACACATACGCCAGTTTTTAGAACTAGCTGGTTACTACAGAAGGTTCATCCAAGACTTTTCCAGAATAGCAAAACCCTTGACTGCATTAACGCATAAAGGGAAGAAATTTGAATGGAATGATGAACAAGAGAAAGCGTTTCAGTTATTGAAGAAAAAGCTAACTATGGCACCTATATTGTCATTACCTGAAGGGAATGATGATTTTGTGATTTATTGTGACGCATCAAAGCAAGGTCTCGGTTGTGTATTAATGCAACGAACGAAGGTGATTGCTTATGCGTCTAGACAATTGAAGATTCATGAACAAAATTATACGACGCATGATTTGGAATTAGGCGCGGTTGTTTTTGCATTAAAGACTTGGAGGCACTACTTATATGGGGTCAAAAGTATTATATATACCGACCACAAAAGTCTTCAACACATATTTAATCAGAAACAACTGAATATGAGGCAGCGTAGGTGGATTGAATTATTGAATGATTACGACTTTGAGATTCGTTACCACCCGGGGAAGGCAAATGTGGTAGCCGGTGCCTTGAGCAGGAAGGACAGAGAACCCATTCGAGTAAAATCTATGAATATAATAATTCATAATAACCTTACTACTCAAATAAAGGAGGCGCAACAAGGAGATTTTAAAAGAGGGAAATTTAAAGGATGAAATACCCAAAGGATCGGAGAAGCATCTTAATATTCGGGAAGACGGAACCCGGTATAGGGCTGAAAGGATTTGGGTACCAAAATTTGGAGATATGAGAGAAATGGTACTTAGAGAAGCTCATAAAACCAGATACTCAATACATCCTGGAACGGGGAAGATGTACAAGGATCTCAAGAAACATTTTTGGTGGCCGGGTATGAAAGCCGATGTTGCTAAATACGTAGGAGAATGTTTGACGTGTTCTAAGGTCAAAGCTGAGTATCAGAAACCATCAGGTCTACTTCAACAACCCGAAATCCCGGAATGGAAATGGGAAAACATTACCATGGATTTCATCACTAAATTGCCAAGGACTGCAAGTGGTTTTGATACTATTTGGGTAATAGTTGATCGTCTCACCAAATCAGCACATTTTCTGCCAATAAGAGAAGATGACAAGATGGAGAAGTTAGCACGACTGTATTTGAAGGAATTCATCTCCAGACATGGAATACCAATCTCTATTATCTCTGATAGGGATGGCAGATTTATTTCAAGATTTTGGCAGACATTACAGCAAGCATTAGGAACTCGTCTAGACATGAGTACTGCCTATCATCCACAAACTGATGGGCAGAGCGAAAGGACGATACAAATGCTTGAAGACATGCTACGAGCATGTGTTATTGATTTCGGAAACAGTTGGGATCGACATCTACCATTAGCAGAATTTTCCTACAACAACAGCTACCATTCAAGCATTGAGATGGCACCGTTTGAAGCACTTTATGGTAGAAAGTGCAGGTCTCCGATTTGTTGGAGTGAAGTGGGGGATAGACAGATTACGGGTCCGGAGATTATACAAGAAACTACCGAGAAGATCATCCAAATTCAACAACGGTTGAAAACCGCCCAAAGTCGACAAAAGAGCTACGCTGACATTAAAAGAAAAGATATAGAATTTTAAATTGGAGAGATGGTCATGCTTAAAGTTGTACCTTGGAAAGGCGTTGTTCGATTTGGTAAACGTGGGAAATTAAATCCAAGGTATATTGGACCATTCAAGATTATTGATCGTGTCGGACCAGTAGCTTACCGACTTGAGTTACCTCAACAACTCGTGGCTGTACATAACACTTTCCACGTCTCGAATTTGAAGAAATGTTTTGCTAAAGAAGATCTCACTATTCCGTTAGATGAAATCCAAATCAACGAAAAACTCCAATTCATCGAAGAACCCGTCGAAATAATGGATCGTGAGGTTAAAAGACTTAAGCAAAACAAGATACCAATTGTAAAGGTTCGATGGAATGCTCGTAGAGGACCCGAGTTCACCTGGGAGCGTGAAGATCGGATGAAGAAGAAATACCCGTATCTATTTCCAGAAGATTCGTCAACACCTTCAACAGCTTAAAATTTCGGGACGAAATTTATTTAACGGGTAGGTACTGTAGTGACCCGAACTTTTCTACGTTTATATATATTAATTGAGATTGATATTTACATGATTAAATGTTTCCAACATGTTAAGCAATCAAACTTGTTAAGACTTGATTAATTGAAATATGTTTCATATAGACAATTGACCACCCAAGTTGACCGGCGATTCACGAACGTTAAAACTTGTAAAAACGACATGACGATATATATATGGATATACATATGGTTAACATGAGATTATGATAAGTAAGTATCTCCATAAGTATATTAACAATGAGTTATATACATATAAACAAGACTACTAACTTAAGGATTTCGAAACGAGACATATATGTAACGATTATCGTTGTAACGACATTTAAATGTATATATATCATATTAAGATATATTAATATATCATAATATCATGATAATATAATAATTTAACATCTCATTAGATATAATAAACAATGGGTTAACAACATTAATTGAGATCGTTAACTTAAAGGTTTCAAAACAACACTTACATGTAACGACTAACGATGACTTAACGACTCAGTTAAAATGTATATACATGTAGTGTATTTAGATGTATTAAAATACTTTTGGAAGACTTCAAGACATATATCAAAACACTCATACTTAATGAAAATGGTTACAGTTACTTTCCCATTCTTTTCTTTCATCAAGAATTCTAGTCGTATTCTTACCCGTATTATACACAACTTCAAAACGTACTTACTATGGGTATATACCAATAGGAACTAGCATGGGATTCCACTCTTGATTATGTCATGTATGACTAATCAATTTTAACTTCTACCATGAGCTAGTCAACTAACTAGAACTCCTTTTAACCCCACTCACCACTCACCAATTACCACTCATCATTCACTCCATTTCACTTCCAATTCTCTTTCTAATTCTCTCTCAACACACACACACACTATTATGAACGTATTTTTCCAGTAGTTAATCATCATCTTCATCAAAAATCACTTCAAGAATCAAGCTATAATCATCATAGGAAGAACACTTCAAGAACACTTCAAAAATCCCTTCAAGTTTACTAATTTACTTCCAAGCTTTCTAATCCATTCCAAGTAATCATCTAAGATCAAGAAACCTTTGTTATATACAGTAGGTTATCTTTCTTATTCAAGGTAATATTCATATTCAAACTTTGATTCAATTTCTATAACTATAAACTATCTTAATTCGAGTAAAAATCTTACTTGAACTTGTTTTTGTGTCATGATCCTACTTCAAGAACTTTCAAGCCATCCAAGATCCTTTGAAGCTAGATCATTTCTTGTCACTTCCAGTAGGTTTACCTACTAAACTTGAGGTAGTAATGATGTTCATAACATCATTCAATTCATATATATAAAACTATCTTATTCGAAGGTTTAAACTCGTAATCACTAGAACATAGTTTAGTTAATTCTAAACTTGTTCGCAAACAAAAGTTAATCCTTCTAACTTGACTTTTAAAATTAACTAAACACATGTTCTATATCTATATGATATGCTAACTTAATGATTTAATACCTGGAAACACGAAAAACACCGTAAAACCGGATTTACGCCGTCGTAGTAACACCGCGGGCTGTTTTGGGTTAGTTAATTAAAAACTATGATAAACTTTGATTTAAAAGTTGTTATTCTGAGAAAATGATTTTTATTATGAACATGAAACTATATCCAAAAATTATGGCTAAACTCAAAGTGGAAGTATGTTTTCTAAAATGGTCATCTAGACGTCGTTCTTTCGACTGAAATGACTACCTTTACAAAAACGACTTGTAACTTATTTTTCCGACTATAAACCTATACTTTTTCTATTTAGATTCATAAAATAGAGTTCAATATGAAACCATAGCAATTTTATTCACTCAAAACGGATTTAAAATGAAGAAGTTATGGGTAAAACAAGATTGGATAATTTTTCTCATTTTAGCTACGTGAAAATTGGTAACAAATCTATTCCAACTATAACTTAATCAACTTGTATTGTATATTATGTAATCTTGAGATACCATAGACACGTATACAATGTTTCGACCTATCATGTCGACACATCTATATATATTTCGGAACAACCATAGACACTCTATATGTGAATGTTGGAGTTAGCTATACAGGGTTGAGGTTGATTCCAAAATATATATAGTTTGAGTTGTGATCAATACTGAGATACGTATACACTGGGTCGTGGATTGATTCAAGATAATATTTATCGATTTATTTCTGTACATCTAACTGTGGACAACTAGTTGTAGGTTACTAACGAGGACAGCTGACTTAATAAACTTAAAACATCAAAATATATTAAAAGTGTTGTAAATATATTTTGAACATACTTTAATATATATGTATATATTGTTATAGGTTCGTGAATCAACAGTGGCCAAGTCTTACTTCTCGACGAAGTAAAAATCTGTGAAAGTGAGTTTCATTATTCCCTTTTTAAATGCTTTTGCAATATATATTTTTGGGACTGAGAATACATGCGCTGTTTTTATAACTGTTTTACGAAATAGACACAAGTACTCGAAAATTATATTCTATGGTTGGATTATCTAATCGAATATGCCCCTATATAGTCTGGTAATCTAAGAATTAGGGAACAGACACCCTAATTGACGCGAATCCTAAAGATAGATCTATTGGGCCTAACAAACCCCATCCAAAGTACCGGATGCTTTAGTACTTCGAAATTTATATCATATCCGAAGGGTGTCCCGGAATGATGGGGATATTCTTATATATATGCATCTTGTTAATGTCGGTTACCAGGTGTTCACCATATGAATGATTTTTATCTCTATGTATGGGATGTGTATTGAAATATGAAATCTTGTGGTCTATTGTTACGATTTGATATATATAGGTTAAACCTATAACTCACCAACATTTTTGTTGATGTTTAAAGCATGTTTATTCTCAGGTGAATACTAAGAGCTTCCGCTGTTGCATACTAAAATAAGGACAAGATTTGGAGTCCATGTTTGTATGATATTGTGTAAAAACTGCATTCAAGAAACTGATTTCGATGTAACATATTTGTATTGTAAACCATTATGTAATGGTCGTGTGTAAACAGGATATTTTAAATTATCATTATTTGATAATCTACGTAAAGCTTTTTAAACCTTTATTTATGAAATAAAGGTTATGGTTTGTTTTAAAAATGAATGCAGTCTTTGAAAAATGTCTCATATAGAGGTCAAAACCTCGCAACGAAATCAATTAATATGGAACGTTTTTAATCAATAAGAACGGGACATTTCACTTATGACTTTGGTGGTCCTCCCTCACCAAATTATAGCCCAAATACTACTCTAAAGTTACATGGGTCTCCTGAATACTATCCAACCCCAAGGAATTGAAGAAACTGGGCCGTCAAAGAAAAGATCTCGATCTCCTTCCTACGATGAAGTTGATGCCAAGTACGAGCTCATGAATATGCAAAAAAACTACCGATGACCTTATTCGCCATATTGCAAGGATCGATGCTCAAATGAAGGAAAAAGACCTAGCGATCAAGAAGCTCATGGAGGAAAATGTTGAGCTAAAGAAAGAGATTATATACATAAATTTGTTTTATCCCATGACTGATGTGGACTTTGGTTTGCACCCTTACAAGAAATACCCGATGGGGGAAGCAATATCTCTCCTACCTAAGAGAAGATGTTGACTTTAGATTGAAGATGGAGAAAAACCGCGTGAATAATCAACTTTCTATGAGGGACCACAAGTACCATGTAATCAACAATGATGTTTCCAATCTTTATGATAACATCGAGTATCTTTATGAGGAACAAAAGGAGAAGAACGACAAGTTTGAGAAGTTTATGAAGGAGGTTGAGGACGAGAAGAAGAAATATGAAGACTACTTCAATCTTAATATTTCCTAGTTATTTTCTATCTATGCAAAGGCTAGGCCTTAAACTATTTCTATCCCCGAATCGTGTAATAAGAAGGCTTGTTTAAAGCCTTGTTCTTAATAAAATAAAGTGTTTCGTTTATATCATATTCATCTTTATTCCACTTAATTTTTTTTTTCAAACTTATGACCTATCAAGTTTATCAAACTTCTATATGTTATTGAAGATAACGGTTCGTCCACAAGCTCCTGCTACTACTTCAAACACTCACGTATCTTATGCCTTTATGCATCGGTTTGCGAACTGGAAAATATTATTGGGTTATCACAGTATACGAATTGAAATTCTTTAATCAATATCAGGTTACAAATCTCAACACGTCATACCACCATTATTACATAAATGGATGACACATCATATCTTATCATATATTATCATGTCTATAAACTTTGTCTACCACTTATCCTAAATTTCCTCCGTAAATTACGGAAATCTTTTTGCTATAAATACATATTCAAGGAGATGAATATATCATTCGGTATTCAATACCCATTTCATATCAAACCCTATTCCAAACATATAATATGAATTTCTCAAACTCTTCAAGCTCCCACGGCAGCATAACCGGAACAAACGAACCAATCAGCCATCATCTATTCTGGATGAATTGGGGATGGGTTCGTAGCCGACTCAATCAATGGAGACAAGAAGAAGGTGATCCATTCCACCAACCGAATCCACCTCTTGGCGAAGAACCTGAAGCGCTTACCGGTGAACAAGTCCGAAACACCATTTTCTCTCTTCATTCCAGGGTATCCCATCACGAATATATAATATCAAAGATTCTAGATCTTATTCACCCCCTTGTTCCAACCACAAATCATCCCGGAATAATAGAAGAAGTCAACGAGCTTCGCGCTCGAGTAGTGGCTCTGGAAAATCTGGTGCAAAACCTACAAATGAAATGTCCCGTTCTTATTGATTAAAAACGTTCCATATTAATTGATTTCGTTGCGAGGTTTTGACCTCTATATGAGACGTTTTTCAAAGACTGCATTCATTTTAAAACAAACCATAACCTTTATTTCATCAATAAAGGTTTAAAAAGCTTTACATAGATTATCAAATAATGATAATCTAAAATAACCTGTTTACACACGACCATTACAAAATGGTTTACAATACAAATATATTACAACAAAATAAGTTTCTTGAATGCAGTTTTTATACAATATCATACAAGCATGGACTCCAAATCTCGTCCTTATTTAAGTATGCGACAGCGGAAGCTCTTAATAATCACCTGAGAATAAACATGCTTAAAACGTCAACAAAAATGTTGGTGAGTTATAGGTTTAACCTATATATATCAAATCATAATAATAGACCATAAGATTTCATATTTCAATACACATCCCATACATAGAGATAAAAGTCATTCATATGGTGAACACCTGGTAACCGACATTAACAAGATGCATATATAAGAATATCCCCATCATTCCGGGACACCCTTCGGATATGATATAAATTTCGAAGTACTAAAGCATCCGGTACTTTGGATGGGGTTTGTTAGGCCCAATAGATCTATCTTTAGGATTCGCGTCAATTAGGGTGTCTGTTCCCTAATTCTTAGATTACCAGACTTAATAAAAAGGGGCATATTCGATTTCGATAATTCAACCATAGAATGTAGTTTCACGTACTTGTGTCTATTTTGTAAATCATTTATAAAACCTGCATGTATTCTCATCCCAAAAATATTAGATTTTAAAAGTGGGACTATAACTCACTTTCACAGATTTTTACTTCGTCGGGAAGTAAGACTTGGCCACTGGTTGATTCACGAACCTATAACAATATATACATATATATCAAAGTATGTTCAAAATATATTTACAACACTTTTAATATATTTTGATGTTTTAAGTTTATTAAGTCAGCTGTCCTCGTTAGTAACCTACAACTAGTTGTCCACAGTTAGATGTACAGAAATAAATCGATAAATATTATCTTGAATCAATCCACGACCCAGTGTATACGTATCTCAATATTGATCACAACTCAAACTATATATATTTTGGAATCAACCTCAACCCTGTATAGCTAACTCCAACATTCACATATAGAGTGTCTATGGTTGTTCCGAAATATATATAGATGTGTCGACATGATAGGTCGAAACATTGTATACGTGTCTATGGTATCTCAAGATTACATAATATACAATACAAGTTGATTAAATTATGGTTGGAATAGATTTGTTACCAATTTTCACGTAGCTAAAATGAGAAAAATTATCCAATCTTGTTTTACCCATAACTTCTTCATTTTAAATCCGTTTTGAGTGAATCAAATTGCTATGGTTTCATATTGAACTCTATTTTATGAATCTAAACAGAAAAAGTATAGGTTTACAGTCGGAAAAATAAGTTACAAGTCATTTTTGTAAAGGTAGTCATTTCAGTCGAAAGAACGACGTCTAGATGACCATTTTAGAAAACATACTTCCACTTTGAGTTTAACCATAATTTTTGGATATAGTTTCATGTTCATAATAAAAATCATTTTCTCAGAATAAAAAATTTTAAACCAAAGTTTATCATAGTTTTTAATTAACTAACCCAAAACAGCCCGCGGTGTTACTACGACGGCGTAAGTCCGGTTTTACGGTGTTTTCGTGTTTCCAGGTTTTAAATCATTAAGTTAGCATATCATATAGATATAGAACATGTGTTTAGTTGATTTTAAAAGTCAACTTAGAAGGATTAACTTTTGTTTGCGAACAAGTTTAGAATTAACTAAACTATGTTCTAGTGATTACAAGTTTAAACCTTCGAATAAGATAGCTTTATATGTATGAATCGAATGATGTTATGAACATCATTACTACCTTAAGTTCCTTGGATAAACCTACTAAAAAAGAGAAAAAATAGATCTAGCTTCAACGGATCCTTGGATGGCTCGAAGTTCTTGAAGCAGAATCATGACACGAAAACAAGTTCAAGTAAGATCATCACTTGAAATAAGATTGTTATAGTTATAGAAATTGAACCAAAGTTTGAATATGATTACTACCTTGTATTAGAATGATAACCTACTGTAAGAAACAAAGATTTCTTGAGGTTGGATGATCACCTTACAAGATTGGAAGTGAGCTAGCAAACTTGAAAGTATTCTTGATTTTATGTAACTAGAACTTGTAGAATTTATGAAGAACACTTAGAACTTGAAGATAGAACTTGAGAGAGATCAATTAGATGAATAAAATTGAAGAATAAAAGTGTTTGTAGGTGTTTTTGGTCGTTGGTGTATGGATTAGATATGAAGGATATGTAATTTTGTTTTCATGTAAATAAGTCATGAATGATTACTCATATTTTTGTAATTTTATGAGATATTTCATGCTAGTTGCCAAATGATGGTTCCCACATGTGTTAGGTGACTCACATGGGCTACTAAGAGCTAATCATTGGAGTGTATATACCAATAGTACATACATCTAAAAGCTGTGTATTGTACGAGTACGAATACGGGTGCATACGAGTAGAATTGTTGATGAAACTGAACGAGGATGTAACTGTAAGCATTTTTGTTAAGTAGAAGTATTTTGATAAGTGTATTGAAGTCTTTAAAAAGTGTATAAATACATATTAAAACACTACATGTATATACATTTTAACTGAGTCGTTAAGTCATCGTTAGTCGTTACATGTAAGTGTTGTTTTGAAACCTTTAGGTTAACGATCTTGTTAAATGTTGTTAACCCAATGTTTATAATATCAAATGAGATTTTAAATTATTATATTATCATGATATTATCATGTATGAATATCTCTTAATATGATATATATACATTAAATGTCTTTACAACGATAATCGTTACATATATGTCTCGTTTAAAAATCATTAAGTTAGTAGTCTTGTTTTTACATATGTAGTTCATTGTTAATATACTTAATGATATGTTTACTTATCATAGTATCATGTTAACTATATATATATCCATATATATGTCATCATATAGTTTTTACAAGTTTTAACGTTCGTGAATCACCGGTCAACTTGGGTGGTCAATTGTCTATATGAACATATTTCAATTAATCAAGTCTTAAAAAGTTTGATTGCTTAACATGTTGGAAACATTTAATCATGTAAATATCAATCTCAATTAATATATATAAACATGGAAAAGTTCGGGTCACTACAGTACCTACCCGTTAAATAAATTTCGTCCCGAAATTTTAAGCTGTTGAAGGTGTTGACGAATCTTCTGGAAATAGATGCGGGTATTTCTTCTTCATCTGATCTTCACGCTCCCAGGTGAACTCGGGTCCTCTACGAGCATTCCATCGAACCTTAACAATTGGTATCTTGTTTTGCTTAAGTCTTTTAACCTCACGATCCATTATTTCGACGGGTTCTTCGATGAATTGAAGTTTTTCGTTGATTTGGATTTCATCTAACGGAATAGTGAGATCTTCTTTAGCAAAACATTTCTTCAAATTCGAGACGTGGAAAGTGTTATGTACAGCCACGAGTTGTTGATGTAACTCAAGTCGGTAAGCTACTGGTCCGACACGATCAATAATCTTGAATGGTCCAATATACCTTGGATTTAATTTCCCTCGTTTACCAAATCGAACAACGCCTTTCCAAGGTGAAACTTTAAGCATGACCATCTCTATAATTTCAAATTCTATATCTTTTCTTTTAATGTCAGCGTAGCTCTTTTGTCGACTTTGGGCGGTTTTCAACCGTTGTTGAATTTGGATGATCTTCTCGGTAGTTTCTTGTATAATCTCCGGACCCGTAATCTGTCTATCCCCCACTTCACTCCAACAAATCGGAGACCTGCACTTTCTACCATAAATTGCTTCAAACGGCGCCATCTCAATGCTTGAATGGTAGCAGTTGTTGTAGGAAAATTCTGCTAACGGTAGATGTCGATCCCAACTGTTTCCGAAATCAATAACACAAGCTCGTAGCATGTCTTCAAGCGTTTGTATCGTCCTTTCGCTCTGCCCATCAGTTTGTGGATGATAGGCAGTACTCATGTCTAGACGAGTTCCTAATGCTTGCTGTAATGTCTGCCAGAATCTTGAAATAAATCTGCCATCCCTATCAGAGATAATAGAGATTGGTATTCCATGTCTGGAGACGACTTCCTTCAAATACAGTCGTGCTAACTTCTCCATCTTGTCATCTTCTCTTATTGGCAGGAAGTGTGCTGACTTGGTGAGACGATCAACTATTACCCAAATAGTATCATAACCACTTGCAGTCCTTGGCAATTTAGTGATGAAATCCATGGTAATGTATTCCCATTTCCATTCCGGAATTTTGGGTTGTTGAAGTAGACCTGATGGTTTCTGATGCTCAGCTTTGACCTTAGAACACGTCAAACATTCTCCTACGTATTTAGCAACATCGGCTTTCATACCCGGCCACCAAAAATGTTTCTTGAGATCCTTGTACATCTTCCCCGTTCCAGGATGTATTGAGTATCTGGTTTTATGGGCTTCTCTAAGTACTATTTCTCTCATATCTCCAAATTTTGGTACCCAAATCCTTTCAGCCCTATACCGGGTTCCATCTTCCCGAATATTAAGATGCTTCTCCGATCCTTTGGGTATTTCATCCTTTAAATTTCCCTCTTTTAAAACTCCTAGTTGCGCCTCCTTTATTTGAGTAGTAAGGTTATTATGAATCATTATATTCATAGATTTTACTCGAATGGGTTCTCTGTCTTTCCTGCTCAAGGCATCGGCTACCACATTTGCCTTCCCCGGGTGGTAACGAATCTCAAAGTCATAATCATTCAATAATTCAATCCACCTACGCTGCCTCATATTCAGTTGTTTCTGATTAAATATGTGTTGAAGACTTTTGTGGTCGGTATATATAATACTTTTGACCCCGTATAAGTAGTGCCTCCAAGTCTTTAATGCAAAAACAACCGCTCCTAATTCCAAATCATGCGTCGTATAATTTTGTTCGTGAATCTTTAATTGTCTAGACGCATAAGCAATCACCTTCGTTCGTTGCATTAATACACAACCGAGACCTTGCTTTGATGCGTCACAATAAATCACAAAATCATCATTCCCTTCAGGCAATGACAATATAGGTGCCGTAGTTAGCTTTTACTTCAATAACTGAAACGCTTTCTCTTGTTCATCATTCCATTCAAATTTCTTCCCTTTATGCGTTAATGCAGTCAAGGGTTTTGCTATTCTGGAAAAGTCTTGGATGAACCTTCTGTAGTAACTAGCTAGTCCTAAAAACTGGCGTATGTGTTTCGGAGTTTTCGGGGTTTCCCACTTTTCAACAGTTTCTATCTTTGCCGGATCCACCTTAATACCTTTTTTGTTCACTATGTGACCGAGGAATTGAACTTCTTCCAACCAAAATGCACACTTTGAAAACTTAGCGTACAATTCTTCCTTCCTCAATACTTCTAACACCTTTCTCAAATGTTCACCGTGTTCTTGGTCATTCTTTGAGTAAATAAGTATGTCATCAATGAAAACAATGACAAACTTGTCAAGGTATGGTCCACACACTCGGTTCATAAGGTCCATGAACACAGCTGGTGCATTAGTTAAACCAAACGGTATGACCATAAACTCGTAATGACCGTAACGTGTTCTGAAAGCAGTCTTTGGAATATCATCTTCTTTCACCCGCATTTGATGATACCCGGAATGTAAGTCAATCTTTGAATAAACAGACGAGCCTTGTAGTTGATCAAATAAGTCATCGATTCTCGGTAGTGGGTAGCGGTTCTTGATGGTAAGTTTGTTCAACTCTCGGTAGTCGATACACAACCTGAATGTACCATCTTTCTTCTTGACAAACAAAACAGGAGCTCCCCACGGTGATGTGCTTGGTCGAATGAAACCACACTCTAAAAGTTCTTGTAATTGGCTTTATAGTTCTTTCATCTCGCTGGGTGCGATTCTGTAAGGAGCACGAGCTATTGGTGCAGCTCCTGGTACAAGATCTATTTGAAATTCAACGGATCGATGTGGGGGTAATCCCGGTAATTTTTTGGGAAATGCATCGGGAAATTCTTTTGCAATGGGAACATCGTTGATGCTCTTTTCTTCAGTTTGTACTTTCTCGACGTGTGCTAGAACAGCATAGCAACCTTTTCTTATTAGTTTTTGTGCCTTCAAATTACTAATAAGATGTAGCTTCGTGTTGCCCTTTTCTCCGTACACCATTAAGGGTTTTCCTTCTTCTCGTACAATGCGAATTGCATTTTTATAACATACGATCTCTGCTTTCACCTTCTTCAGCCAGTCCATGCCAACTATTACATCAAAACTCCCTAACTCTACTGGTATCAAATCAATCTTAAATGTTTCGCTAACCAGTTTAATTTCTCGATTCCGACATATATTATCTGCTGAAATTAATTTACCATTTGCTAATTCGAGTAAAAATTTACTATCCAACGGCGTCAATGGGCAACTTAATTTAGCACAAAAATCTCTACTCATATAGCTTCTATCAGCACCCGAATCAAATAAAACGTAAGCAGATTTATTGTCAATAAGAAACGTACCCGTAACAAGCTCCGGGTCTTCCTGTGCCTCTGCCGCGTTAATATTGAAAACTCTTCCGTGGCCTTGTCCATTCGTGTTCTCCTGGTTCGGGCAATTTCTAATAATGTGGCCCGGTTTTCCACATTTATAACAAACTACATTGGCATAACTTGCTCCGACACTACTTGCTCCGCCATTACTCGTTCTGACACCATTTGTTCCTTTCGTTCTATTAACCCCTGGTCCGTAGACCTCACACTTCGCCGCGCTATGATCATTTCTTTTACACTTGTTGCAAAATTTGGTGCAGAACCCCGAGTGATACTTTTCACACCTTTGGCATAGCTGCTTCTGATTGTTGTTGTTGTTGCGGTTATTATTGTTGTTGGGATGATTGTTGTAGTTGCTGCTGCTGTTGTTGTTGTTGTTGTTGTTGTTGTTGGGCCGTTTGTTGTAGTTGCGATTGATGTTGCGATTGTTGGGATAATTGTTGCGATTATTGTTGTAATTGCTGTTGTTGTTGTATTGGTGATTCTTATCACCGTTTTCCTCCCACTTTCTTTTGACTTGCTTCACATTGGCCTCTTCAGCAGTCTGTTCTTTAATTCTTTCTTAAATCTGGTTCACTAGTTTGTGAGCCATTCTACATGCCTGTTGTATGGAGGAGGGCTCGTGTGAACTTATATCTTCTTGGATTCTTTCCGGTAATCCTTTCACAAACGCGTCGATCTTCTCTTCCTCATCTTCGAATGCTCCCGGACACAATAGGCACAATTCTGTGAATCGTCTTTCGTATGTGGTAATATCAAATCCTTGGGTTCGTAACCCTCTAAGTTCTATCTTGAGCTTATTGACCTTGGTTCTGGGACGGTACTTCTCGTTCATCAAGTGCTTGAATGCTGACCACGGTAGTGCGTACGCATCATCTTGTCCCACTTGCTCTAGATAGGTATTCCACCATGTTAACGCAGAACCTGTGAAGGTATGCGTAGCGTACTTCACTTTGTCCTCTTCAGTACACTTACTTATGGCCAACACCGATTCGACCTTCTCGGTCCACTGTTTCAATCCGATCGGTCCTTTGGTTCCATCAAATTCCAAAGGTTTGCAGGCAGTGAATTCTTTGTAGGTGCATCCTACACGATTTCATGTACTGCTAGATCCAAGGTTATTGTTGGTATGTAGCGCAGCCTATACTGCGGCTATGTTTGAAGCTAGAAAAGTACGGAATTCCTCTTCATTCATATTCACGGTGTGTCGAGTAGTCGGTGCCATTTCCTTCAAAATAATCAAATGGAACAAGTTAATCATACAGAATATTAAGAGTAGTTAATAGTATTTCGTAGCATAATATGAACTCATTTATAAAAGCTTTTTCTTCATATTAGCATTTTATAAGTTTAAATTCGGGTAGTACCTACCCGTTAAGTTCATACTTAGTAGCTAATATACAATTCAACTACTACAATTCTATATGAAAAACTGATTATAATAATATTTCGAGTTCAAACTTTTATACAATATTTTACAAACTTACAATACCGCTTATTTTACATAAAGCATGAAATATAGCACACAATCACTTTGATACAAGATAGTTGTGAAGATAATTCTAGCTAGTACACAAGTCGTTCAGCAAAGGCAATAAAGACACGTAATTCATACATCCAGAAACAAGTCATGCATTCTGGTTTTACTAGGACTACTTCCCATCCTTGGTCTTGTGGAACATAACCATTATGGCCGTTGATAAGACAGCGTGTTGTAACGTCGTCAAAGGGACGAGGGTTACGTAATGTCCAACAGTCCCGTAACAATCTAAAAACCTCATTTCTTACCCCAATTACCGACTCCGTCACTTGTGGGAACGTTTTGTTTAATAGTTGTAGCCCGATGTTCTTGTTCTCACTTTGGTGAGAAGCGAACATTACTAATCCGTAAGCATAACATGCTTCTTTATGTTGCATGTTAGCCGCTTTTTCTAAATCACGAAGTCCAATATTCGGATATATTGAGTCAAAATAATTTCTTAACCCATTGCGTAAAATAACATTTGGGTTCCCCGCAACATATGCGTCAAAGTAAACACATCGTAACTTATGGATTTCCCAATGTGATATCCCCCATCTTTCGAACGAAAGCCTTTTATAAACCAAGGTATTCTTGGAACGTTCTTCGAATGTCTTACAAACTAATCTCGCCTTAAATAGTTGTGCCGAAGAATTCTGACCGACTCTAGACAAGATTTCATCAATCATGTCTCCGGTTAGGTCTCTTAAAATATTGGGTTGTCTATCCATTTTGTGTTTTTATACTATAAAATAGACAAGAGTTAGATTCATAAAAAAAATACTTATTAATACAAGCAATTTTTACATATATCATAAAGCATAAGCACACTATATTACATATATTACACCACACGAATACAACTATCTTATTCCGACTCGCTTGTTTCTTCTTCTTCGGTTTTGGTTCGTTTTGCCAAGTTTCTAGGGATATATGATGTTCCCCTAATACGAGCGGTCGTTTTCTACATTGGTTTAGAAAAACCTGGTGGTTTAGAGGTTCCCGGGTCATTGTTACAACTTAAGGACTTCGGGGGTTGACGATACATATAAAGTTCATCGGGGTTGGAATTAGATTTCTCTATTTTCATGCCCTTTCCCTTATTATTTTCTTTTGCCTTTTTAAATTCAGTTGGGGTAATTTCTATAACATCATCGGAATTCTCGTCGGAATCCGATTCATCGGAGAATTGATAATCCTCCCAATATTTTGCTTCCTTGGCGGAAACACCATTGACCATAATTAACCTTGGTCGGTTGGTTGAGGATTTTCTTTTACTTAACCATTTTATTATTTCCCCCACCAGTTCTATTTCTTCATCCGGTTCCGATTCTTCTTCCGGTTCCGATTCTTCTTCCGGTTCCGACTCTTCTTCCGGTTCCTCTTCTGGAACTTGTGAATCAGTGCACGAATCATTCCAATTTACATTTAACTCTTCATTATTATTAGGTGAGTCAATGGGACTTGTTCTAGAGGTAGACATCTATCACATAATATCAAACGCGTTAAGAGATTAATATATCACATAATATTCACATGTTAAAAATATATAGTTTCCAACAAAATTTGTTAAGCAATCATTTTTCAAGTAAACACGGTCGAAGTCCAGACTCACTAATGCATCCTAACAAACTCGATAAGACACACTAATGCAAAATTCTGGTTCTCTAAGACCAACGCTCGGATACCAACTGAAATGTCCCGTTCTTATTGATTAAAAACGTTCCATATTAATTGATTTCGTTGCGAGGTTTTGACCTCTATATGAGACGTTTTTCAAAGACTGCATTCATTTTAAAACAAACCATAACCTTTATTTCATCAATAAAGGTTTAAAAAGCTTTACGTAGATTATCAAATAATGATAATCTAAAATATCCTGTTTACACACGACCATTACATAATGGTTTACAATACAAATATGTTACAACAAAATAAGTTTCTTGAATGCAGTTTTTATAAAATATCATACAAGCATGGACTCCAAATCTCGTCCTTATTTAAGTATGCAATAGCGGAAGCTCTTAATAATCACCTGAGAATAAACATGCTTAAAACGTCAACAAAAATGTTGGTGAGTTATAGGTTTAACCTATATATATATCAAATCATAATAATAGACCACAAGATTTCATATTTCAATACACATCCCATACATAGAGATAAAAGTCATTCATATGGTGAACATCTGGTAACCGACATTAACAAGATGCATATATAAGAATATCCCCATCATTCCGGGACACCCTTCGGATATGATATAAATTTCGAAGTACTAAAGCATCCGGTACTTTGGATGGGGTTTGTTAGGCCCAATAGATCTATCTTTAGGATTCGCGTCAATTAGGGTGTCTGTTCCCTAATTCTTTGATTACCAGACTTAATAAAAAGGGGCATATTCGATTTCGATAATTCAACCATAGAATGTAGTTTCACGTACTTGTGTCTATTTTGTAAATCATTTATAAAACCTGCATGTATTCTCATCCCAAAAATATTAGATTTTAAAAGTGGGACTATAACTCACTTTCACAGATTTTTACTTCGTCGGGAAGTAAGACTTGGCCACTGGTTGATTCATGAACCTATAACAATATATACATATATCAAAGTATGTTCAAAATATATTTACAACACTTTTAATATATTTTGATGTTTTAAGTTTATTAAGTCAGCTATCCTCGTTAGTAACCTACAACTAGTTGTCCACAGTTAGATGTACAGAAATAAATCGATAAATATTATCTTGAATCAATCCACGACCCAGTGTATACGTATCTCAGTATTGATCACAACTCAAACTATATATATTTTGGAATCAACCTCAACCCTGTATAGCTAACTCCAACATTCACATATAGAGTGTCTATGGTTGTTCCGAAATATATATAGATGTGTCGACATGATAGGTCGAAACATTATATGTGTGTCTATGGTATCTCAAGATTACATAATATACAATACAAGTTGATTAAATTATAGTTGGAATATATTTGTTACCAATTTTCACGTAGCTAAAATGAGAAAAATTATCCAATCTTGTTTTACCCATAACTTCTTCATTTTAAATCCTTTTTGAGTGAATCAAATTGCTATGGTTTCATATTGAACTCTATTTTATGAATCTAAACATAAAAAGTATAGGTTTATAGTCGGAAAAATAAGTTACAAGTCGTTTTTGTAAAGGTAGTCATTTCAGTCGAAAGAACGACGTCTAGATGACCATTTTAGAAAACATACTTCCACTTTGAGTTTAACCATAATTTTTGGATAGTTTCATGTTCATAATAAAAATCATTTTCTCAGAATAACAACTTTTAAATCAAAGTTTATCATAGTTTTTAATTAACTAACCCAAAACAGCCCGCGGTGTTACTACGACGGCGTAAGTCCGGTTTTACGGTGTTTTTCGTGTTTCCAGGTTTTAAATCATTAAGTTAGCATATCATATAGATATAGAACATGTGTTTAGTTGATTTTAAAAGTCAAGTTAGAAGGATTAACTTTTGTTTGCGAACAAGTTTAGAATTAACTAAACTATGTTCTAGTGATTACAAGTTTAAACCTTCGAATAAGATAGCTTTATATGTATGAATCGAATGATGTTATGAACATCATTACTACCTTAATTTCCTTGGATAAACCTACTGGAAAAGTGAAAAAATGGATCTAGCTTCAACGAATCCTTGGATGGCTCGAAGTTCTTGAAGCAGAATCATGACACGAAAACAAGTTCAAGTAAGATCATCACTTGAAACAAGATTGTTATAGTTATAGAAATTGAACCAAAGTTTGAATATGATTATTACCTTGTATTAGAATGATAACCTACTGTAAGAAACAAAGATTTCTTGAGGTTGGATGATCACCTTACAAGATTGGAAGTGAGCTACCAAACTTGAAAGTATTCTTGATTTTATGTAACTAGAACTTGTAGAATTTATGAAGAACACTTAGAACTTGAAGATAGAACTTGAGAGAGATCAATTAGATGAATAAAATTGAAGAATGAAAGTGTTTGTAGGTGTTTTTGGTCGTTGGTGTATGGATTAGATATAAAGGATATGTAATTTTGTTTTCATGTAAATAAGTCATGAATGATTACTCATATTTTTGTAATTTTATGAGATATTTCATGCTAGTTGCCAAATGATGGTTCCCACATGTGTTAGGTGACTCACATGGGCTGCTAAGAGCTGATCATTGGAGTGTATATACCAATAGTACATACATCTAAAAGCTGTGTATTGTACGAGTACGAATACGGGTGCATACGAGTAGAATTGTTGATGAAACTGAACGAGGATGTAACTGTAAGCATTTTTGTTAAGTAGAAGTATTTTGATAAGTGTATTGAAGTCTTTAAAAAGTGTATAAATACATATTAAAACACTACATGTATATACATTTTAACTGAGTCGTTAAGTCATCATTAGTCGTTACATGTAAGTGTTGTTTTGAAACCTTTAGGTTAACGATCTTGTTAAATGTTGTTAACCCAATGTTTATAATATCAAATGAGATTTTAAATTATTATATTATCATGATATTATCATGTATGAATATCTCTTAATATGATATATATACATTAAATGTCTTTACAACGATAATCGTTACATATATGTCTCGTTTAAAAATCATTAAGTTAGTAGTCTTGTTTTTACATATGTAGTTCATTGTTAATATACTTAATGATATGTTTACTTATCATAGTATCATGTTAACTATATATATATATATATATATATATATCCATATATATGTCATCATATAGTTTTTACAAGTTTTAACGTTCGTGGATCACCGGTCAACTTGGGTGGTCAATTGTCTATATGAAACATATTTCAATTAATCAAGTCTTAACAAGTTTGATTGCTTAACATGTTGGAAACATTTAATCATGTAAATATCAATCTCAATTAATATATATAAACATGGAAAAGTTCGGGTCACTACAACAAACACCAGCAGCAGCACCAGCAGCATAACCAGCATCACCACCAGTACCATCAGTACCATCAACATCACCACTAACAGCATCAGCTTCATCAACAACAACATTCGCATCCCCCGCCTCAACAACACACTCAGTACCTCAAACATCAACATGATACGCCCCATAGATACCAAGGAATATTAGCAATAAAGAGTTAAGATGTATTGACTCATTCTTCGTGAAGAATTATATATGTATACTGATAAGGCTAAAAAGGAACATATATTTTATAGCAATATCCCTCCTAAATAATAGGTTTTCATATGTAATTGTATTATATTTTCATTGTAATTGTTTAAATAAATAAGTGCGAAGACAAAAGGCGAAAACGAAGATTTGAAGACACAAACGTCCAAAAAGCTCAAATGTTCAAGATACAATTCAAAAGGTTCAATTTATTGATGAAAAACGTCTAAAAATGACAAGAGTACAAGTTACAAAACGCAAAGTACAAGATATTAAATTGTTCGCAAGGACGTTCGAAAATCCGGAACCGGGACATGAGTCAACTATCAACGCCCGACGCAACGGACCAAAAATTACAAGTCAACTATGCACAAGAATATAATATAATATTTAAATAATTATATAAATTATTTATATATTATATATATTTAAAAATTATGTCGACAAGCTATGAGACAAATGATCCTGAGCTGGATTTTCAAACTCCGCGACTCGCGGAGTTTGAAGGCTAAAAACTCCACGACTCGCGGAGCTGTCAGAAATCAAAACTCCTATAAAAGGTCACGAATTCTGCGAGTAAGAATAATAATAATAATACTCCCTAATATAAATAAATATAATATATATATATATATATATATATATATATATATACATATATATATATATATAAATATATATAATATAGATTAGTGTTATATTAGATTAGTTCGGGTTATGTAAAGGTTATTTTAAGGGTTTTTAAAGTCGGAGCTCTGTCCGTGTACTACTACGCGATAAATAATCAATGTAAGCTATGTTCTCCTTTTTAAATTAATGTCTCGTACTTAAGTTATTATTATGCTTATTTGAGCCGAAGTAATCATGATGTTAAGCTAAATATTAGAGATGGGGTAATTGGGTTTTGTACCATAATTGGGGTTTGGACAAAAGAACGACACTTGTGGAAATTAGACTATGGGCTATTAATGGGCTTTATATTAAATTAACGATACCTCGTTAATTTAATATAAAGGTTATGATTTGACGTATCTATATATAACCACATACGCTTAATCGGACACGATAGGCGGGATATTTATAAGTACGAATTATTGTTCATTTGACCGGACACGGGGATGGATTAATAGTCAATGGACTCATTAAAACAGGGGTGGATTACATTCAAGGGTAATTGGTGTAATTGTTAACAAAATATTAAAACCTTGGTTTACACACAGTCGATAACCTGGTGTATTCATTAAGCAAAGTATTAAGACCTTGTTACAGTTCGAATCCCCAGTTAGTTGGAATATTTAACTTCGGGTATAAGGTTAAATTTGCCGAGCAGTTTATAATTATGACCGATGAACTATTATGGACAAAAACCAGATAGGTTTCAAATACATCCAGGACAAAGGACAATTAACCCAGGACAATAAATTAAAATCAAAACGTCAAACATCATGGTTACGGAAGTTTAAATAAGCATAATATATTTTATTTCATATTTCCTCGTACTTTTATTTATTGTCATTTTAATTATTGTTATTTATTTTATATTGTTAGTTAAATATCGTCATTTACTATACGCTTCGCTTAAAATATAAAATCGACAAACCGGTCATTAAACGGTAAACTCCCCTTTTATATATTATTATATATAATTATATATATTTTGTACAAATATAGTTAATTAAAATATAGTGTGAAATAAGCCAGCTCCCTGTGGAACGAACCGGACTTACTAAACACTATACTACTCTACGATTAGGTACACTGCCTATAGTGTTGTAGCAAGGTTTAGGTATATCCCATCTGTAAATAAATAATTAAAACTTGTGTAATTTGTAACGCATTTCGTAGTAAAAATATTTAGTATTTCACGTACACCTCGCACGACATCAAGTTTTTGGCGCCGCTGCCGGGGACTTGGCGAAACGCTATATTTGTAATATATATTTGTATAAATATATTTTTAGAAAAACAATATCAAATTTAAAAAAAAAAAACTGAAAAAAAAATAAAAAAATAAAAAATATATATAAATCTAGTTTTACGATTTTTATTTATAAAATTATAAAGTAGTTCTATTTTTATTTTAATTTTTAAATATAAGTTTTTATTATATAAATATTTAGATTTTAAAACAGAAAAATATAAAACAGAAAAAAAAAAAAACACGTCAAATTAAAAACTGTACCAGAGTTGAATTTTGGAACCCCGCGACTCGCGGGGTTTGCTGCTTGAAATACCGCGACTCGCGGAGACACTCTGACACACGTGACAGAACCCTAATTTTACATTAATTACGGATTTTATTATTATTATTATTAATAAACCCTAATTAGTTTAATTATTATAATTAGTTTAAGTTTTTTTTTTAATTAAATTGTATTTTAAATTTTAATTAGTTTTATTATATGTAAAATTAATAGTTTTAATAAATAAATAATATAAAAATAATATTTTTATAAAAATTGTAATTTTTACAACTTTTTGTATATTTTTATATTTTGTCCCTTTTTAATCGTTTTAGCGTAATATTTGTATTTTTAGCTCATATTTAGTTTTAAACTTAGTTTTTGCCATAGTTATTTTTACTTCTAGATTTTTAGGCTTTGCCGTAAAATCCCTTAAGTGCTTTTTCTTTAGACTAAGATTTAGGTGCTTTAGAATTTTGCGACGCCGTTTTTATATTTTAGTACCTTTTTAAGTTATTACCATTTGGGATATAGTTTTTCTTTTAAGCTTTGATATTTTTAGACGCAACTTTTAATTCTTAGTTTTTAATTCCTTTTTAAGTTACGACGCGCTATTTTTTTATTTTTATTTTTCGACGTTTTTCGACGCGCATTCTTTTTCTTTCTTATTTCTCGACGCTTTAGTTTTTAGGACTTAGAAATTTTCTCTATTTCTTATCTAATATCTCAAACAGAAAGAAAAATTATTTAAGTGGTTAAATTAATGGACGTTGACAATTTTCTGCTTCGTAGTAATAGTTGGATTTGTTAGTGGCTGAGTTGTGAGCTTCCGATTTAAAGGGTTCTGGCTCCCTGCTGCATCTTTTGGCTATTCGAAACGTGGGCAAAAGCAGAAAAGTCTATTAATTGGACAACTTATATAAGTTTTTCTATTTTTATAACTAATAGGATAATTAGTAAATGCACCACATTGTAGCTAAAATTTGGCCATCGCAATAAAATGGAAAATTTTGAAAACAAGGCTATGGAAACTCTTTTTGATATCCAAAATCAATTAAATCAATACTCTCAAACGAGTGTTGATGACAATTCGTTCGGTCAATCTTGGATCACGAATGACGAAACAATAACTGGTTGTGAAATCTGTGGAGATTATCACTCAACATGGGAATGTTATTATTACGTTCCTATGAAAAATTACGCACCCACGGAACCTGAATGGCATGATTATGAAGAATACAATTCAAATTGGGATTATTCCCAAGAATATATCCAAACTCAACAACCAGTAGACGAGGAAAATTACGTGTCTGAAAATTTATTAGACAATATGAAAATCAAACTCGAAGAACTCAATGTTCAAAATGAACAAATGAGAGAGTTTGTAAACCGGCAAGCTGAAACTCTATCAGACTACACACCTGTTGATCTGAGGAGTCGTGTGCAAGAAAATCTCATATCATCGAATTTTGATGAATTCGAGAGCTCCGAAATCACCAACTATCCCGATGATACTTTTTATTCAGTCTTACCAATTTCACAACATATCGACACATTAGCCTCTACCGACGAAATCATCGATCCATCAATGGATAAAGAAAAAGTAAGGGTAACAAATTGGTACTCTTGGGAATACGATAACGTTGAAAATTTTACCCCCAAGGCCAAACCGAACTTCACCATTCCACAACCTTCCAACCCAATATTCTCAATAGACGAGTCATCCACCGGAAATGAACTACGAGCTGTAATAGATAATGACACCTCGAATTTCACCCAATTGGGTAATAGAGGTGAAAACTTTGACGTCGAGAATAAAAGGAAGGAAACGTTAGAAATTGTCCACCCTATAATATGTATGTCGGTGTATATCGATCCATTTGACCAAGAACCAGAAAAGAGACATATCCATTTACTAAAAGCTACACTTAAAAAAGAATTAAGTAGTGACGATCGGGTGGGTCTAAACTTTAAACCCATTAATATATTTTATACCACCCGAGATGTAAATAACTGGCTCACTATTTTAATTCGTGGAACTTATTCTACCGACTTCACATGTCGTCGGCTAAGTGTGGGGAAGTTTAACCCCACTTAACGTTAAATTAGGGGTTCGGGTTAGTGCATAACTCGTTAATAAACATGCATAATAAATTAGGGTAAAAGACGTATTTTTAAAGATTAGCAAACAGTTCAGAAAAGCAACCGTTTTTGAAGAAAAATATGTGTGATAAAACAAGAAGGAATGAACGATGAGCCGCGCCATCTATCATTCGACGAGCTTTATAATTACAAACTGGGTATTTTCAATCACTCTTCTACACTAATCACCCTCATGAATTTATAATTAGAGTCTGATTTCATGCAAATGAGGGCATTGCATGATCTCAAGTGTGGGGAAGGGTTATAAATTCTCTCGGGTTTATACTTGGCTTATTTTCTAAATTTTATGAAAATTTGAAAAATTTTAAACTAAATGAATTTAAAATCATGTTTATATATATTTATGAACGGTGAAAACTAGGTGTTAATACCGAAATTATCGTTACCTCGGAAAGGACATAAATTGAGAAACACCCTAAAACGATTGAATTCATTTAAAATGGAATAAAGGAGAATAAAAAGGCAAAGAAAGAAACTAAGTGTGGGGAGAATGTGCCAAGTTATTCAATTAAAAACTATCTATCACATGTTTCTGTAAAGTTTATTGCAGGTGCTTTTGTTTTGGACTAAATTAACTATTTTACCCGATGAAAGAAAAGAAAAGATGGATCTACACGATGAATGAATTCCATCATTAAAAGGAAGTAAAGTCTTCCGAAAAAGAAACGCGCTTCTTGATTTAGGTCAGGAAGTTGTCGTCCAGACCAGCTGTAGGTTGACGAAAAATCTAGAAAAGTCATCTCTAAAATCAGCAGGAAATCCACGGACCTCAGCATCAAACAGGGTCGCCAAGTGGTCAGATTTATCCTAACCATGAGAAGGATTTATCTCGTACAATGGGGGGCACCGTGCAAATTAGTTTGATAAGACTAATGAATCAGATCTCCAGAAAGGATAATCTCCTTAAAGATTAAAAATCAGCTTTTAAGACTGATATTACTCAATCCTTGAGATTGACCTTAAAGATTGAGAATTTAAACTCATGGAATTCAATGATATCTAAACTCGAGCTTGAACGAGAAAATATTTTGATCAAAATTACAAACCGATTTGTTTTCTGAAAACCCATTTTTAATGCGTTCATTACCATTGAATGTAAAATCCTAGGAATTCACCTGGAATTCATTAGGTCACCTGAACCAAATCGGGTGTCAACCGTAAGAACGGTGGTTGCATAGCATGGTCGAAGACAGGACCTTGTGCCAGACCGAAAAATCATAGGATGATCTTTACTATTGCTCCTACAAAGGATAGTACTAGCATCCGACACGTTTATAGACCATAATCAAAAGCAAGTCACGGGACATTGCCTTAACAGTTGCTTGTTCATCGCTTTCCTTTACAACCGGACGGTACTTTATCGAAAGGTAATATACGGAGCAAGTATACTGGACGTGTTGCTTTCCTAATACAAGGTTAGCAAGTGGGTGACACAAAACCATAAGTTTTGAGCTAAAATTTTCAAATCTGAAACCCACAAAACCCACAAAAATATTTTACAACACCGGTGAAGGGTTATTCCGGAAAACTTATCTAGGGTAAAAGCTAGATTGAATTTTCAAAGATCAAATGTTTTCATAAAGATCCAATTTCCTTAAGGATCTACATTTTCATAGTCATGTGGGACTGTAAACCGCCTTTCAAATGTGCACTTTGCTTTGGAAACCGAAAGTAAATCGGCTATTTGATTGCAAGTGTCGTTGACCTAAACCCGAGGCAACTGTGGATGACACACCCACCTTTAACCATGGTTCTATCGTTACTATCATTGTTTATACCACCATATCAAAATCACTGATGTACAAAGTGTGATGAATAAAAAAGTGATTCATGTATGTTTTTATTTCAAGTTCTGTATTGCTTGAGGACAAGCAACGCTCAAGTGTGGGGATGTTTGATAAGGCTAAAAAGGAACATATATTTTATAGCAATATCCCTCCTAAATAATAGGTTTTCATATGTAATTGTATTATATTTTCATTGTAATTGTTTAAATAAATAAGTGCGAAGACAAAAGGCGAAAACGAAGATTTGAAGACACAAACGTCCAAAAAGCTCAAATGTTCAAGATACAATTCAAAAGGTTCAATTTATTGATGAAAAACGTCTAAAAATGACAAGAGTACAAGTTACAAAACGGAAAGTACAAGATATTAAATTGTACGCAAGGACGTTCGAAAATCCGGAACCGGGACATGAGTCAACTATCAACGCCCGACGCAACGGACCAAAAATTACAAGTCAACTATGCACAAGAATATAATATAATATTTAAATAATTATATAAATTATTTATATATTATATATATTTAAAAATTATGTCGACAAGCTATGAGACAAATGATCCTGAGCTGGATTTTCAAACTCCGCGACTCGCAGAGTTTGAAGGCTAAAAACTCCACGACTCGCGGAGCTGTCAGAAATCAAAACTCCTATAAAAGGTCACGAATTCTGCGAGTAAGAATAATAATAATAATACTCCCTAATATAAATAAATATAATATATATATATATATATATATATATATAATATAGATTAGTGTTATATTAGATTAGTTCGGGTTATGTAAAGGTTATTTTACGGGTTTTTAAAGTCAGAGCTCTGTCCGTATACTACTACGCGATAAATAATCAATGTAAGCTATGTTCTCCTTTTTAAATTAATGTCTCGTACTTAAGTTATTATTATGCTTATTTGAGCCGAAGTAATCATGATGTTAAGCTAAATATTAGAGATGGGGTAATTGGGTTTTGTACCATAATTGGGGTTTGGACAAAAGAACGACACTTGTGGAAATTAGACTATGGGCTATTAATGGGCTTTATATTAAATTAACGATACCTTGTTAATTTAATATAAAGGTTATGATTTGACGTATCTATATATAACCACATACGCTTAATCGGACACGATGGGCGGGATATTTATAAGTACGAATTATTGTTCATTTGACCGGACACGGGGATGGATTAATAGTCAATGGACTCATTAAAACAGGGGTGGATTACATTCAAGGGTAATTGGTGTAATTGTTAACAAAATATTAAAACCTTGGTTTACACACAGTCGATAACCTGGTGTATTCATTAAGCAAAGTATTAAGACCTTGTTACAGTTCGAATCCCCAGTTAGTTGGAATATTTAACTTCGGGTATAAGGTTAAATTTGCCGAGCAGTTTATAATTATGACCGATGAACTATTATGGACAAAAACCAGATAGGTTTCAAATACATCCAGGACAAAGGACAATTAACCCAGGACAATAAATTAAAATCAAAACGTCAAACATCATGGTTACGGAAGTTTAAATAAGCATAATATATTTTATTTCATATTTCCTCGTACTTTTATTTATTGTCATTTTAATTATTGTTATTTATTTTATATTGTTAGTTAAATATCGTCATTTACTATACGCTTCGCTTAAAATATAAAATCGACAAACCGGTCATTAAACGGTAAACTCCCCTTTTATATATTATTATATATAATTATATATATTTTGTACAAATATAGTTAATTAAAATATAGTGTGAAATAAGCCAGCTCCCTGTGGAACGAACCGGACTTACTAAAAACTATACTACTCTACGATTAGGTACACTGCCTATAGTGTTGTAGCAAGGTTTAGGTATATCCCATCTGTAAATAAATAATTAAAACTTGTGTAATTTGTAACGCATTTCGTAGTAAAAATATTTAGTATTTCACGTACACCTCGCACGACATCATATACCTTATATATATATGATTTGGAACAATAATAAATCTTGTCGTACTAAGCAATTACGTGAGAATCTCAACTAGTATGTACTACTTGGTTAATTCATATCACTAATATGCTATGATGTACACCCTTCGCTAATGACTTAACAATTGTTAATCACTGCTTCAGCACAATAAACTCCATTTCATAATAAATCAAGTATAACGATGAATGTATTGATTCATAACTTCATTAGCGAAATATTTCGCAACAATTATGAAATCTCTAAGATTTTGGAGATTATTTACTCTCGTTCCAAACCGCAAATCAAATGAGTTTAATATATATTAACTCATTAAATCCATGATTATATCTGAAGAATACATATATGAACGTATATCTTCATAAAGATTGTAAAAACTGTTAATTGTGAAAATATTTTAACGGGTAGGTAATACCCGAGAAATATTTACATCTCACATAAATACACTGTACATTCTTCAATTTCGATTCATAAATCATTAATTATACTCACTGCCTTCACTGTGATACACAATCATTTTCATACAAATTTAATTACACATTCTGAAATTAACATACCATAATTCAAGTAAAGCTTTAGCAGGTGTTATCTTCCTAAAGATCACTACATTCATGAATTATATTCATTCGTATTCTATGATGAATTATCACATCAAACCACCGAAATTATCATCAACAACGCCTATTCGTTAACCATTAGATCCATTGACGATTACAATCAGCGTTTAATCATCTAAAAAATAAAATTTCTTGAAACCATCTCGGATTGATAACCAATGATTCAGATATGGTAGCATTAAATGCAGAGGAAACAAAAGAATTTTCCTCGTCATTGGAACTTAGAAATTCTGAGATATCACTGTATCTTTCGTTATAAATATCCTCTATATTTCTGAAGATATCTTTATAACGATTCTTGTCAGCAATTAATTATCTCTTTGCGATATCTTTATCACATCATAAAGGAAACTGTTTTAGTTTCTATATTCTGTAAAGTTCAAGTTTAAATTATGAATGATTTGAAGTAGTGTTGGGAATTGAAGCATGAGTTAGTATAATATAATGACGTCAGGCCAACGTGATTATATTACAGTAAGTCATGCTAAATTTTTAATGGAAGATGATGATTCATAGACTTTATAATCATCATTTGCCATGTTACACGACTCTTATCTATTTAAACTCTAAACATATCAAGAAAATATTTTTCTTGATAATTCGGTCTTTTCCGGATATTCTGGTAATATGACAAATCAAATCGTGCTATTACCTTTCCTTCTGCTTTGAATATCATGATCATTCGAAACTTCATACCTACGAATTCTGGACCGTTACTTGCTTTACAAAAGCATGAAGCTTCGACATATAAGGGAAAATATAAATCCCGATAACAACACTGAAATTACAAACCGTGTATATCAATGCGTATAGCAATATAAAGACACGGGAGAACTAAAAACACAATAAATCCTAGAGCATAGTAGAAGTAAACAGACTCCTCTGGTGGGAGTTGGAAAAGAAGGATGATTGTGGCGATAACCAATATAATGTCAAAGACAAGAACTGGATTGAGCATATTAACAAAACTTTTGGAAGTATGAATTGAGAAAGAAAGTATATAAGTGGTGAAGATAATGAAACGGAAGAAGCTAATTTATAGCAAAAATTCCAGACACAGCAATCGAGGCAATTCACCGCATTTAATTAAAGAAAATCCTAATTTCCGTAATTACCGAAAAATCAAATCTTATAAAGATTTCGAAGATTTCTTTAATTCCTTGAAATCCGGAAATCAATCGTAACTACATTAAAAGTTAAGGCGAACATTTAATTTTCTCATTTACTCTTTTACGATAGCTTCGTTTATACTCTTTCTATAATCAAATTACTTTATCCATATTATTTAATATAGATAAAACTCTAATTCATCATTCTTGTTATAAAGAATGACGATCTCTATCAAATTTCATGACTATGATTTTCATGAACTCCTCTCTGTTTTGTCTGCCTAATATTGCAGCATAAACGCTCAAGGTTTTAAATGAGCTCAATATTATTCATAACACATTTCATGTATCCAATTTACTGAAATGACTTGCATAACATCATCATTTTGAATGATCTCTGCATTAATGATAAAATGCACTTCGTAGAAGAACCTATAGAGATTATGGTTTGTATGACTTAAACGCTTGAAACAAAACAATATTCTATCCTTTGGAAAACACGCAAGGCCTCGAACATACCTGGGAACGTGAAGACCAAATGAAACAGAAATATCCCCATCTCTTCTCAACCGCTGATGCATCCGAGAAGTCTACCTAAAACTTCGGGACGAAGTTTTTATTAACGGGGAGGTACTGTAACAACCCTCACTTTTCGACTTCTAAATTACTGAATTAACCCTAGGGTTATATGTCTGACTATATGTATTAAGGGTTGTTATATACAATTAAATATTGACTGAATAGTAATTTTTAGTCAACAATGTACGCTTAAATAAATAATATATTATTAATTTATATAATTTGACATAATTTAACTAAGTATATAAACTTTGTATCACTTTTATTATTTAGTTAATGTATTATATATTTAACTATATAATAAATCCAATTATATATAAATGTAATAATATTTACAAACTTACTAAAACTATAGTTTAATAATTAAAATCATAATTAATATTAAAAATACAAAATACCGAATTATTTATTATTTTATGCAAAATTTGTATTTATTAATTAAATAAAACAAAAATAAAAAAAATATTATTGATAAATATTCTTGGAAAAGCATTAAATCAATTTGTTTATTTATATAAAAAAATCCTTAAAATAAATGAAAAAAAAATAAATAAATAAATAAATTACTTTTTAATTAAAAATTGTAATGGAAAAACTACTTTTATTATTTTATTTTGTGCATTATCCCATGACCTAACATTTAATATTTTTTTAATTTTAAAATCCCATTAAGAATTAAAATATTTCTTTTTATTTTAATTATTTTATTCTTTTTACCTAATTTTTTCAAGTATAAATACCCCTCATTTCTCATTCAAACTCACACCAAAATTTCTCTCATTCTCTCTTTGAAGAATTACTACTAGTAAGTATTCTTTTTTTACTTTTTATTTTTTTACTTTTTACTTTTTACTTTTTACTTTTTACTTCGGTTATTATTTTTACCGAAACATGTAAATAATGTTATAAATTATATGCAATTAAAAATAAAATAAATAACATGTATACACTATTACTATTACTAGCACCTATAACCTACTACTTATATTGTAACATAAAAACATTTTGGGATATGTATTAGAGATGTATAGATCTTCGAACTTTCTTGACGAATGGTTTCTATGAGATTCTAGGCAGAGGGTTTGAATTTCCGATTTAAATGGTCCTATGGCTCAAGCCCCTAGATCTAAATTAGCCATTCGAATGGAAAGGGGTGATTGGAAGCTTATCTAATACGACAAGTATCCTAAAATGGAAAACACTGATAAAAGTAGAAACTCTCTAGTCATAGAAACTTAGTAAAATAAGAAACTTTCTAAAAATGGAAACTTTATAAAAATAGTAACTTACTAGGAATAGAAACTTAGTAAAACAAACTATACTTAAACACATACTTAAACTTAAACATGGACAAAACACTTAACTACTCTTAAATGTCAATAGGTTGATTTTCCTGCCCACTCGTTCAACTCTTTATTCCAAGGAATAACTCTCTCTACTTACTAAGGTGAATTCATAGCCCCTCTTTAATTGCTAGCAAACTTACTTACTTTTACTTGGGGTGAGACACATGCTGTTTTTACTTTTTACACTTTAGACACAAGTACCAAACTGTTAAACTATGCTATACCCGACTATGTCCGACTAAGTCCCTACAGTGATATTTTTAATTGCTGCGGCATGCTTAATTATTGGGGGTAGGCCTAGCGGGAGTAACGTCCCCGATACATTTGACCAAGTCATTATATTACTTAATAATGAAATTAAACTGACAAGGACAGACACAACTTGTCATGGGGCAAACTTGAACGTTTAGTCTAAATATCACGCATTGGCATAACTTTTTGATCCTGCGGGAGATCAACTTTACAAACTAAATCTTATGGTCTAAAACAACGACAAACTTTTTGTTAAACCTATGAACTTCACTCAACCTTTTGGTTGACACTTTAGCATGTTTTGTCTCATGTGCTGTTTGATTCAAGCTTACTTATCTACTGCTTATGTGATGCTACTTGGACATAGGATCAAGAGATATCGCATTTATTACTTCTGCATGTGAACATTTACGATATTGTTATTCCTGTCATTGTAACGACATTTCATTTTCCGCTGCGTACTCATTAAAGTTAAATTCATCATTTAGTATTGTTCTCATTTATTATAATATGTTGGTATGTTTTGATATTAGTGACGTTCCTTCCAGAACCTATTGGGAGGACGTTACAGATGGAATGCTTGTAGAGGACCTGAGTTCACCTGGGAATGAGAAGATCAGATGAAGAAGAAATACCCGCATTTATTTCCAGAAGATACGTCAACACCTCCAACTGCTTAAAATTTCGGGACAAAATTTATTTAACGGGTAGGTACTGTAGTGACCCGAACTTTTCCATGTTTATATATATATTAAATGAAATTATTATTTACATGATTAAGTGTTTCCAACATGTTAAGTAATCAAACTTGTTAAGACTTGATTAATTGAAATAGGTTTCATATAGACAATTGACCACCCAAGTTGACCGGTAATTCACGAACGTTAAAACTTGTAAAAACTATATGATGACATATATATGGATATATATATATATATATATATATATATATATATATATATATATATATATATATATATATATAGTTAACATGATATTATGATAAGTAAACATTTCATTAAGTATAGTAACAATGAACTACATATGTAAAAGCAAGACTACTAACTTAATGATTTTGAAACGAGACATATATGTAACGATTATCGTTGTAACGACATTTAATGTATATATATCATATTAAGAGATATTCATACATCATATTATCATGATAATATAATAATTTAAAATCTCATTTGATATTATAAACATTAGGTTAACAACATTTAACAAGATCGTTAACCTAAAGGTTTCAAAACAACACTTACATGTAACGACTAACGATGACTTAACGACTCAGTTAAAATGTATATACATGTAGTGTTTTAATATGTATTCATACACTTTTGAAAGACTTCAAGAAACTTATCAAAATACTTTTACTTAACAAAAATGCTTACAATTACATCCTCGTTCTGTTTCATCAACAATTCTACTCGTATGCACCCGTATTCGTACTCGTACAATACACATCTTTTAGATGTATGTACTATTGGTATATACACTCCAATGATCAGCTCTTAGCAGCCCATGTGAGTCACCTAACATATGTGGGAACCATCATTTGGCAACTAGTATGAAATATCTCATAAAATTACAAAAATATGAGTAATCATTCATGACTTATTTACATGAAAACAAAATTACATATCCTTTATATCTAATCCATACACCAACGACCAAAAACACCTACAAACACTTTCATTCTTCAATTTTCTTCATCTAATTGATCTCTCTCAAGTTCTATCTTCAAGTTCTAAGTGTTCTTCATAAATTCTACAAGTTCTAGTTTCATAAAATCAAGAATACTTCCAAGTTTGCTAGCTTACTTCCAATCATGTAGAGTGATCATTCAACCTGAAGAAATCTTTCTTATTTATAGTAAGATATCTTTCTAATATAAGGTAATACTCATATTCAAACTTTGATTCAATTTCTATAACTATAACAATCTTATTTCGAGTGGAAATCTTACTTGAACTAGTTTTCGTGTCATGATTCTACTTCAAGAACTTTCAAGCCATCCAAGATCCTTTGAAGCTAGATCCATTTGTCTCTTTTCCAGTAGATTTATCCACAAAACTTGAGGTAGTAATGATGCTTATAACATCATTCGATTCATACATATAAAGCTATCTTATTCGAAGGTTTAAACTTGAAATCACTAGAACATAGTTTAGTTAATTCTAAACTTGTTCGCAAACAAAAGTTAATCCTTCTAACTTGACTTTTAAAATCAATTAAACACATGTTCTATATCTATATGATATGCTAACTTAATGATTTAAAACCTAAAAACATGAAAAACACCGTAAAACTGGACATACGCCGTCGTAGTTACACCGCGGGCTGTTTTGGGTTTGATAATTAAAAACTATGATAAACTTTGATTTAAAAGTTGTTATTCTGGGAAAATTATTTTTTTTATGAACATGAAACTATATCCAAAAATCATGGTTAAACTCAAAGTGGAAGTATGTTTTTCAAAATGGTCATCAAGACGTCGTTCTTTCAACTGAAATGACTACCTCTTACAAAAACGACTTGTAACTTATATTTCTGACTATAAACCTATACCTTTTCTATTTATATTCATAAAATAGAGTTCAATATGAAATCATAGCAATTTGATTCACTCAAAACGTAATTAAAATAAAGAAGTTATGGGTAAAACAAGATTGGATATTTTTTGATTTTTGTAGCTACGGGAAATATTACCAATTCTATACAAATCATATCCTAGCTAACTTATATTATATTATACATGTATTCTAATATATTATGTAATCTTAGGATACCATAAACACGTATGCAAATGTTTTGACATATCATATCGACCCATGTATATATATTATTTGGAACAACCATAGACACTCTATATGCAGTAATGTTGGAGTTAGCTATACAGGGTTGAGGTTGATTCCAAAAATATATATACTTTGAGTTGTGATCTAGCCTGAAACGTGTATACACTGGGTCGTGGATTGATTCAAGATAATATATATATCGATTTATTTCTGTACATCTAACTGTGGACAACTAGTTGTAGGTTACTAACGATGACAGCTGACTTAATAAACTTAAAACATCAAAATGTATTAAAAGTGTTGTAAATATATTTTGAACATACTTTGATATATATGTACATATTTGTTATAGGTTCGTGAATCGACCAGTGGCCAAGTCTTACTTCCCGACGAAGTAAAAATCTGTGAAAGTGAGTTATAGTCCCACTTTTAAAATCTAATATTTTGGGATGAGAATACATGCAGTTTTATAAATGTTTTACGAAATAGACACAAGTAATTGAAACTACATTATATGGGTGAATGATCGAAGCCGAATATGCCCCTTTTGCTTGGTAACCTAAGAATTAGTAAACCGATCTACTAATTGACGCGAATCCTAAAGATAGATCTATTGGGCCTAACGAACCCCATCCAAAGTACCGGATGCTTTAGTACTTCGAATTCGTTTTTATCATGTCCGAAGGATTTCCCGGAATGATAGGGGATATTCTTATATGCATCTTGTTAATGTCGGTTACCAGGTGTTCACCATATGAATGAATTTTATCTCTATGTATGGGATGTATATTGAAATATGAAATCTTGTGGTCTATTATTATGATTTGATAATATATAGGTTAAACCTATAACTCACCAACATTTTTGTTGACGTTTTAAGCATGTTTATTCTCAGGTGATTATTAAGAGCTTCCGCTATTGCATTCTAAAATAAGGACAAGATTTGGAGTCCATGCTTGTATGATATTATGTAAAAACTGCATTCAAGAAACTTATTTTTGATGTAATATATTCTTATTGTAAACCATTATGTAATGGTCGTGTGTAAACGGTATATTTTAGATTATCATTATTTGATAATCTATGTAATGCTTTTTAAAACTTTATAGATAAAATAAAGGTTATGGTTGTTTTAAAAATGAATGCAGTCTTTGAAAAACGTCTCATATAGAGGTCAAAACCTCGCAACGAAATCAATTAATATGGAACGTTTTAATCAATAAGAACGGGACATTTCAATAGGTTTAACCTATATATTATCAAATCATAATAATAGACCACAAGATTTCATATTTCAATATACATCCCATACATAGAGATAAAAATCATTCATATGGTGAACACCTGGTAACCGACATTAACAAGATGCATATAAGAATATCCCCTATCATTCCGGGAAATCCTTCGGACATGATAAAAACAACATCGAAGTACTAAAGCATCCGGTACTTTGGATGGGGTTCGTTAGGCCCAATAGATCTATCTTTAGGATTCGCATCAATTAGTAGATCAGTTTGCTAATTCTTAGGTTACCAAGCAAAAGGGGCATATTCGGCTTCGATCATTTACCCATATAATGTAGTTTCATTTACTTGTGTCTATTTCGTAAAACATTTATAAAACTGCATGTATTCTCATCCCAAAATATTAGATTTTAAAAATGGGACTATAACTCACTTTCACAAATTTTTACTTCGTCGGGAAGTAAGACTTGGCCACTGGTCAATTCACGAACCTATACAAATATGTACATATATATCAAAGTATGATCAAAATATATCTACAACATTTTTTATTACGTTTTAATGATTTGAGTTTGTTAAGTCAGCAGTCCTCGTTAGTAACCTATAGCTAGTTGTCCACAGTCGCTAGTTGTCCACAGTTAGATGTACAGAAATAAATAAATATAAATTATCTTGGATCAATCCACGACCCAGTGTATACAAGCCTCAGGCTAGATCACAACTCAAACTATATATATTATTTTGGAATCAACCTCAACCCTGTATAGCTAACTCCAACATTACTGCATATAGAGTGTCTTTGATTGTTCCAAAATATATTATATAGATGGGTCGATATGATATGTCAAAACATTGTATACGTGTCTATGGTATCCCAAGATTACATAATATATATTAGAATACATGAATAATACAATATAAGTTAGCTAGGATATGATTTGTATAGAATTGTTACAATATTTCCCGTAGCTACAACAATCAAAAATATCCAATCTTGTTTTACCCATAACTTCTTCGTTTTAAAACCATTTTGAGTGAATCAAATTGCTATGATTTCATATTGAAATCTAATTTATGAATCTAAACAGAAAACGTATAGGTTTATAGTCGGAAATATAAGTTACAAGTCGTTTTTGTAAGAGGTAGTCATTTCAGTCGAAAGAACGACGTCTTGATGACCATTTTGAAAAACATACTTCCACTTTGAGTTTAACCATGATTTTTGGATATAGTTTCATGTTCATAAGAAAAACCATTTTCCCAGAAGAACAACTTTTAAATCAAAGTTTATCATAGTTTTTAATTATCAAACCCAAAATAGCCCGCGGTGTTACTACGACGGCATATATCCGGTTTTACGGTGTTTTTCGTGTTTCCCGGTTTTAAATCATTAAGTTAGAATATAATATAGATATAGATCATGTGTTTAGTTGATTTTAAAAGTCAAGTTAGAAGGATTAACTTTTGTTTGCGAACAAGTTTAGAATTAACTAAACTATGTTCTAGTGATTACGAGTTTAAACCTTCGAATAAGATAGTTTTATATATATGAATCGAATGATGTTATGAACATTATTACTACCTCAAGTTTAGTAGGTAAACCTACTAGAAGTGACAAGAAATGATCTAGCTTCAAAGGATCTTGGATGGCTTGAAAGTTCTTGAAGTAGGATCATGACACAAAAACAAGTTCAAGTAAGATTTTTACTCGAATTAAGATAGTTTATAGTTATAGAAATTGAATCAAAGTTTGAATATGAATATTACCTTGAATAAGAAATATAACCTACTGTAAATAACAAAGGTTTCTTGATCTTATATGATTACTTGGAATGGATTAGAAAGCTTGGATGTAAACTAGTAAACTTGAAAGGATTTTCGAAGTGTTCTTGAAGTGTTCTTCCTAAGATGATTATAGCTTGATTCTTGAAGTAATTTTTGATGAAGATGATGATTAGATACTGGAAAAATTCGTTCATAAGTATGTGTGTGTGTTGAGAGAAAATTAGAAAGAGAATTGGAAGTGAAATGGAGTGAATGATGAGTGGTAAGTGGTGAGTGGTGAGTGGGGTTAAAGGGAGTTCTAGTTAGTTGACTAGTTCATGGTAGAAGTTAAAATTGATTAGTCATACATGACATAATCAAGAGTGGAATCCCATGCTAGTTCCTATTGGTATATACCTACAGTAAGTACGTCTAGAAGCTGTGCATAATACGGGTATGAATACGACTAGAATTCTTGATGGAAAAAGAATGGGAATGTAACTGTACCCATCTTCGTTAAGTATGAGTGTTTTGATATATGTCTTGAAGTCTTCCAAAAGTATATTAGTACATCTAAATACACTACATGTATATACATTTTAACTGAGTCGTTAAGTCATCGTTAGTCGTTACATGTAAGTGTTGTTTTGAAACCTTTAAGTTAACGATCTCATTTAATGTTGTTAACCCATTGTTTATTATATCTAATGAGATGTTAAATTATTATCTTATCATGATATTATGATATATTAATATATCTTAATATGATATATATACATTTAAATGTCATTACAACGATAATCGTTACATATATGTCTCGTTTCGAAATCCTTAAGTTAGTAGTCTTGTTTTTACATATGTAGTTCATTGTTAACATACTTAATGATATATATAATTATCATTTTATCATGTTAAATATAGTGTAACAATATCTTAATATGATACATATGTATTTAGTAAGACGTTGTAATAACGATAATCGTTATATATATCATTTCGAGTTTCTTAACTTAGTAGTCTCATTTTTATGTATATAACTCATTGTTAATATACTTATGGAGATACTTACTTATCATAATCTCATGTTAACTATATGTATATTCATATATATATCATCATGTCATTTTTACATGTTTTAACGTTCGTGAATCGCCGGTCAACTTGGGTGGTCAATTGTCTACATGAAACTCATTTCAAATAATCAAGTCTTAACAATTTGATTGCTTAACATGTTGGAAACACTTAATCATGTAAAAATCAATTTCATTTAATATATATAAACATGGAAAAGTTCGGGTCACTACAGTACCTACCCGTTAAATAAATTTCGTCCCGAAATTTTAAGCAGTTGGAGGTGTTGTCGTATCTTCTGGAAATAAGTGCGGGTATTTCTTCTTCATTTGATCTTCTCGTTCCCAGGTGAACTCGGGTCCTCTATGAGCATTCAATCAAACCTTAACAATTGGTATTTTGTTTTGCTTAAGTCTTTTAACCTCACAATCCATTATTTCGACGGGTTCTTCGATGAATTAAAGTTTTTCGCTAATTTGGATTTCGTCTAACGGAATAGTGAGATCTTCTTTAGCAAAAAATTTCTTCAAATTCGAGATGTGGAAAGTGTTATGTACAGCCGCAAGTTGTTGAGGTAACTCAAGTCGGTAAGCTACTGGTCCGACACGCTCAATAATCTTGAATGGTCCAATATACCTTTGATTTAATTTCCCTCGTTTACCAAATCGAACAACGCCTTTCCAAGGTGCAACCTTAAGCATGACCATCTCTCCAATTTCAAATTCTATATCTTTTCTTTTAATGTCGGCGTAGCTCTTTTGTCGACTTTGGGCGGTTTTCAACCGTTGTTAAATTTGGATAATTGTTAAATTTGGATAATCTTCTCGGTAGTTTCTTGTATTATCTCCGAACCCGTAATCTGTCTATCCCCCACTTCACTCCAACAAATCGGAGACCTGCACTTTCTACCATAAAGTGCTTCAAACGGCGTCATCTCAATGCTTGAATGGTAGCTGTTGTTGTAGGAAAATTCTGCTAACGGTAGATGTCGATCCCAATTGTTTCCGAAATCAATAACACATGTTCGTAGCATGTCTTCAAGCATTTGTATCGTCCTTTCGCTCTGCCCATCAGTTTGTGGATGATAGGCAGTACTCATGTCTAGACGAGTTCCTAATGCTTGCTGTAATGTCTGCCAGAATCTTGAAATAAATCTGCCATCCCTATCAGAGATAATAGAGATTGGTATTCCATGTCTGGAGACGTCTTCCTTCAAATACAGTCATGCTAACTTCTCCATCTTCTCATCTTCTCTTATTGGCAGGAAGTGTGCTGATTTGGTGAGACGATCAACTATTACCCAAATAGTATCAAAACCACTTGCAGTTCTTGGCAATTTAGTGATGAAATCCATGGTAATGTTTTCCCATTTCCATTCCGGGATTTCGGGTTGTTGAAGTAGACCTGATGGTTTCTGATGCTCAGCTTTGACCTTAGAACACGTCAAACATTCTCCTACGTATTTAGCAATGTCGGCTTTTATACCTGGCCACCAAAAATGTTTCTTGAGATCCTTGTACATCTTCCCCGTTCCAGGATGTATTGAGTATCTGGTTTTATGAGCTTCTCTAAGTACCATTTCTCTCATATCTCCAAATTTTGGTACCTAAATTCTTTCAGCCCTATACCGGGTTCCGTCTTCCCGAATATTAAGATGTTTCTCCGATCCTTT
The DNA here is from genome assembly GCF_046630445.1 of Rutidosis leptorrhynchoides. Taxonomy (NCBI): domain Eukaryota; kingdom Viridiplantae; phylum Streptophyta; class Magnoliopsida; order Asterales; family Asteraceae; genus Rutidosis; species Rutidosis leptorrhynchoides. The sequence continues at coordinate 382,690,420 of NC_092336.1, read as the reverse complement.
GGGTATTTCATCCTTTAAATTTCCCTCTTTTAAAACTCCTTGTTGCGCCTCCTTTATTTGAGTAGTAAGGTTCGTGTGAATCATTATATTCATAGATTTTACACGAATGTGTTCTCTGTCCTTTCTGCTCAAGGCGTCGGCTACCACATTTGCCTTCCCTGGGTGGTAACGAATCTCAAAGTCGTAATCATTCAACAATTCAATCCACCTGCGCTGCCTCATGTTCAGTTGTTTCTGATTAAATATGTGTTGAAGACTTTTATGGTCGGTATATATAATACTTTTGACCCCATATAATTAGTGCCTCCAAGTCTTTAATGCGAAAACAACCGCGCCTAATTCCAAATCATGCGTCGTATAATTCTGCTCGTGAATCTTCAATTGTCTAGACGCATAAGCAATTACTTTCGTTCGTTGCATTAATACACAACCGAGACCTTGCTTTGAGGCGTCACAATATATCACAAAATCATCATTCCCTTCAGGTAATGACAATATACGTGCCGTAGTTAACTTTTTCTTTAACAATTGAAACGCTTTCTCTTGTTCATCCTTCCATTCAAATTTCCTCCCTTTATGCGTTAATGCAGTTAAGGGTTTTGCTATTCTGGAAAAGTCTTGGATGAACCTTCTGTAGTAACCAGCTAGTCCTAAAAACTAGCGTATGTGTTTCGGAGTTTTCGGGGTTTCCCACTTTTCAACGGTTTCAATCTTTGCTGGATCCACTTGATTACCTTCTTTGTTCGCTATGTGACCGAGGAATTGAACTTCTTCCAACCAAAATGCACACTTTCAAAACTTAGCGTACAGTTTTTCTTTTCTCAGCAACTCTAGCACTTTTCTCAAATGTTCTTCGTGCTCTTGATCATTCTTCGAGTAAATAAGTATGTCATCGATGAAAACAATGACAAACTTGTCAAGATATGGCCCACACACTCGGTTCATGAGGTCCATGAACACAGCTGGTGCGTTAGTCAATCCAAATGGCATAACCATAAACTCGTAATGACCGTAACGCGTCCTAAAAGCAGTCTTTGGAATATCATCCTCCTTCACCCGCATTTGATGATATCCAGAACGTAAATCGATCTTCGAATAAACCGACGAGCCTTGTAGTTGATCAAATAAGTCGTCGATTCTCGGTAATGGGTAACGGTTCTTGATGGTAAGTTTGTTCAACTCTCGGTAGTCGATACACAACCTGAATGTACCATCTTTCTTCTTGACAAATAGAACAGGAGCTCCCCATGGTGATGTACTTGGTCGAATGAAACCACGCTCTAAAAGTTCCTGTAGCTGACTTTGTAATTCTTTCATTTCGCTGGGTGCGAGTCTGTATGGAGCACGAGCTATTGGTGCAGCTCCTGGTACAAGGTCTATTTGAAATTCAACGGATCGATGTGGGGGTAATCCCAGTAATTCTTTCAGAAATACATCGGAAAATTCTTTTGCGACGGGAACATCACTGATGTTCTTTTCTTCAGGTTTAACTTCCTCGATGTGTGCTAGAATGACGTAACAATCTTTTCTTATTAGTTTTTGCGCCTTCAAACTGCTAATAAGATTTAATTTCGCGTTGTTCTTTTCTCCGTACACCATTAAAGGTTTTCCTTTTTCACGCATAATGCGAATCGCATTTTTGTAACAAACGACCTCTGCTCTCACCTTTTTCAACCAGTCCATGCCAATTATTACATCAAAACTTCCTAACTCGACTGGTATTAAATCAATTTTAAACGTTTCATCCCCCAGTTTAATTTCTCTCTCCCGACATATATTATCTGCTGAAATTAATTTACCTTTTGCTAATTCGAGTAAAAATTTACTATCCAAAGGCGTCAATGGGCAACTTAATTTAGCACAAAATTCTCTACTTATATAGCTTCTATCCGCACCCGAATCAAATAAAACATAAGCAGATTTATCGTCAATAAGAAATGTACCCGTAACAAGCTCCGGGTCTTCCTGTACTTCTGCTGCATTAATATTGAAAACTCTTCCACGGCCCTGCCCATTAGTATTCCCCTGATTCGGGCAATTTCTAATAATGTGGCCCGGTTTTCCACATTTATAACAAACAACGTTGGTATTACTTGCTCTGACACTATTCGCTTCGGCATTACTTGTTCCGACATTATTTATTCCTTTAGTTCTGTTAAACTTTGGTCCGTAGACCTCACACTTTGTCGCGCTATGACCATTTCTTTTACACCTGTTGCAAAATGTCGTGCAAAACCCCTGATGATTTTCTTCACACCTATGACATGGCTGTTTTTGATTTTTGTTGCCGTTGTTGTTATTGAGGTTGTTGTTGGGATTGTTATTGTTGTTGAAACGGTTGTTGTAGTTGTTGTTGTTGTTGTTGGGATGTTTGTTGTAGTTATTGTTAGGATTGCGGTTATTGTTGCGATTGTTGTTGCGGTTGTTGGGATAGTTGTTGCGATTGTTATTGTAATTGTTGTTGTTGTTGTTGTTGTTGTTGTTGTACTGGTGACTCTTGTCACCGTTTTCCTCCCACTTCCTCTTGAGTTGTTTCATGTTGGCTTCTTTGTAACATCCGTGTTACATCCGTCCCACATCGTTTGGAGAGGGGAACGAAGCATGCCTTATAAGGGTGTGGAGACCTTTCCTAGTATGACGCGTTTTGGGACCACAAGCACAGCAGATCCCATGAGAACTCTGCAGTTAAGCGTGCTCAGGCGAGGGCACTACCAGGATGGGTGACCTCCTGGGAAAGTGTTCGTCGTGTGTGGTCGCCAAGAAAAATCCGTGAGCAACCTACGGGAGAGACAAGGGTACGTCCCTATCTCTGCAAAGCGGACAATATCATGCTACGGGGAACATTTTACCTGGGATGTTTCAGATGGTATCAGAGCCAGGCCCTGGACCAAACGTGCACAGCGAGGACACTGTGTCCCATTAGGGGGGAGGATTGTAACATCCGTGTTACATCCGTACCACATCGGTTGGAGAGGGGAACGAAGCATGCCTTATAAGGGTGTGGAGACCTTTCCTAGCATGACGCGTTTTGGGACCACAAGTGCAGCAGATCTCATGAGAAATCTGCAGTTAAGCGTGCTCAGGCGAGAGCACTACCAGGATGGGTGACCTCCTGGGAAAGTGCTCATCGTGTTTGGTCGCCAAGAAAAATCCGTGCGCCTACGGGCAAAGCGGACAATATCATGCTACGGGGAACGTGTTACCTGGGATGTTACAGATGGTATTAGAGCCAGGCCCTGGACCAAACGTGCACAGTGAGGACGTTGTGTCCCATTAGGGGGGAGGATTGTAACATCCATGTTACATCCGTCCCACATCGTTTGGAGAGGGGAACGAAGCATGCCTTATAAGGGTGTGGAGACCTTTCCTAGCATGACGCGTTTTGAGACCACAAGCACAGTAGATCCCATGAGAACTCTGTAGTTAAGCGTGCTCAGGCAAGGGCACTACCAGGATGGGTGACCTCCTGGGAAAGTGTTCGTCGTGTGTGGTCGCCAAGAAAAATCCGTGAGCAACCTACGGGGGAGACAAGGGTACGTCCCTATCTCTGCAAAGCGGACAATATCATGCTACGGGGAACATTTTACTTGGGATGTTTCATTCTTCGGCCGCCTGCTCTTTAATTCTTCCATCAATCTGATTTATGAGTTTATGAGCCATTCGACTTGCCTTCTGTATAGAAGCGGGCTCGTGTGAACTTACATCTTCTTGAATCCTTACTGGTAACCCTTTTACAAACGCGTCGATCTTCTCTTCTTCATCTTCGAATGCTCCCGGACACAATAGGCACAACTCTGTGAATCGTCGTTCATATGTGGTAACGTCGAACCCTTGTGTTCGTAACTCTCTAAGTTATGCTTTGATTTTATTGACTTCGTTTCTAGGACGGTACTGCTCGTTCATCAATTGCTTGAACGCCGACTACGGTAGTGCGTAAACAGCATTTTGTCCTACCTGTTCAAGATAGGTGTTCCACCACGTTAACGCAGTACCTGTGAAGGTATGCGTAGCGTACTTAACTTTGTCCTCTTCAGTACACTTACTTATGGCAAACACCGATTCGACTTTCTCGGTCCACCGTTTCAATCCAATTGGTCCTTCGGTTCCATCAAATTCCAAAGGTTTGCAGGCAGTGAATTCTTTGTAGGTGCATCCTACACGATTTCTTGAGCCGTTAGCTGCATTGCTAGATTCAGAGTTATTGTTGGTATGTAGCGCAGCCTGTACTGCAGCTATGTTTGCAGCAAAAAAAGTACGAAATTCCTCTTCACTCATATTCTTGGGTTGTCGCGTAGTCAGTGTCATTTCCTTCAAAATAGTCAACTGAATCGAGTTAATCATACAGAATATTAAGAGTAGTCAATAGTATTTCGTAGCATAATATGAACTCATTTATAAAAGCTTTTTCTTCATATTAGCGTTTTATAAGTTTAAATTCGGGTACTACCTACCCGTTAAGTTCATACTTAGTAGCTAATATACAATTCAACTACTACAATTCCATATGAAAAACTGATTATAATAATATATCACATACAAATATTCTTCAAACTTACAACTTCGCTATATTACATATAACATGAAATATAGTACACTTTGATACAGGACAGTTTTGAAGATAAATCTAGTTAATACGCAAGTTGTTCAGCAAAGGAAATAAAGACACGTAATTCATAAGTCCATAAACAAGTCATGCATTCCGGTTTTACTAAGACGACTTCCCATCCTTGGTCTTGTGAAAAATAACCGTTATGACCATTGGCTAGGCAGCATGTTGTAATGTCGTCAAAAGGATGAGGGTTTCGTAATGTCCAACAGCCCCGTAATAATCTAAAAACCTTGTTTCTCACCTCAACTACTGAATCCTTCACTTGTGGAAAGGTTTTATTTAAAAGTTGTAATCCGATATTCTTTTTCTCACTTTGGTAAGAATCGAACATCACTAACCCGTAAGTATAACATGCTTCTTTATGTTGCATGTTAGAAGCTCTTTCTAACTCGCGAAATCCTATGTTGGGATATGTTGAGTCAAAATAGGTTCTTAACCCGTAGCGTAAAATTGCATTTGGGTTCCCCGCATTTAATGCTTTAAAGAAAACACGGCGTAACTTACGGTCTCCCCAATGTGATATACCCCACCTATCAAAGGAAAGCCTTTTATAAACTAAGGCATTTCTGGAAAGTCTTTCAAATATTTGACAAGTTAATTTCGCCATAACTAAATGTGCTGATGAATTCTGACCGACTCTAGACAAGATTTCCTCAATCATATCCTCTGGTAGGTCTTCTAAAATATTCGGTTGTCTACCCTTAACGTCCATTTTGTTTTTATACTGTAAAATAGACAAGGATTAGATTCATAAAAGATAATTAACAAACAATACAAGCAATTTTTACATAGAACATAAAAGTACAAGCACACTACAATACATATAATACACAACATGATTACAACTCCCTAATCTGAATCACTGGTTTCTTCTTCTTCGGACTTGGTTCGCTTTCCTAATTTTCTAGGGATATATGGTGTTCCTCTAATACAAGCCGTCGTTTTCCACAATGGTTTAGAAAAACCTGGTGGTTTAGAGGTTCCCGGGTTATTGTTACACTTTAGGAAATACGGATGTTGCCGATACATATAAAGCTCATCGGGGTTGGAATCAGGTTTCTCTATTTTTATACCTTTTCCCTTATTATTTTCTTTTGCTATATTAAATTGGGTCGAGGTGATTTCTATAACATCATCGGAATCCGATTCACTGGAAAATTGGTAATCTTCCCAATATTTTGCTTCCTCGGCAGAAACACCATTGACCATTTTTAACTTTGGTCCGTTGGTTGAGGATTTTCTTTTATTTAAACAATTTACTGTAGGTATCACTATTTCTTCCTCCGGAACCTCTTCTTCTTCTGGTTCCTCCTCTTCCGATTCATCCTCTTCTGGTTCCTCTTCTTCCGGTTCCTCCTCTTCTGGTTCCTCTTCGGGAATTTGTGAATCTTCCCAAAATATATTCGACTCTTCATTATTATTAGGTGAATCAATGGGATTTGTACTAGAGGTAGACATCTATCACACAATATCAAACACATTAAGAGGTTAATATATCACATAATATTTACATGTTAATAATATATAGTTTCCAACAAAAAAAAATGTTAAGCAATCATTTTTGAAGAAAAACACGGTCGAAGTCCAGACTCACTAATGCAATTTTCTGGTTCTCTAAGACCAACGCTCGGATACCAACTGAAATGTCCCGTTCATATTGATTATAAACGTTCCATATTAATTGATTTCGTCGCGAGGTTTTGACCTCTATATGAGACGTTTTTCAAAGACTGCATTCATTTTTAAAATAACCATAACCTTTATTTTATCTATAAAGTTTTAAAAAGCATTACATAGATTATCAAATAATGATAATCTAAAATATACCGTTTACACACGACCATTACATAATGGTTTACAATAAGAATATATTACATCAAAAATAAGTTTCTTGAATGCAGTTTTTACATAATATCATACAAGCATGGACTCCAAATCTTGTCCTTATTTTAGTATGCAATAGCAGAAGCTCTTAATAATCACCTGAGAATAAACATGCTTAAAACGTCAACAAAAATGTTGGTGAGTTATAGATTTAACCTATATATTATCAAATCATAATAATAGACCACAAGATTTCATATTTCAATATACATCCCATACATAGAGATAAAAATCATTCATATGGTGAACACCTGGTAACCGACATTAACAAGATGCATATAAGAATATCCCCTATCATTCCGGGAATTCCTTCAGACATGATAAAAACAACATCGAAGTACTAAAGCATCCGGTACTTTAGATGGGGTTCGTTAGGCCCAATAGATCTATCTTTAGGATTCGCGTCAATTAGTAGATCGGTTTACTAATTCTTAGGTTACCAAGCAAAAGGGGCATATTCGGCTTCGATCATTCACCCATATAATGTAGTTTCATTTACTTGTGTCTATTTCGTAAAACATTTATAAAACTGCATGTATTCTCATCCCAAAATATTAGATTTTAAAAGTGGGACTATAACTCACTTTCACAGATTTTTACTTCGTCGGGATGTAAGACTTGGTCACTGGTCTATTCACGAACCTATACAAATATGTACATATATATCAAAGTATGATCAAAATATATTTACAACATTTTTTATTACGTTTTAATGATTTGAGTTTGTTAAGTCAGCAGTCCTCGTTAGTAACCTACAGCTAGTTGTCCACAGTTAGATGTACAGAAATAAATAAATATAAATTATCTTGGATCAATCCACGACCCAGTGTATACAAGCCTCAGGCTAGATCACAACTCAAACTATATATATTATTTTAGAATCAACCTCAACCCTGTATAGCTAACTCCAACATTACTGCATATAGAGTGGCTATGGTTGTTCCAAAATATATTATATAGATGGGTCGATATGATATGTCAAAACATTGTATACGTGTCTATGGTATCCCAAGATTACATAATATATATTAGAATACATGAATAATATAATATAAGTTAGCTAGGATATGATTTGTATAGAATTGTTACAATATTTTCCGTAGCTACAACAATCAAAAATATCCAATCTTGTTTTACCCATAACTTCTTCGTTTTAAACCCGTTTTGAGTGAATCAAATTGCTATGGTTTCATATTGAACTCTATTTTATGAATCTAAACAGAAAAAGTATAGGTTTATAGTCAGAAATATAAGTTACAAGTCATTTTTGTAAGAGGTAGTCATTTCAGTCGAAAGAACGACGTCTTGATGACCATTTTGAAAAACATACTTCCACTTTGAGTTTAACCATGATTTTTGGATATAGTTTCATGTTCATTAGAAAAATCATTTTCCCAGAAGAACAACTTTTAAATCAAAGTTTATCATAGTTTTTAATTATCAAACCCAAAACAGCCCGCGGTGTTACTACGACGGCGTATATCCGGTTTTACGGTGTTTTTCGTGTTTCCAGGTTTTAAATCATTAAGTTAGCATATCATATAGATATAGAACATGTGTTTAGTTGATTTTAAAAGTCAAGTTAGAAGGATTAACTTTTGTTTGCGAAGAAGTTTAGAAATAACTAAACTATGTTCTAGTGATTACGAGTTTAAACCTTCGAATAAGATAGTTTTATATATATGAATTGAATGATGTTATGAACATCATTACTACCTCAAGTTTAGTAGGTAAACCTACTGGAAGTGACAAGAAATGATCTAGCTTCAAAGGATCTTGGATGGCTTGAAAGTTCTTGAAGTAGGATCATGACACAAAAACAAGTTCAAGTAAGATTTTTACTCGAATTAAGATAGTTTATAGTTATAGAAATTGAATCAAAGTTTGAATATGAATATTACCTTGAATAAGAAAGATAACCTACTGTAAATAACAAAGGTTTCTTGATCTTAGATGATTACTTGGAATGGATTAGAAAGCTTGGATGTAAACTAGTAAACTTGAAAGGATTTTCGAAGTGTTCTTGAAGTGTTCTTCCTAAGATGATTATAGCTTGATTCTTGAAGTAATTTTTGATGATGATGATGATTAGCTACTGGAAAAATTCGTTCATAAGTGTGTGTGTTTGTTGAGAGAGAATTAGAAAGAGAATTGGAAGTGAAATGGAGTGAATGATGAGTGGTAAGTGGTGAGTGGGGTTAAAAGGAGTTCTAGTTAGTTGACTAGTTCATGGTAGAAGTTAAAATTGATTAGTCATACATGACATAATCAAGAGTGGAATCCCATGCTAGTTCCTATTGGTATATACCCACAGTAAGTACGTCTAGAAGCTGTGTATAATACGGGTATGAATACGACTAGAATTCTTGATGGAAAAAGAATGGGAATGTAACTGTACCCATTTTCGTTAAGTATGAGTGTTTTAATATATGTCTTGAAGTCTTCCAAAAGTATATTAATACATCTAAATACACTATATGTATATACATTTTAACTGAGTCGTTAAGTCATCGTTAGTCGTTACATGTAAGTGTTGTTTTGAAACCTTTAAGTTAACGATCTCATTTAATGTTGTTAACCCATTATTTATTATATATAATGAGATGTTAAATTATTATCTTATCATGATATTATGATATATTAATATATCTTAATATGATATATATACATTTAAATGTCGTTACAACGATAATCGTTACATATATGTCTCGTTTCGAAATCCTTAAGTTAGTAGTCTTGTTTTTACATATATAGTTCATTGTTAACATACTTAATGATATATATAATTATCATTTTATCATGTTAAATATAGTGTAACAATATCTTAATATGATACATATGTATTTAGTAAGACGTTGTAATAACGATAATCGTTATATATATCGTTTCGAGTTTCTTAACTCAGTAGTCTCATTTTTATGTATATAACTCATTGTTAATATACTTATGGAGATACTTACTTATCATAATCTCATGTTAACTATATGTATATGTATATTCATATATATATATCGTCATGTCATTTTTACAAGTTTTAACATTCGTGAATCGCCGTCAACTTGGGTGGTCAATTGTCTACATGAAACTCATTTCAAATAATCAAGTCTTAACAATTTGATTGCTTAACATGTTGGAAACACTTAATCATGTAAAAATCAATTTCATTTAATATATATAAACATGGAAAAGTTCGGGTCACTACAAAATGTTGCTGTTTCGAACAGTTATTTGAAACAGGAAGAAAGTAAAATAGCTGCAGTAGTTTATAGATTTATCTGATAGTGTTTTTGTTATCGCCTTGAACGAGAAAACAGAAAATACAGCTGCAACAGCAGCTCGCTTAACTGAAACAGGAACATAGCTGTTTGCAGTAGGAAAATAAAGGAGTTTTGTGGTTTGATTCTCATGGTGGTAGCATGAAATAACAACGGGAAAAATGGGTTTGATTAAAGAGGTGTTTTCGGACTGCAATGGAATCAGAAAAACAGATGAAATAACTGCAGCTATAGCAGCATTCATTGGGTTGTTTGTCGTCGGTTTTTGCATCAGATTAGGAACAAACAGAAGCCGAAACAGTAGTGAACACAGGAATAGAATAACAGTAGTAAATGGGTGGCTTGATGGTGGTTACATGGTGATTTCAAGGCCGACGATGGTGGTGATGATTTAAAGTGGTGCTGTTAGTTGATGGGGTTCGGCAATGGTGATGGTGGTAGGCTTGTGGTGTGGTGTCTTTGGGAAACAACAAAAACAGACGTAGCATTAATAGGAGGATGCAGGTGTTTGTCGTGGTGTTTTGTGAAGGTTCGAAACAGAAAATATATGCATCAAACATGGTGTTTGATTTATAGTTTATTCGAAACAGAAATAATTTGGTCAAATGGGTTACGGTGACTGTTGTGATGGAGGTTGGTGATTAGTTATGATCGACCAAGAGAGGGAAGTTAATAGGAAGAAGAAAGAAAGAAGCATGATGGGATGGCGGTTGATTTGTTAAGTGGTTGTGATTTGTATCGAGCAGAGAACAAAGTACTTGATGGTGTACGTGTGATGTGTTGTTCAACAACAAGAAATAATATGAGTTTCAAGTAATGGATTATGGTTTTGAGCTGCAAGTGGTCGTGATGGTTTAATGTGGTGATCTAGAGGTGGTGAACGATGGTTGTGGGTCGATAAACAAAAAGGAAGCAAAGTTGGTGATGGAGTGGAGATTCATGATGGTGGATCGAAGTTGTTTTGGAGAAGGAGGTGGTAGGTTGTTCAAGTTATAAGAATATGTATATATGTGTGATATTTCTCCATATGCAGTTGTATATGCATATACATATAAAGAGAGGATGGATAGATATTTGGTGTAAAGTAAAAGCAAAGTCAACAGTAATCTATAATTACGTTTCAATTAGGCACATGGTGTCTTCATTCAGTTCACGGATGTAATTTAATAAATTAAAGTAATATTATAATATTAATAATAATAATAATATAATAATAATCAAATTTTCAAGTGGGAATGAAAGGAGCAAGTAATAACACGGTAAAGCACAGTGAAGCCATCATATGTTTGGTGTTTTGTACCGACAGTTTTTACGGACTGTGTATCGTGCGAAATTAGTGGCGGATAAAAGTGTTTAGAAAAATCCCATATTTTTAAATTAACTATATTTATTTATTCTGGTCATTATGTTATAAAATTCGATCATTAATTATTAAATAAATTTTACATTAATTATTTACTCCCAACCCCAAGTAAAATATAAAAAGTTTTAAAATTCAACAAATAGTTCCTAAATATATTTAAAATCATGTACGTTCGAATTAAACTTCTCTAATATCAATCGGAGCATCAAACGAGTCTTACAATCATTTAATATTTATTTTTAATATACTTTTATGTATATATAGATATGTTTTAAATAATAATTATTGTAATATCATATTTCTTAACAACAACATTCAATATTTCAAATTATACTTCCAGTTATTATTTATATATATACACACATATCTATTTACGAATAATTGTTCGTGAATCGTTGAGAACTGTCGAAGGGTAATTGAATACATGAACACGGTTCAAAATTTTTGAGACTTCAACATTACAGACTTTGCTTATCGTATCGGAAACATATAAAGATTAAGTTTAAATTTGGTCAGAAATTTCTGGGTCGTCACAATGTTCTATATACATCTAGCGACTGCAAGATATCCTGTCGCGACCGCGATCCCAACAGGTTCAACAACTTACACTTTTTTGATCAAATTAAGTCAATCGTGGTCGATGTTTTACATTCTAAGGATCGATTACATATCGTGGAACTTCATACGACTTCCAAAGCAATACGTTTATGAAAAACGGGATGTTACAATTCAAGAATGACAGATGGTATTAACAATACACACTCCACCAATTAAATAATTCCTTCCAAAGTTTGTGTGTCCATGTACAGTGGAGTAATAAGTGATCAATCGACTCTACATGTTCCAAGCGCCATCTACATTTGTCATCCGTCCTATCTCTTAGACTATTTCTATAACTTTAAACTCTAATGACACACATTAAACTTCAATTATTAATACCAAAGTTTCCTTACATATTACGGAGTACTAATTTGCATTTAATAATCATTAATTCAATTTAGTATTTATCATTTTTACATATGCATCGACTATAAATTTTGATATTTAAGCAAATTACGAGTATATTAAATGCACTTTAATGTATAACAAGGGTTATACGTTAGAAAAACTTAATAATTAATTAGGGAGTATGATTCAAATTATTTATATAAGCTTCATTAAATGTCCTTAATACAACAACAACAACAAAACTCAGTTTCATAAAAGTAAAGTATGAGAGAGGTAAGATGTAAACAATCATTCTCTTATCATATAATGAAGAAAAGTTAATTCTTTACCCAAAGTGAAACACTTTAAGAGTAGAGAAGATACTTCATCTCAATGTTCTATGAATAAAGAAATCGCTTCCGAATGGACGATCAATAAATATGTTAAAAAAATTAAAAATAATAAAAAAAGTATGTGACATGAAAATAGTTGAATCAACTTTACATAAATTTTAAATCCTTCCGAAGTTTCGTTTAGGCTCTAAACTAGTCTTGTCAATAAATAAAAAAGACTTCTCATAAAAATTCTTTTGATTTCTACATAAAAAAGACTTCTACATAAAAGTTTAATGAAAAAGACATTACTTGCCACCTACAAGAAAAGTATACTAGAACGCGATTTCAATTCCAAATTCTTTTGATTTTTCTCATAAAAATTTCCTGAAAAAATACACACACATACACAAATTTCTGTATCTATAGTTTCTGACTCTAAATTCTCCTTTTTAGTTTCTAAAATCCTAAATTATTGCTTGTTACACCGACGCCAATAATTACTACCAAATCCTTTACATATTCTTTATTAAATTCATTTTTGGAAGTTCAATTCAATTGAGTTGAATTTTGTTTCAACTTCTAAACCTCATAATTTCGTATTCAATTTTGACTTGTCAGATCTGAACTCTCATCTGTTTGACCAGGTTTGATTTATCTTACTAATTTCGATCTCGATTTGTTTTTAGATCTTGATGTGATTACTGATTAAACGGAATCTGATTCTATATAGGTCTGTGATTTAGCTGATATTGTTAGTGCAATGTTTATAGTTTTAAGTTTATATGTAAGTCTGTTGTTTGATTGATCATACAGTTATTGGAATTATTAAGACCTATCATTATTACAGTATTTAGTTTTTATTGTACATTTTCCAGTTTTTGTTTACTTTTATAACATATCATGTGTTTGTATTCAATTGCTTTCAGTTTTATAGTCTGAATTAAGCTACAAAACCTTTGTACTTTGTGTTTTTAGATAAATAGTTCAATTGATCAAACTTAATGATGTTATAAACAAATTTATGATGATGTTTGTATCAAAGCGTTTATTGTGATTAGAAGAAATAAAATTTAGGGTAAAATTGGTTAATTGAAGTTGGTGAGAGGTAGTCTATAATTATATTCCATAATACAGCTATTCATATCCATTCTTTGAGTATGTTTGGCAAAGCTAGCTTTTAGCTTATAGCTGATAGCTGGTAGCTTTTAGCTTTCTAAGTATATTTTAGTGTTTGACACAGTAGCTGAATCAGTAGCTGAATCTGTTAAATAAATAGTAAAATGACAAAAAGCTAGAAGCTAAAAGCTAAGCACTACTTCTAGTAGCTTTTAGCTTTTTCCACATGTCTAAAAGCTTTAAGCTCCTCTAACCAAAAGAAGCTTTTTATTAAATATCAGCTGTTTTCATAGAAGCTAAAAGCTCCAATAAGCTCCTCGCCAAACATAGCCTTTGTTTCAAACTCAAGTTTACGGTAATCAATGTAAACACATGTCAACATACTCTCTTATAGGTTCAATTTTGATTATGTTGACAGAATCTTGGATGAAGTTCATCATGTTTAGGATTTTAAGATTTCACACACTTTGTTTATAGGTTTCGTTATCTTTCGTTAGGCCATTATTAGGAGAAACCGATTTCAGAATGTGCAATTGGAACATGTTTACTCTGTTTATCTATTATTATTATACTAAAATTATGTTGATTTATATTTCATTATATATTTCATGAGCTGAATATTGCTCCAGTCTCTTTATTTACCCTGAATCTGGGTATTTTTGGTGTCTTTCAGTTGGTGAGTGTTTGCAAATTTTTTTGCAGACAATGAAGAAGGCCTTTGATCAAACTGTCAGGGACATGTAAGTTCAGTTCTTTTATCTTCGAGATATCATTTAGTTTAATCTTTATTGCTTCATGATGCTTGACTTATAGTTCATTTCATGCAGTAAAAGAGGAGTCAACAAGACAGTTCTTAAAGTTCCTTCAGTGGAACAAAAAGTAAATATCTGTCCTTATCCCTTAAAATTCATGTGTTTGAATTATTTACTCCGTATAATTTTTTTTTCCGTGTTTTAATCCCAGGTTCTTGATGCTACAAGTAATGAGCCTTGGGGTCCTCATGGATCGCTTCTGGCTGATATTGCAATGGCTTCAAGAAATTAGTACAATACTTGTCATATTTCTGCTATACCTGAAAAAAACCTATATGCAATAAATATCTCATTTTTCTTTTTATATGTGAAGTCATGAATACCAGATGATCATGACGGTGATCTGGAAGCGTATCAACGATACAGGGAAAAATTGGCGCCATGTGTACAAGGTAAATGTAACCAATTTTCGGTGGGCAACTTAGACAACCTTTTCGCGTCCAATTTTTAATGGTAAACGTAACTTGGGTTTACTTGCTTGTTTTTGCACTAGGGTTTGACGGTTCTTGAATACTTGGTAGCAAATGGGTCAGAGCGTGTCATAGATGAGATTAGGGAACATGCTTATCAGATAACGGTATAATTTTATTTGTTGAAACCTGATCTTTACATTCTAGTAACTTTATTGTTAGTTTATCATGTTTTGTTTTAATTTTTGAATAAAGATGTGTTTTGTTTTTTGTTGTAGTCCTTGTCAGATTTTCAGTATCTTGATCATACTGGGAGGGATCAGGGGAGCAATGTAAGGAAGAAGTCGCAAAGTCTTGTGGCGCTAATTAATGATAAAGAAAAAATACAAGAAGTTAGACAGAAGGCTGCCTCTAACTGGGACAAGTGAGTACTTTTAAGAAAAATGTTGTAGAAAGCAGTGGGTAATTATTAATTAATATCTAAAATGGTGGTCAACAAGAAAAAAGGGAATCTTATCTGATTACCCAAAATAGAATTTTCGAAAAAAAAAATTGGTTACTTATTAGATAGTTACTTACTTACTTTAATTGTATTTTAAAAGTTTCGCACGTGAATATCTATGGATGTCCATAATGGAAATTTCTTGCAATTTCCCTGGGACATCATCACCTTTTTTTATTTTAAGTTTTCATTTGTGCAGCCAATGCAACCTAAGTAACAAATAGGAAACAACATAGTTGAGATCACTATTCAATTACTCCCTCTGTTCCAAAAAAACAGTCATGTTTGACTTTTTGTTGGATTTAAGATATATTAATGAATTGTCTAATTTGCCCTATATTTAATGTAGTTATAAAGATTAACTAATAATTTAATAGATATATTTAAAGTTGAATTTCCAAAATTAAAAAGGACATAATTGGAACTTTAATGATATTTAATGGTTATTTAGAGAAAGGGGCGATAATTTTGGGACAAACAAAAATAGAAAGGTAGACAGTTTTTTTGAGATGGAGGGAGTATTATCTTAATGTTATGATTAGACATGTGACAATAACATTGCAAACAGGTTTCATAACACGTCAGGAGGTGGAAAGTACAGGCCTGGTTCGTATCCTGGTTCAGGAGGTTTTGATGATGATCGTAATTATGGAAGTAGAGATAATGGTTACGGGAGGGAAAGAGAATGGGGTGATGATAAATACGGTAGTCGTGATGGAGATCGTTACGGGGAAGAACGATACGGACGGGATCGATATAGGGATGAAGAATCACGCAGTAGAAGTTATGATGGTGACAACTATAGCCGAAGAAGTAAAAGTTCTGATAGAGATAGGGAACGTGCTTATGAAAATGATGGACCATATTCTTCAAGGTATGTATAAGCAATGAGTTCTTTTTTCTTTTTTTTTTAATTATTATTATTATTATTGTTATTGTTATTGTTATTGTTATTGTTATTGTTATTGTTATTGTTATTGTTATTGTTATTGTTATTGTTGCACTTGCTATATATAGTCTTAGATTAAATGGTAAAGAGAGAGGTGAGCAAGGTGGGTAAGGATCAAAAGTGTTTCAAACAGGACACACCAAACCACACATTATTAAAGCATGAATTACCAAATGTTGATTGTGATCTTAGTTTTGAAACATTTAGGTCATTTGTTAATGTCTTAATTTCCCTTTTGTTATTTAATTGACGAAGCAAACTGACCCTGAACTTATGTTTCTATTCTAACTAATGACAGAGAAAGTAACGAGAAAGCTGATGGTCAATCTCATGATGGAAGGTAATATAGCTATCCGTCATGTACTTTTCTTCTTGCTGTACTCGGCCTTTAAATTCTCTGCTACTTAGTTAGTGTTGTAAACGAAACATTAACTGATTGCTGAAATTTTTTCATTGTCCTAATTTTATTCTTTCTTTAACTTTTTTGTTTGGGGCAGGCATTTTGAGCGAAAATCTTCTGAACAAAATCTCGAGGTTCCTCCTAGTTATGAAGACGCCGTTGCTAGTGGCCGTAGCCCCACTTATAGCGAAAGGTAGAATTGTGGGTTACATTAATAATATATATTTAAAGAAGTCTCAGTGGAATTAAGCTGAAATAAGTCGACTTTTTATTATACTATTTTTAGGGACGGAGAGACAAAATCTGCATCCCTGCCTGTAGCTACCAGTCATGATGCCGCTGTTTCTAGCAGCCATGTAGTTGCACCACCGCCAATAGCCGCTACTTCACCTCCACTACCAGTAGACACGATGCCTCCTCTACCTGCTGCCACCTCAGCTACGGAAATTAATGGGTTTGATGAATTTGATCCTCGTGGTTCATTTGGTTCGTTTCCAGGTAAGAAAAAGTTATTTTTTATGTCCCATTGGTACCATTATCTGTTCTTATTTATAGTGTCTATTCATTTCATACCTGAATATAATCATTAAAATTTGTATCCACAACAGCAGCACCACCAACTTCAGGTGGTTCTGAAACAAATCTATTCGGTTCTTCCTCAGACCCTTTCTCTTTGAATGAATTGGCTATTGTGCCGGTTACAACTACAACTTCTGAACCTGATACTTTCACGAACTCGAATCCTGCTGGGCCAACATTTGTGGCTGCATCTTCAGCACCTGGTGGCACTAGTCAGGTGTGTTTCAAAAACTCGAGACACTTAGATTTGCTCTTTTATCTTGGTAGAAATAGAAATGCTTAATTATTATCAAGGTTGAAAAAGACGCGAGACGGGGTCAAGACGGTAGGGACCTTAAAACGTCGTAACTGAATATACTGGGTTGAAACGGATGTTGACCTTGACTTTTTATGTATATTTCAAACATAAACATTTCAAACATAAATATTTCGAACATAAATATTTCAAAGTATTCGAACATAAATATTTGCCTTAAATTGAACTATATATGTTTGAAATTTATTTATGAAGTCAACGTTGGTCAACATCTGTCTCGACCGTCTTGGCCATTGTTGATCGTCTTTTTGGCGTTGTTGACCGTTTTTAAGCGTTAGAACGTTTTTTTAACCGTTTCTAGGTCCCTTGCAACGGTAGCATGGTAAAACCATTGTGACGCCCGTTGCGACGCATTTTTTTTTTTTTTTTTTTTTTTTTTTTTGGGTTTCCTCCACGCTATGCGAGTCGACTATATTCCAGGGCGACTACCCGCTTTGCGGGCAGCCCAGAGTCATCGCGGGTGAACCTCTGTGGCCAAGAGGGGGTTTAATAGCTTGCATGGACTCGAACCTATGATTCCCTCCTTAGAAGGGTAGGCCCTTGTCCACTCCACCACCACCAACTTGGTTACCGTTGCGACGCTTTTTACAACACTGATTATTATACAAATGCAAAAAACGTCTCTCTGTAACACTTTTTTTACTGTGTTTTCTGTGCAGCCTTTTGATGATCCTTTTGGTGACGGTCCTTTTAGAGCTGTCCCATCTACTGATGGATTATCGGCCCCACCACAATCAGCTTCTCCCTTCAGCCAAAGTTCAGGCCCACCTCAACCAGCGGTTCCTACACCAGACGCGGGAAATAACTTTGGATATGGAACCAGTTTTGACCAAACTACTGATATCCTAGCTGATCTCCTGCCACCACCTGGACCTTCACAGACAAGTTTTCAAACTCCACTTGGCCAAAACACATTCCCGTCGAGTTATCCTGGTCAACCTTCATTTCAAGGTGGTCAATTTGCATCGCAGCCTGGTTTCCCGTCCCAAGGTGGTCAAACCGCAGGTGCAGGTGGTTTTCCATCTCAATTGGGATCCGGTTTTCCCGGTTCCAATGGTCAACCAACTAATCAGACCAACTTTTATGGGGGTTTTGAACCTCAGGTTTCTTCGGCGCCGGTGCAACCCGTGCCTCAAGTTACTGCGACTTCAAGTTATTATCAACAGCCAAAAGCTCAATCGGGTTCTACCTTAAATGCCTCAACTGGTGCCCTTGTTATGGTTCCTCAAGAACCAGCCAAGTTTGAGACTAAATCCACTGTCTGGGCTGACACGTTGAATCGTGGGCTTGTTAATCTAAACATAGCTGGATGTAAGTTGCTTCATTTCATATGTCTATGTCTTTAATAGATGGGAAAAGATGAGTAGGTAAAGAGGTTTGGTTAAAGGTCAATCTGGCCAGTTGGGGTTCGTTTATGGGTCAAATTGGCTAGATACGGTTTATAAATGGGTTGAATTGCCAGGCTGGGTTAGAAAAGTACCGTTTTGCTCTTCTTTGTATATAGTTAACATGTTTACTATATATACAAAAACTATATAATAGAAGTCTCAAATAAAATAATTTAGGTGGGTGTATGCATTAAAGATAGACTTTGGATGAATTTCAAACCCGTTTGACCTGTTGGATCCATAACGTTCCCCTTTAGCTAAATTTTTAATTGAACTTCTTAGAGATAAAACACAACCCAAATAGGTGACATTAATGAGTAGACAGCTTGAAATTGCAAGCCATGGTTTCTAGTGTTAAATAATACTTGCTCTATAACAGATTTATTTTATATGCAGCTAAAACAAACCCGATGTCTAATATCGGGGTTGACTTTGAAGCCTTGAATCGGAAGGAGAAGAGAATGGAGAAACCTAGCGCAACCCCTATGACTTCGAATGTAACCATGGGTAAGGCCATGGGTTCAGGTTCTGGGATTGGACGTGCTGGTGTGGGTCCGCTCAGACCCCAACCGAACCCCATGATGGGCCCCAGCATGGCTGGACCTGCTTATGGAGCAGGTTATGTCAGCATGAACCAGCAGCCTATGGGTCAGTTTCAGATGCAACCTCCTTCAGCTGGTTATCCACCTCCGTCTGGACCTTACAATCCAATGATGGTTCGCGGTGTTGGTTATGGTCAACAGCCATATGGCGGCTACAGATGAATATCGAGTCAACTTAAATGTAGGAATACGATTGAAAGGGAAAATTGAAAAGAGTTATTTTTACGCCCAAACGTGTGAAAAGGAACGTCTAAGAGTTAAATGTGATGTATAGATGAAATATATTTTTTGTGAAAAACCCTCACGTTTATGTATAATCGGATAATGTAATATTCATGGCCTTGATCTTATAGGGTTTGTGAAGTTTGTAATATTCATGAACAGATTTTGTCGTATTGATTGTTGAAGCATGTATAAGTAAAAAAAGAGAATACTAGCTTTTGTTTTCATGTTTACCTTTTAAACTCAATCAGAAGTTGTGAAATCTATTAAACATGGCCTTGATTGTTGATTCTCTATGGTGGCTTGATACGTTGGGTCAATCTTGTATTTGGTCATTATAAGCTGTTGTGCATTGGTTTTGAATTTGCATTAGTCAACTTATATCATTTTGGTCTTAATAGCTTCAAAGTCTTCAAATGCATTGATTCTGATTCGTGTTATGTAGCGGTATGATGGAGAGTCGAGTTTGAACATTGCTAAGCTAGAACTCGACCAGAGGTTCGATCTTGTAGTTTGAAATTGAGTCCAAATTCAGTTAAGATTGAAGTTTAAGCTTCAGCTTGAGCTTGACAAATTAATTGACAATTTTGGGTTACCCTCGGACTCGAATTTATAGTGTGTATTAATATTAATTTTTTTTTTTAGCAACTTTATTTGGATTGATACTCAACGCAACTACATTATACATACATTATAAATGTATTATTATACCAAAGTATATGTTTGAAATTACCCTAAAAATAATTAATACCTTTAATTAGTTAATCACTCAAATAAACAACGTCAGAGAATCTCTAGTCTCTACATTCGTAGTTATCTTTTTTAATCGAACAATAAACCATAAACCATAAAACTATAAAACCAACATATCAATTAGGGGATGATTCTCACACACACTTTTTTGATCCTCACACACCAATTGAGTATTATTAGAAGAGTAAAAAGTTAAAATATGGATGATTACTCTTATTCATTGCTATTTTATTTGTAACTTTAGGATCAATAATTGTGCACTTTTCTCATAAGAAAAAAACAAATCTTTATCTAAAATGATAACCATCAAAACAGTAACTACCACTGAATTTCTAAACCTCAACCAAATACGAAAATCTTTTATACTATACTTGTACATCATCCAGCATCACTTGTACATTTATACAAAAATGTGCTTTCCCTCAAGTGGGGTTTGATCAAGTCTGCGCAGTTTTGTCCACTTCAGTATTTCCGCTACCAACAAAAACAAACCCAACTCTTTTTTCACAAAATCGTGCAGGAAATCAGCAGCAAGTTTGCAGCTTTCAATCATGAAATTTGTTGTCAGATTGAAGTTTTAGTGAAAACCCTTTTTTTCACACATGGTGATTGCAGTAAATCAGTTTGTTTCTATTGGTAACCCCCAAAACTTATACCCCACTTTTGATTTTTTTTTTTTTTTTTTTTTTTTGGTTTTTTACATGCAGATATATATGTCTCTGTGTATATTTGTTATGAAATGTTTATTCTCGTAAACTTATAGTCATTGTTTGAAGAAAGTTTTGATCTTGAATAGTTATTCATTTGACTAATTGGATCATGCAATGGATTTACAGGAACCCTGATAATATGTTTGACTTTTGAGTTCTTGAGTTTAGTTGCATAAAAGAAATATAAATTGATGAATTTATCGATGGGTGATGATTCGGTGATTAATTAGAGGCCAAATTGTAATTTTTGTGAAGAATAATAAAATGTGATATTTTCTTAATGCAAGTCTTGACTTGAGGAAATTGGTGAATTAGCCTAAATTAGTTCCAAAATGTAACCCCTGTTACCAGTTACATTGATTTTGTGGGTTATGAATTATGACATTGCATATTCATCATTTTGTGGTTTTTACCATTTGTAAGCAATTAATAACAATTAATTGCAAAATGCATGTTGCGATCACACTTGAGTATAAAAATATAAAAAATGACGATACGGATATATCATATCAGATTTGATTGTGTGCTGCTAAAACTGAGATTGTAATTGTTGATAGTATAGTTCTCTATATTTCGCTTCTTTGGTCAATTTTGACTTTTTTAGGGAACTAGAAGTCTAGAATCAGATTCTTGGTTCCATATTATTGTGCTTATTCTGTTAATTCGGTTGATTTTAGGTCATACATGTGGTTTGAGTCATTCTGAAGGCATTAGTTGCTCTACATCGTATGGAGTCACTAGCAGTTGGATGAAATCTTCTGATAATTTAGAGTCAAGGTATATAAGATTAGCTAACACTATACAAATATATAATGTTAATTGATTAACATGAGTAGCACCTAAACTAATTACGGGTAACACCCTTTTATCCAGATTCAGATGCAGGAATCCGTTTCTTAGAGATTCCCAATTCAATTGGTGGCTGCCTATTGGTCGAAAAAATTGCAAGCAGATAGTTTCGGTGGCGGCAGATTATCCCGATTCAGTCCCGGAATCATCAAATTATGTTGCAAAAAATGGATATCATCCACTTGAAGAGCTTAAAAATTGTAAAAGAGTTCGTGAAACCAAACTCACGGGTGCAGAGATAGCAAAAACAACTATTGAGGTTCGTTTTTTCATATTTCCTTATTTAATGCATATTATATGTGCTTAAAACAGTCAAAATTTATGGTATACTTTGCTGTTTTGTTTAGGCTAATAGCAGCGCATTGTTGATATTTCCTGGTACCGTACATTGTGAACCGCATGAGCACATCTCGTGGGCGGAATATCCGTACGTAATTGACGATGGTGGAGGTAACGAATATAATTTGTTCACAAATATTATAATACAAATGTTCAAATTTTTTATTGTGTTTATGTTTGTCTTAAAGATATATACTTCAGAGTCCCTGATGATGCAAACATCATGCATGATCCTGAAGCAACTAATGCGGTGGTAAGATTCAATTACTAATTTCACCTTAATTATCTTGAAAATTAAGCAAGACTTTGATTATTGAATTAAACGGTAGAAATTTGTTATTCGATATCAGTTTAACATATTCTGATTATGTAAGAACTTAAGTAAAGAGAGTAAAGATATATTTTTAGTACAGATTTTGAAATGAAAGTAAAAGTAAAAAGTATCTCAGATTATATTAAAAAGTAGGGGTAAATTGGTAATAATGTTTTGCCCTTATATAATCAGTTTTGTAGCTTCATGTATGAAAGGAAGCTGTTTATACAAAAAAATCTTTTTTCCTCTAAACAGTCAGTATATCAAAGCATTAGAAACTGATTAGTTTCACAACCTGTAGTCGCAATAATCAGACAATCACTTACATATTGAAAATCAAAACACGTTTAAAATGATCATATTTACTGTTTTACTTCTTTGTGAACTATATATTATCTGTACCAACACTTAACTATTGCATGTTTTCAGAATGCTTTGATTGGGATGGATCTTCCATTTTTTCAGAATCAACAATTATCTATTCCTATGGGTCATATTTCTGATAACTCTGTCGATGACATCACTTTCTTCGATGACTACTATGAAGTAATAAAATCAGCTATACTTGAGTTTTTCACCATTTTATATATTTATGCTTTTCTGATACAATATCTTTGTTTATGTTAGGATGAGGGTGCTGATATGTTGGCTGACTTTACTGAATGGAATATACCGATCGATTCTGCTGGTGTTCACCCTATTTATTTTGCCAAGTGTTTGACAAAGGTGATATCCCTATTATATCTATGTGCGTTGTTAATAAAGCTAGTCTCTAAATGTGGCAAAATGGTTGGGTGGGTTGAGTAATGGGCTAATGGTAGTGGGTCAAAACAATATAGTTTTATTTTTGTAGTTAGTTAATTACTTTCTAGTTTTCAATCTTGAATTGCGGTCAACTGTCATGTGGTCGATACATGGACCTAGACTTTACCATTTACTGTACTACTATACGATTAGGTACACTTGTCTAGTTTTTTTTATAGTCTTTAATTCGGTACTTTACTTGTTTATAAATTTTATAACTCGATTATTGCATAGAAAGTAACAGAATACACTTTGAGTTACTTTTACCAATTTGACCCATACCCATTTTAGTGTTAAGTTTTATGATTTTGCCCGCTCTAGTGATTTTTGTGTATAATAGTTACTTCTTTCGTAGGCTGCTAATATGGAGTATGCTAGAAAGATGGATCATCCCTCAAACGGTGTTTCGGTTCTTGGATGCCTTAGTCCTGCTTATGTTGATGAAGAGTTTTATCTAAGAAGGCTATTTAGTATTGAAGATGGTGATAGCTATGACCAAAATTGGAAAGGTTTTTAATTACTCTGTAACTTTATTTATCAAGATTATTTATATAAATATATGAAACTACTTTTACCCCCTTCTAAAACCTAATCTTAGACTCAAATTTACATCTCTCACTTTCTAGTATCTTCTCAAAGATATCCTTTTCTAGTAATTTTATACTCATATTAATTTTTTTAAAACATTCATACATTCGATGATTATTTGATTAATGTCATTAAAACAGCAAACGCTTCCAACTCATTATCTGATATTTAGAATTACACTATTGTTGGGAATGCACATTTAAACATTCTTTGAGTTTGAGTTTTGTGCATTAATGATTTGCATGTTTTGGGGCTTGAACTGTCTTTATGTACATTTATGTTCGTCTATAACAAATGGGATGTCCGAAAACCTTAACTTTTTGCAACTACGTATGTCAGTATGTGTGGGCAAGTAAATAACAGTTGAAATTGTAGGCTCAAGTGATCTAATAGAGTTTTAAACGTATCATTTATGATGTTTTCCTATATGCAGATGAAGACGTCAACTTTAACGCCTCACTTTTCTACAGACTGGAAATTATGAGAATAGAGTTGTTCTCCGTGTATGGAGTTCAGGTATTGCATTCGCAACCACCATAACATCTATTATGCCCCCAAAATAAATGCAACAATGCCCCCCTTTTGGGGTGTCTAAAAATTTGTGTTACTTTGGATAAGTTTTCCGACTTTAGTTATTTCCAATGTGTAGCCATTTTAACCATCCCAAGATTGCCTAGAATTTGGGACCTTGATATCCTCACTGGAGGTTCAAACCTCACTGGCAGCATATATTGGGGTTATTTTGGGATTTCCAAACAAAAGACTCGGAAAGGGTCATTGGATGACCAATAACCCGGTTAGGGTAGCGTACATGATCAGTGTTATAAAACTCCCCGATTAATGCCGAGTACTCCCTTTTAGGAACCTGCCGAGCCGGTTTCTTAAAATCCGAGTAATGACGGTTAATGGGTCAATTTAGTCAGTCAAAATTAGTCAAAGTCAATATTGGTCAACATTTTATATGAATTTAAATTAGAGTCTTATGGCTTTTGAACAAATGAAGATTATTTTTATATTTCTAGACAAATATGTTAACGTTTATATTTATGTTAATGGATATTTTGTTTATACACACAATTTTGAAACTCTTATCGAAGAGAAGGAACGAAAAAAACCCCTAGATCTTTTAAAGTTTATCCGTTTAAATGTGTAGCGAGTTTAACGTGCAACTATTTTATGTGTTTGTACAGTCAGCGATAAATTTGCAAGATTTCAGAGATGCTGAACCTGATATTCTTGCGCACTCGATTCCTGATATCATTGCACACTTTGATGAGAATATACTCAACTCTAATCTTGCACTTAGATCTCTATGCAAAAAGAACGGATTTTATGTCGAGGTAAAAAAAACAACCTTTTGTCAATTATTATACAATCTCTTTTAGCAAAGTTAACGTTTTTGTTTTCCATTCGAATGACCGTTTGCAGGAAGCAAATATAATCGGCATTGATAGTCTTGGTATGGATGTAAGAGTTTTCACTGGGCATGAAGTTAGAACCCATCGTTTTCCTTTCAAGATCCGGGTAATAATTATCACATCGTAATTTTTAATTGTTGGTTAAATGCTATTTAATTTGACAATATTTGTGTTGATTTGCAGGCAACATCAGAAACAGCTGCAGAAAAGCAGATCCAACAGCTCTTGTTTCCCAGGGCACGGCGCAAACGGTTAACCAAGAATCGAGCTGATGTAGCTCATCGAATGGAATAGAATTTGTAACAAATTAGGGTTTATGATAGATTAAAAATAAAGAAATGTATAATGTTACATGTTCACTTGATTTGTGTTGTTAAGTTTACTTGAATAAAGTCATAGCTGAAAAGTGACTTGTTTTATTGCATTAAGTGCTGTTTCAATAAAGAAAAAATAATAAAATGCAAGTACTTCATATCTTTTACTCAGTTTGATACCTATTTCAGTAAGAATAATACTTGTTTTCTGTTAAATTCAAATCCCAAAATCAAATCTTTTTTACTCCAGTCTCATTTGTAGCAGATTCATGCTTGTTACTGCTACTAGCAACGCCGCTTTCTTCATCTAAGTATCTGCTTTGTCCCGTTTCTGCAACGTCTGCAGGGTTTTCTTTGTCGAAACTACAGTAAGATATGAAAAAACCGTTACGACAATTCGGTTATAAGCTATGATTTTTTCCATAATGGGTATGTCTACCGCAACTGAAAGCTTGTAGCTTAAAAATGTGAATTGACACAAAATTTAATGTTTCATAAGCACTACGTTTTATTTTTAAAAAGCCAACTCAAGAAAAATTAAATTTGCTCATAAGCTCTAGAATATTGTCATCCACATAATGCTACTAGCTTTAACTTTGAATAAAATAAGCTAAACCTTCTATAAGTTCCAATTAACTTGTGTACCAAATACAATATATTCTATATTCTATATATGCATAATTTAATTAATATATACAAGTACTTAATCATTAATGCATGATAAATGGTGGTTTTATCAAGAACATGAGTGGATATATCACTAGCCTATTTTCAATGAGATGAATGCGCAAATAGCAATTTATTTACGAAGATCGGAAGGATTAAGGAATGTGAAAACGCACCCAGAATAAACAACGAGCCCAACAGCAACAGCAGCAAAGGCTACGAAATACATCCAATCGACCTGATACTCAAAGTCAAAGTCAACATTTAAAATGCCTTCATCGGTGCAATTTTCAAACAAAGTATACAATATTACAAAGAGTTGTTTGAACTTGATGATTGACAAACCTTTTCATGGTACGCAAATATACGTATCAAAACCGACCACATGTCAGATGTCAGCAAAGACAAATTTAGCATCGTAGATCCGCTCATCTGCAATTGAATTAACATGAACATACATTACATCAGATAATGTATATAATTACCAATGATGACATGATAAAAATTTCTTGGTGACTGGCTTCAAATCTTGTAGTGATTACCTTTAACAAAACAGGGACACCTGAGTAGAACAGAAACATTGCGGCTGCAAATCCGGTATATGGTAGCAACTAAAAGTCAAACAAAGAAAACAACATATAAGATTGTATCTCGATGCACAAAATGATTTGTTTTTGTAATAAATTAAGGCACAAGATGGCATAATAGAGCTCATATTTCCATTCAAAAAAAGTGTTTGACATCTTTCAATTGTTGACAGCATGAATAAGCCCTAGAGATGTCAATACACAGTAAAGTAACACATGAAGAATCGAAAAGAAAAAAACATTAAAGTAATTTTCATGCATAATACTTTTAAAAAAGATAAATTCTAAGAACAAAACAAATTATTGGTTTACTCCAGCCTACAATAACCATAATACTTTCTTTTTTTGCGGTTCAATTAAAAAAAAAAAATTCGTAAACACTAATCCAAACCACTATTGTAAAAAAACCCAATTACTCAAGATTAATCCCAGAATACTCCCTTTTAACAACAAATAGATCCGACTTTCCAAAATCTGTTTAATTAATCGGTCAACGTCGGTAAATGGGTCAAAATCGCATTTGTTGTTCAAAGTCGGTCAAAGTCTAATTTGGTCAACATTTTAATATGAATTTAAACTATAATTTCAGAGTTTTTGAACAAACTAACAATTATGTTTACATTCATATTTTTAGACAATCATGTTATGGTTATGGTTTTCTTCTATAATTTATTAATCCCTGACTAATCTCGAGTTGCTGATTACTCCCTCCAAAGTCCCGACCGAGTACTCCCTGAGTAGCAAATTTCACAACCTTGATCCAAACAAACGAGTGAATATGTATTTATATAAACTACGTGCATGTGTAGAGATAGGGACAAAGAGATTACAGCTCCTGACGACCAATGGATAGACTTGAGTTCCTCTCGTTCAAATATGCTTCTATTATAATCGTTAAAGTAAACACCTATGCAATCGTCCTCCATATACTATCTAAAACAAATTCTAATATATTGATAAACAATAGCCATCATTTAAAAGAAAACAAGGATACATTTGTATACCACTGATAATTGCACCAAACAGCCCTAACATGGCCATCAGTTCAATCCTATCAGCTGTTTTCACAAAAAACTCCTACACAA
Source organism: Rutidosis leptorrhynchoides (assembly GCF_046630445.1). Taxonomy (NCBI): domain Eukaryota; kingdom Viridiplantae; phylum Streptophyta; class Magnoliopsida; order Asterales; family Asteraceae; genus Rutidosis; species Rutidosis leptorrhynchoides. The sequence continues at coordinate 382,662,305 of NC_092336.1, read as the reverse complement.
TAAACATAGATTAATTAATTATCACATATAAAACATTTGTTTACAAAATTGACTTTAGTAAAGAATATATTTATATTTAAATCAGCATCATAAAAAAGTCAACTTGCTCACCTCACTAACGTTGCTGACAGCATAAAGTGTAGCCCCCGCAACCACCAAAAAGTCTCCTTTAATTGGGCTGCTCCCACTTTCTGCCAAATGTAATACGAATTCATACTAACCAAGACAACAAATTTAAAATAAATATTTTTTAGGCTCGACTACGTATATATACACTCACGTGAACGATCTGCAGCATGAACATCTGAGAAAATAACGAGCACAAGGCCAGCAATACATATAGCAACTCCGGCTATCTTTTTGAACCGATATTTTGTCTTTAGGAAGAGCCAAGTTAGTAATATGACCGATGGAATTGACCAACAATCGAGCAGCATTATACTCGTTATTGATGTGTACTGATACGCCTTCACCACTGTTCATCAAAAGGCATAAAAGTCAACAAATGGGATACGTATGTAGTGATTTATGTTAAAAGCGACTAAATATATTCCAAAGACATGTTCTACATATCATCAAAAGAAGTAAAATACATTAGATTAATAACGCTTTTTGTCGCAAAACACTTACCGAGATAATTAGCCTCTACGTCTACAAGTCCAAGAAGTAAATAATAATACCATCTTGCCTGCAAACATATAGATAAGAAGTGAAAAGCTGTCAAATGATTTAAAGGGTAAAAATAGATTTGATAGCATTACTAAAATATGAATTTAAACTATTTAACTAGTACGATTTTGCAGGCTATACGCGTACAAAAGACTTAAGAGTAACTTTCAACTCGTTCGACCCTTTTAATTTGTTCCCCTTTCAGATAAATTTTATATATGACCCACTTGCGATAAAAACGCAACCCAAATCATCATTCAAAATTGCTACCTCTAATAACAAGCTACGATTAGCCTCGTAGAAATGTAAATGGATAGTACAAATGAATAAATATATTGACCTTAGCTAAGGATTTAAAAAGGAGAAAATATAAATTGAAGATAACTAACCTTGAGCCCACTTTTCCTGTAAATTAGTATTCCTCCATAAACAATTGCCAACATCACATAATTTGCTAAAGACTGGGAAGTAGGTGCATTGATCCCTATTTTACAATACAGAAAGTCAATTAGAATAAATACATTCCATCATATATTAAAACTACAAAAACCACAAAAGTCATTAATAATAAATCTATTCATAAATTTAGACAATTATGGCAAGTGTGCTTGTGATTCTTATATTTCAATTTGTCTAAAAACAGATAATTCTTGCTAAATTATCATACAGTTTGTTGTATTTCCTTATTTTTACAATAAAATGGTTTCTGTAATTTTGTAGTTAGATGGCAAGTAAGGTAGTGAAAAGTTTAATCACCCAATATGATCAAACACTAACGCATAAAGGAAAGTAAATTTACAACTAATAGCATAACTTTTCACTTGGTTAAATAAACAAAATAACACAATTTGTAGTCTTTATACCATATAAAGATATAAAGATATTTATATTATTAAACAACAAAATCCCACTTTTATGCACAATTCAATATTACTGTATTACTTTAGTATTGTTTCTTTTCTATTATTGTAAAACAGTCAAACACCCAACAACAGAAACATAATAAAATAAGAATAAAAAATAAGAATTGTTAACAGAAATGGAGCCCAGGTGAAAGAACAAACCTCTTCTAGCAAGCTCAGATGATGAAAAACCAGTTGATGTAATCAGAAGAGATAGAATTTGTCCCAATACTAAACCTACCACTATCTTATTTGATACAATATCCTTCACACTAACCATGATTAATTCTTTTTTTCTTTTTATAAATAAAAACAAAAAACTAACCCTTTTCCAGAATTTAGAAAAAGGTTAAGAAAACACTAAAATCAAGAAAACCCAGTTAACCCAGTTCAAGAAAGATAAATTATACAAATAAAAAATCTTTAGCCAGAAATCTTGATTTTTTAGAACTCTGAAAGAAAAAAGAAAAAAAACTTTGGGATTTAAAGTGGGTAGGTTGGTGGTAATGAAGAATTTATTAAAATTGTAAAGGAACAAATAAGAATGAATGCATAAAATAGATACGGAGTAGAAGCAACAAGTCAACCTCAATGAGATGATGATAATGAGAGAAGCAATGACAGAGTTGTTGAAGTGGAAAAACAACAAAATATATAGAAATCGTGGAAAATAAATAATCTACGGCTGTAAACAAGTCCAAAAAGTTTAAGAACAGTTTGTTATTGGTAATGTTTAGCCGTAGAGATTGGGGGAGTACTTTTTAGGTCAATCCTATTTATTTTTCTTTATGAGTTGAAAATTTATTTACTGTATTAATTATCTAATTCTAATTATTATTAATATTTAATATTTATTATTAATTATTATCGAGCATATGTTTAAGGTGAGTTTTTGGTATGGAATAGTGGTGTTGTGGTTTGAATGTGACATGTTGAGATGACATTTAATTTTATTTCCTTGTTATATTAATTTATTTAATATTATATATATATATATATATATATATATATATATATATATATATATATATATATATATATATATATATATATATATATATATATATATATATATATAGTAGAGAGATCAAATGAGAACTTTTTTTGTGTGAGAACCCTGAGAACTCCAAAATACACTGAAATTCGAGAAAAAAAAAGTGGCGGACGAGCAAAAAAGGGGAAAGTCGAGCAAAAAAGGGGAAGGACGAACAAAAAAATACATGGCGGGCGAACAAAAATGCTTGGTAGTCGAGCAAAAAAAAGTAAGGGCGAGCAATTTTTTTGTATTAGAACAAAAATTGTTGAATTAGAACAAAAAAAAAAGGGCGAGCAATTTTTTGTATTAGAACAAGATTGTTGAATTAGAACAAAAAAGTTTGAATTAGAACAAAAAAAAAAAAAAAGAAGGGCTAGCAATTTTTTTGTATTAGAACAAAAATTGTTAAATTAGAACAAAGAAAAAAGAAGGGAGAGCAAGTATCAGGTTCTACATTTTTTGTTCTACGTCTATTGTTCTGCACTTAAAGTTCTACAAAAGAAGATGCATCGATCGTGCATCTAATTGTATCATCTTCTAAAAAAAAAAGATGCATCATCTTAACCAGAGGTAATAACAAAAAAAGCTGGTTAATCCTTTATGTTGAAACAACAATTCTTTTTCAATATTTGTGATGGTTGACTACTAAATAAAAAGTCAAAACCACCCACAAATTTGGGTTCTCTGTTATGTGTACATGTACACGATCGAACAAATACGGAGTAATAATTAAGCAATCGCATTCATAAAGTGCCATTAAATTCCTGATAATCATTGTCAATTAACTCACCAACCGATGGCATCTCCGTCATCGGCGCCGAACGTCCTGCCCTCAATCAACGAGAAGAAAACCCGCATATTTGAATAAATAAAAAATAGTGTACATGTTGGATCTTTGTAATAGAAGCATACTTTGAATTTGATGGAATATAAACACTCTCTGATTATAATTGTTCAAATAATTACTTTCAAAAGCTCCATTTAGTTATCAATGGAAGCTGAGAAAATTATAATTTGGGGAAGATGAACAGTACGGTTTTTGTTCAACCGTGAAAATAATTGTTCGAATAAGATGGTTTTTGTTCGCCCTTCCAAGTTTTTAGTTCTCAGGGTTCTCACTGAAAGTGAGTTCTCAGGATCCTTCCCCTATATATATATATATATATATATATATATATATATATATATGAAAAACAACTTAAATTAATATGTTAAAATACAATTACACTCCTAAACTATGATCACATTAAACGAGTACATAATAAAATAAACTACTAAAATCCTAAACATTATATAAATTAAAAACGAAAACTAATCAATATAGTATCCGCTATTGAAACTATACACGTACTTATAAAAATGATGATAATCACTGGGATTGAAAAAGAGAGATAAATTAATGGTCATCTCTTTTATCTTGGCTTCGCCTACGAGTTCGTGCCATTTACGCGGATAATGAAGATGTTCGATTTTTTGCGATTCTTTGTGAAAATACAAAACTTCTGTCTAGAGGAAATGTACGTCTTCTGTAACGCGTTCAATACGTGAAACGTTAAGTCACGAACATAATTTTCAAATAAGCATACAGTCAAATTTTGAGAACCAATCGGTTTCATCCACGTAGATCCGATGGCAGTTGCTTCTCCCGTTGGAAAGCAACCAACGCCTGCCACTTTTACAGTTCCAACGCGCATTAGATGTTTGCGGGCGTTGCCCTGCGTTACAAAAGGTCCAATATACTCCGTATCTAGCTTGGAAGATAGACTTTTGGATGGTGTAAAAGTGTAATGCTTTTTTTCCATAATATATATAGCACAATATAAACCTTATACAGAGTAGTAAAACATATTCATATGTACAATATAGATTGACTACGTGGATAAATCAGTTTTTTTGTTCAGAGAGAAGAGATATATTTTTTACAACCAAATATATGTGGGTTGATTGAATTATCTCATAATTATTTTTCATTCTTTTCTTTTATTACTTTAAGATATAATATTAGTGTAGTTTGAACCTGACAATTTTATAAGTTTTATAAGTGATAGATCGGCTCATCTGCAATTGAAGTAACAAGAACATACTTTAGATAATGTACATTGAACAACTAACAACAATGTCAACATAAATAGATTCTTGGTAACTCGAAGTCTCAAACCAATAAAACCAAGTTGATGGTACGTCATTTTCCCCACAAAACTTTGATAATTTTGACATCAACTTCAGTTGACCAATTTTCTTTCGTGATGTTGGAAAAATGAAAATAATAATCTGATGAGTCAAAAGCATTTTGCAGATATTAGAGTCTGGAGATTTAGAGTCTGAAGTTACAGACTCTGGAATTGCTGGAGTAAACGTTTGAAGATTTCTTGAAGCAAAAGCCATAGAATATTCTGGAGATATGCTTGTTATTTAAGAAGATTTGTTTTGAAGATTTGATTTTATCTCCGGAATTTACTTCCTAGTTATTAGCAAATTTGGTTTGTTTTTAGTTTATCTTTTCCATATTTATAGGTAAGTAGTTTTGGAAACCAAATCTCCAGATTTGGTTTTAAATCTGTATAAATAGAGGCTACGGTTTAGCCTTGTTATGTATCTCTTTTTGCACGATCAATATTATCAAACATATATTTCATATCGCGTTCTCTCAATTCTTGTACTTATAATTCTTATTTATTGTTAGATTGAGAGTCTGGTGTTCATAGTTGAATACTGTGAACTAATAACTGGTATCAGAGCGGGAAAGGTGTAAATCCTATCTCGGTGATCTTTAAAACAATCCATATTTTTCTTATCAATACTATTACTACTCCAGATATGGCTGTAATTGAAAGGGATGGTGGTTCTAGCAAGTTTGAGGAAGATCTGAAAGCTGTTGAGAAGATGGATAAGGACTCTACTTGCAATAAAGCTTCTGCCTATAAGGTACAAAACTTTGTGAATTATCTTGATAATGAAAAAGTGAGAATGTTTCAGTATTTGTTACTTGACTTTAAGTGGTGTTTAGAAGATATTGATAGGTTAAGAACACAAATTTTTGATCTTAAAAACACCATCGAAAACAAAGATGCTGAAATTAAAGAGTTAAAAGAATGTGAGGCAGAACTTGACACCTATAAAATGGCATACACAGAAAAAACAAAAAGGCTAATTACTGAATTAGGAAGATCAGTTAAAAGGTCAAAATATTATGAAACAATTTGTAAATCTTGGTGTGTGTCTTCCAAAACGAATTCTGATGCTATTGCCAAACAAATTCCAAATGATGTCAAGGCTATACTAGGTGAAAACTACATATTAAACAATAATGTGGAAGTTGATCATAGTGTATTCAAACCTGACATTTTACCTGACACTTTTGTAAAATTTGATGGTGACAAAAAGATTTTAACTAATGCATTTGTAAGATCATTAGATCCTGTTGAACCTTCTGAGACTATAATACTTGAAAGCAGAAATCCACTAGAGTCTGAACTTTTGAAACCTTCAGACTCTAATAGTTTAGTCTCTCAAAATAATAGTGTATGTTCTGACCTAGAGTCTGACACCCAAGAGTCAAGTTGCAAGAGCAATTCTGAATCATTATCTGTCACTGACACTTGTCCAGATCTAAAAAAGTCAACTAAAAGAAGGTCAAAGTCAAAACAAGCTAAGACTATTCAAAAACTCAAAAGGAAAATTTCAAAACTCAATGAAAAAATCAAGAGTCAAGAAAAACCTTCAGTTAAGAGAACGTCTTGTTTTTCTAAGAAAATTGAAAAAGAATGAAAACCCAAAGTTTGTGAAAATAAAAGTGTCTTAAAATCTGTTAAGGACAAGTTGATTTGGATTAGAAACAAAGCTTTTGTTTGAAGAGTGAAGAGCACTCCAACTGAACCCACTGAAAAGTGGGTTCCCCTTAAAAACTAATCATTTTTCTTTGTTTGTGTCTTGTGTAGCAGGGTAGTATGTGGTATCTGGATAGTGGCTGCTCAAGACACATGACTGGATGCAAAGAGCATCTTGTAGGGTTTGTTGAAGAAAAAGATCCTTCTGTAAGATATGGTGATAATTCAGTTGCAAAGACTATTGGTTATGGTACTGTTAAAGCTGAAAGTGTTTCATTTTAGAAAGTTGCTTTAGTTGAAGGGTTGAAGCATAATCTGCTAAGTGTGAGTCAAATTGCTGATGAAGATTGTGAGATCAGATTAAAAAAGAAAGCTGGTATTATTTATGATCCTAAAGGAAGACCAACACTTGTAGCCTGGAGAGTTCAAAATGTGTATATGCTGGATCTAGATTCTGTTGATGTTGGAATTGAAACATGTCTGTATTCTCAGACTGTTCCTGAACTTAATTGGCTCTGGCACAAAAGGTTGTCTCATCTCAATTTCAAAAACATTAATGAGCTTTCCAAAAAGAAGCTTGTTAGAGGTTTGCCTCAACAAACTTTCAAGAAAGATAAACCTTGTTCTGCTTGTATTATGGGTAAACAGACCAAAACAAAGTTTCCCTCAAAAACTCTAGCTACTATTAGTGATCCACTTCACATACTACACATGGATCTGTTTGGTCCAATGAACACTAGTAGTCTGGGTGGGAAAAGATATACTCTGGTAATTGTTGATGAGTATTCTAGATTTACATGGGTTATTTTCTTAGCTGTAAAAAGTGATGCTCCTGAAGAAATCATCAATTTGATCAAGAGAGAGCAGGTGAAAAAGGGTGTTCTTGTCAAACAGTTGAGAAGTAATCATGGTACTGAGTTCAAAAATGTCACTTTAATTGATTTTTGTGTGGAGTCTGGAATTGGTCAAAATTTCTCTGCTGTTAGAACTCCACAACAAAATGGAGTTGTTGAAAGAAGAAATAGAACACTTATTGAAGCAGCTAGAACCATGCTATGTCAATCAAATGTTGCCCTAAGGTTCTGGGCTGAAGCTGTCAATACAGCATGTTACACTCAAAAATAGATCCTTGATTATGAAGAAACATGGCAAAACTCCTTATGAGTTATATCACAAAAAGGTGACTACTATTCATTATTTTCATGTATTTGGGTGTAAGTGCTATATCTTGAATCAAAAGGATCAGCTTGATAAAATGAGGTCAAAGTCTGATGAAGGTATTTTTATGGGATACTCTTCTGTATCTAAAGCTTACAGAGTATTCAATTAGAGGAGAATGAAGATTGAAGAATCCATTAATGTTTCTTTTGATGAAAGCTCTTTAGAAATGGATCAGTCATTCAGGATTGAACTATCTGCACTTGGTGAATTGTCAAATTTGATTTCAGGGAATAGTGTTCAGACTCTGAATTCAGAGTCTGAGTCAGATGAATCAAATTTTTCTGGTTTGAGAAATGAAGTTGCAGATAATACTCTCACAGAAGAACCTCCTCAGGAAGATGAATCTGTTGTCAATCAAAAAATTGAACAGCCATCAAATACCACTTTGGATCTCATTGTTCCTATTAGAAAAGAAGAACCTCCACAGGAAGATGAACCTGTAGTCAATCAAGAAAGTGTTCAGTCATCAAATATGTAACACCCCAACTTAACATGACCACAATATTGTCCGCTTCGCCCGCAGGCGCACGACTTTTTCTTGGCGACCACACACGAGAAGCACTTTCCCAGGAGGTCACCCATCCTGGTAGTGCTCTCGCCCGAGCACGCTTAACCACAACGTACTCGCACTTCTACTCAGCCTGTGATCCCAAAACGCGTTGTGTCATTTAAGCGTGAGTATTACCTTATAATCCCATGATCACTCATGTTCGTGGGCGATGTGGGATTTGCCTAGGGTGTTACATTCACCCCCCTTAGGGACTCATCGTCCTCGATGAGGTTTGCCCCACCACCCCCAACGGCAAATGAGTGGCTCTGATACCATTCTGTAACACCCCAGCTTAACATGACCACAATATTGTCCGCTTTGCCCGTAGGCGCACGGCTTTTTCTTGGCGACCACACACGAGAAGCACTTTCCCAGGAGGTCACCCATCCTGGTAGTGCTCTCGCCCGAGCACGCTTAACCACAATGTACTCTCACTTCTACTCAGCCTGTGATCCCAAAACGCGTTGTGTCATTTAAGCTTGAGTATTACCTTATAATCCCATGATCACTCATGTTCGTGGGCGATGTGGGATTTGCCTAGGGTGTTACAAAATACCACCTTGGATCCTGCTGTTCCTAATAGAAAATCATCTAGAAATATAGTTCCTCCAAAGCATCTTGAGGATTATGTTGTGGATCCTACTGGTTTTCCTAAACCTAGATCTTCTTCTCAGACACCTGTGTCTGACTTTGCTATTGCAAACTACTGCTTCTTTTCTTGTTTTCTTTCACTAATTGAGCCCAAAGATGTATATGAAGCATTGGCTGACAATGATTGGGTTGAGGCTATGACTGAAGAGTTGACAGAATTTGAAAGGAATGATGTATGGGAGTTGGTTCCAAAACCTGATGGTAAAACTGCAATTGGCACTAGATGGGTTTACAGAAACAAGGTTGATAAAGATGGTATTGTGATTAGAAATAAAGCAAGGTTAGTGGCTCAAGGGTATAGACAAGAAGAAGGAATAGATTATGATGAGACTTTTGCTCCTGTTGCTAGAATTGAAGCTATTAGACTGTTTCTGGCATATGCTGCTCACAAAGATTTCAAGGTGTTTCAAATGGATGTGAAGAGTGTTTTCCTGAATGGTAAATTGCAAGAAGAGGTGTATGTGAAACAATCTCCTGATTTTGTAAGTAAGAAATTTCCTAAGCATGTTTACAGATTGAAGAAAGCATTGTATGGACTGAAGCAAGCTCCCAGAGCCTGGTATGATACCTTGTCAACATTTCTTCTAGAAAAGAATTTTTCCAGAGGAGCCATTGACAAGACTTTATTTATCAAAAAGGACAAAGGTGATGTGTTACTTGTTCAAATTTATGTTGATGACATTATTTTTGGGTCTACTAATCCACACTTAAAAAAATGGGTTTCTGACATTATGTCTGAAGAGTATAGAATGAGCAATTTATGTACTTTAAACTATTTTCTTGGGTTGCAAATTAAACAGAGTTCTGAAGGAATTTTTATTAACCAAAGTAATTATATTTCTGACATGTTAACTAAGTTTGGTTTTAAAAATTGTTCTACTTTTAGAACTTCAATGAGTGTTTCTGAAAAGCTTGATAAAGATGAATCTGGAAAACTCACTTGTCAATCAACCTATAGAGGTATGATTGGATCTTTGCTATATTTAACTGCTAGTAGACCTGATATAATGTTTGCTACATGTCTTTGTGCACGTTACCAATCAGATCCTAGGGAGTCTCATTATAAAGCTGTGAAAAGAATTTTTAGGTACTTAAAAGGTACCCTTAACCTGGGTCTTTGGTACTCCAAAGACTCAGGGTTTGATCTAATTGGTTACACAGATGCAGACTATGCAGGTTGCAAATTAGACAGAAAAAGCACTTCTGGTGGATGTCAATTATTAGGTGAAAAATTGGTGAGCTGGTCCAGTAAAAAGCAAAATTCAGTGGCCACTTCCACAGCAGAAGCTGAATATGTTGCTGCAGGAAGTTGTTTTGCTCAATTACTTTGGATGCAACATCAACTTTTGGATTTTGAGTTAACATTGACCAAAACTCCAATAATGTGTGATAATGAGAGTGCTATTGCTATTGCTGAGAATCCAGTATTTCACTCCAGAACCAAGCATATAGAAATCAGACATCATTTTATAAGGGATTGTGTTGAAAAGGGCAAAGTGTTTTTAAAGCATATTGGCACTAAGGATCAATTGGCAGATATTTTCACTAAAGCACTTCCTGAGGAAAGACATTTCTATCTTCTTGGACAACTTGGAATGTTAAATCCATCTATTGAAATGTTGTCCAACGATGATATTTCTTGAGTGAATTATTTTCTTAGAGTCTGGGTGACGTAATATTGTTCAGAGTCTGGGAAAGTTTACTCAAGTGTATTCTTGTGTATAAATTTGTTTCCTTCTTTAGTCAAATAATTTTTTTTTTTAAATTTCGTTTTTAGGTTAATTTTTTTTTCTTTATTCTATTTCCTAAAATAAAAGGGTTAAATTTGGTATTAATGAAGGGAGTTAATGGTAACCTTTTGAAATTTTTTGTCAGGAGTATTAATTTGATAATGATTGTGTCAATCTTTTTGATAACTTTTTGCTATAATGCATTGGATCAATCTTGGCCGTGCAAACCAACCTGCAGATTCTGAGCAATCGAAGTCTGAGTTGTTACCCCAGAATTGAATTGAATTGATTGTACAAATTGCCATTCTCGAGTATCTTTTCCTCCCTACACCGACACCGGGTTTAGTTGGCTCGGTAATTTTACTCGACGTGTGGTTGTTTCGAAACAGGGAACAACTTTGAATACACAAGCTTGTAACCCGCGGATGAACCGCACACTAGAGCCTTATTGGGGCTAAAACCAATAACGAGAGCCTTTTTGGTATCATTGGAATTAACGGTATACTCCACCCCATGATGTTACACATACAGAGCAGGCTGAGGACATGAATGAGGAAATCCCACCTCATTCTAACCCATCTTCTCACGCTGCTACTGAACAAAATCTCCATTTAACCAACCTTATGTAACATCCCGTTTTCCCGTACGTAGCTAAAGGTACTCACTTAATCAATTTTACGTTATAACTCGTTAACTTATGCGTAAATGCATGGATATATGTGTGGATATATATATATATATATATATATATATATATATATATATATATATATATATATACGTATATATGTACTTGTTAATGTGTGCGTAAATAAGTCTTAAAGGAGTTTCGGTTAGTGTTAAGTCTTGTGAGACTTAGATATGAGAGTTAGACGTGTATTGGAAGCTTGAACGAATTTAATGTTGTGTAAATCGATTTTTGTGTTTAAGATGGCCGAGCTGACCAGATCGTGCCTTAGGCCGCGCCTCGACAATTGGGTCCGCGCCGCGGCATAACAAGCAAATTGGGATCAGAAGTTGGCTTAAGAAGAGTATATTTTCCTTTTATGTGTCACGCCGCGACGATTAAGGTAGCGCCGCGACAGTTCTGCAGTTCTGATTCCGGTTTTAGCTTAAATTAAATGACTTTGAGGGACAAAATGGTAATTTGACATGTAAATCTGATGGGACTCTCCACCACACATCCTTTTATTTCATTTTTATTTCCATTTTCTTTCCTATTTCTCTCCCAAAACACAAAACCCACCTAGTTTGATCTTGAGATTTGAAGTTGGAGATTTGTGAATCAAACCTAGGAGCGAGATTTAAAGTTGTTCTCCTTGTCTCTAGCTACGCGTGGATAGTCTCGGTAATTTCTAACTCTACGTTTTGAGTTTTAATTGATTAATGACTAGGGTTTGGGTTACTAGAGATTTGTATGACCCATTTGAGGGTAAAATGGGTGAGTTTGGGTTATGTTGTTGTAATGAAACCCTAATAGCCATAATCTAGGGTTTTGGCCTTGTGATTTGAGGTTGTAAGTGCCAATTGGTGTTGTTAGTCACTAATGCACTTTAGGATTTATGAAAGAAGTGTAAATGGGTAAGTTTGACTTGATTATGAGTCTAAGTAATGTAAAATGGGTCAAATGTACTAGTTGACCTAATTAGATGAAATGGGTATGGATTACCTTAAGTTTTGTGTTAATTGAAGTTAATAGACTTTAATTCACTAGTCTTAGTGATTAAAGTCGAGACTTGGCCATTTATGGACGGTTGTGAGTGGTTGAGTCATTTAATGCAATTTGGGTCATTAAATGCTCAAGTGGGAGTATTGTGGTTAATTCCACTAGTTATGAAATTGAATGTGCACTTAATGATTTAGGTACATTGCGTTGAAGCTCGGAAGTGCTAAATCATCATCTTTGTGACAAGGTGAGTGGAATAATTATATGTGTATGTATATAATTTATTTACTTGTGGGGTGTGGGTTTAAAGTTCGTTGTTGACGATACCATACACTAGAGTATATTGTGTTGTGATGAGGGTTTAAAGTTCGTTGTTGACGATACCTCACGTATGGAGTTAAAGTTCGATGTTGACGATGCCATACGACTATTGTAGTGAGTTGATGAGGGTTTAAAGTTCGATGTTGACGATACCTCATATGTGGGTTTAAAGTTCGGTGTTGACGATACCACATTAATGTAGGCGAATGGGGTTTAAGTTCGATGTTGACGATACCATTCGTTGGGCTAGCCTTGAGATCTTGAGTACTATGGATGTTGTGAACATCATCGTTATACTTGTATTTTAGCATAATGTGTTGTTGTGATATATGCTATTTTTATACTAGCCTTGCTATCGTGGTACTTAGCGTTATACTTATGAAATGTATGCTAAGCATGTAACTAGTATGTATGCGGATTTGGTAAGTGTTTGCAAGTAAGTAGGTTATATATATGTATGTATAATTGTTGCACTCACTAAGCGTTGCTTACCCTCTCGTTGTTTACCATTTTATAGGTTCCGGCTTGGACAAGGGTAAGGGCATACGTTTGGACTAGTGGTCTCCCGCTTATGTTGTCGGGGGTGCTTTTGGTGTTAGCTTTTGAAGTTGGCCTAACATTTTGGGTAGTTTAGCCCCAAACCATGCTCGAGGTCGTTTGGATTATAAACTATCCTTGTAGTGGGTCAAACTTGTATTAAACTTAATTAATGGCTTTCGTGCCTTTTGTAAACATTTAAATTGATGTACATTTAAATGGAACTTATGGAATGGTTTACATATTTAATTGGCGCATAAATGTGTTTTAAAAAAAAAAAATTTATCGTATGGAGTACGGGTTGGGTTGTTTCACCTTATGAACTCACCAGTTCATATTGAGAATACCACCATACTTAAAACCCTAGATGTTACAGCACTTGTGAATTCACCTCAAAAATTCACTAGGCAAGGTGCTTCTAGTACTACTTCATCACCTCTGCTAGAGGTTGGTGAAGGCAGTGCTTTGACCCAACCTAAACCTGATAGGATAGTAAACTTGAATACCCTCATTACAGTCACTGAAGAAACCCACTCAGTTGACTTATTTGAAGAAGTCCCAATCCTGGACTCAAATAACCAAATCCAAAAACCAGCTGCAATGACCAAGCCAACTGTTACCCCAGACTTAAGTCTGCCACTACTCACTCCAAATATTCCATCCTTACACTTACTTGCACAGGCTGCCAATATCACACTCATGTCACAGGGTGAGATACAGGCCTCAAAATCTTCTATGTCTAAGGATCAGCTTTCTTTACAACAGGAAGGCTGTGAGGACATACCAACCCTACCCTTATCTTCTGGCACTACTTCTCAGACTGAGGCACCAGTCACCATGGTTGGCCTACATCAGGCTTTGACCAAGTTGACTAAGGAGTTTTGATGACAAGCTCTCTGGTGTGCAGTCTAAGATTAATAATCTCAACTTTAATAATAATTTTGTTTCAAAAGATGAGCTGTTGGAGGTAAGGAGGTTGGTTGGGGATATGCAGGGGTTGACTAGTACAGGTGGTTCAGGGTCTGTAACAGAAATTAATCACAGGTTGGCTGAGCTGGAGAAAAGGATAATTGGTGTTGATGAACTGAGACAATGTTTTACTGGGCTTGCTTCTGATATTTGTTCCCTCAAGAATCAACAGACTGAAATTTGGAAGGTCATATCTTCTCTGCCTTTAGATGATGTCAAAAAGGGGGAGAAAAGAAAGAGGTCAGATGATGCAGGTACAGGTACTGCAGATGCAGGTTATCGGTAGTGTTGAGGGGGAGCAATCAAAGAGAGCTCAAATTGAGGGGGAGCATCAGGTTGAGGGGGAGAATATAACTGATAGGGGTGTTGGTGATACTCAAATGGTTGCTGTTGGTGGTGTTGGTGATATTCAGGGGAGTTCTAGTGCTGTTGTGGTTGCTGCTACTCAAAGAGCAGATGGTGATTTAAGGGCTCAGATGAACAAGAGATTTAGATTCAGAAGATATGAAGGTGATGTTGTCAAGGTTGAGGTTGATAAATCTGAATTTGAAGGTGTAACTTTGTTGTTAACTATGACACACTTATCTGATACGAGGTTAAGAGTTAAGTTGAACCAAATTGTTCGTTTAGGGTTCTGTGAATGGAAAGGGTTAGCTGTGTGTATCTAGGAGTGTGCAGATGATCAAGCTATAGTGCAAGAAGTGTTGAAGAGGGTATCTAGTTTGGTACACTTAGTATTTGAAGAAGAGTTTATAAGTTTCAAGGATTATGAGATATTTTGTGGGATGTTTGATCTAGAGATGAAGGAGAGAAGAGCTAAGGGACATGTTGAAAGGTATACTGTAACATCCCAAACCAAAACGCGACAAAAACCATTGTAATTTGTGACACAAAAAAAAAAAATTTGCTGGCTGACCATCTGCGCGCCGCGCGGACACCCTTGCGCGCCGCGCAAATACGGGCTGTCCCCGGTGCACTTTAATGCGAAAAAGATGAGGTACTTCCCGACACATTTAGCCAAAACGCTTTTAACCGTACATTAATGTATGTAAAACTAGCACATAACTAAGGTATGAACGAGTTTTACAAAGTAGGGCCCACACGTGCCCAAAACGCCGCTAAGTGTAAAAATACAAATTTAATACAAATTAGAGTTTCGACCACAAAAAGTTTAATTGCCAAACGACACAACGAGCATGGTGTTTGGGGTTAAACTACCCAAGTCTCGGTCAAACTCCAAGCCAAAGCCAAAAGCGCTTCTTAATCATCAAAGCGGGAAACTTAATCCAAGGTAATGCCCTTACCCTTATCCACACACGAACCTATAAAAAGGTAAACAACGAGAGGGTAAGCAAAGCTTAGTGAGCAAAATAATTATACATATACATATATAATCTACCTACTTGCATCACTTACACAACATCATACTCGGTTTAACATTTCGACAGTCATACAACAATATTATGCATATACCATAAACCGCAAATCCACGAGTAGCTAATAATACAATAGCATACGATTCATAATTAAATACATTCAATACATAATTCACGCAACCTTGGTTAACCAATTCGAACAAGGGAAACGGTACTTACAAGACCGTTGAAGTTCATAACATCCACTAGTGTTACTTACACACCGCGTAATCACTAATCCCCCGGGTGATGTCTTGAACACCGCGACTAACTCACCCTTACGACAATGTGGCGTCTTAAACACCGCGACGAATCCACACTTCATTCAATACAATGAGTGGTGTCTTAAACACCGCGACAATTCCACTCCCATGACAATGTGGTGTCTTAAACACCGCGACAATACCACATGTCAATTAAACAATGAGTAGTGTCTTAAACACCGCGACAATACCACTCGTCAAACATACTATGAGTAGTGTCTTAAACACCGCGACAATACTACTCGTTACCTAGAATGTGGTGTCTTAAACACCGCGACAATTCCACATTCGTACACACAAATAAATACATTATATACGTACACGCATAATTATTCCACTCACCTTAGCGCCAAGATGATGATTATGCACTTCCGATCTTCAAAGCAATCGTACCTAATACATAAGTACACATTCAATTACGCAACTAGTGGAATTAACCACAATACTTACACTTGAGCATTTAATGACCCAATATGCATTAAATAGCTCGACTATACCAAAACCGCCCATAAATGGCCAAGACTCAACTAACATCAATAAAGCTAGTGAATTAAAGTCTATTAACTTCAACTAGCATAAACTTAGGGTATTTCATGCCCATTTCACCCCATTAGGTCAACCTTGACTCATTTGACCCATTTTAATACTTAACCCTAAAATTGGGTCAACTTCACCAAAAACCCTAACTCTTAACATTTAAGGTCTTCATACACATTTAATCACTAGGTTCCAACACAAAACACTAACATTAACCAACATTGGTCCATTTTGACCTATTTGACCTAATAAAAGTCAATACACTCATTTTGGGTCATCTATACCCAAATAGCACCCATTTATACATCAAGCAAGTGTTCTAACCAATTATTAGCCAATTAGGGTTTCTTAACATCAATTAACACTTTTAAAACCCTAGCTAACCCATTATTGAGTCTACATGACCCAATTTACCCAAAACACCCAATTTACCTAGAAATGGGTCTTAGTGTTCATCTTCAACACAAACCCTAACCCATACACAAAATCAAAACAAGAAATGGAAGTTAAGGCATACCACAACTATCAAAATGTAGCAAATGACGAGATGAACAACTTTAAAGCTTGCGATTAAACCCGAAACGAACTCCTTCTCCTTCAAAATGAGCTTCCTCTCTCAACAATCAACTCTCTCTCTAGAGTGAATGGGAGAAGATAAGGTTGGTGTAGTGGGAGTAAATGAGTTCCCAACCAACTGATCTAGGTAATAAATTCGGGTTATAGGTGAATTTACCAATTTGCCCTCGCTTTAAATTAAATAGAACAAGGAATCTGGCAGCTCGATTATGCGCGGCGCGCGCCTCATCTGCGCGGCGCGCAGGTACCTGGACAGTAACAGTTTCCCCTTTTTAAATTGTAAAACAAAACCCCAACTTCCGAATCATTTATATTTACATATATACAAGGAATACACGGGTCTTACAACTCTCCCCCACTTAGAATCGATCACGTCCCCGTGATCCACGTCACTTAACCGCCCGGAACCACGCTCTATGGTACTCAACAAACGTTACGATCCGATTTCCATCACAACACGCATTAACCCAAAGATTGACCCAAGAACTAAATACACATTTGCACGCATTCCGTAACGTGCAATACACACCACACCCGAAGTCTATAACGAGAACTCAGGATACGCGAGAACGCCACGTACCCTTTCCACTCTTCTATGCAATCCTCCCCTAAGAGTCATCACCAAAATTGATTCGTCACTCGCGATTTGTCAAAATCCCTTTCTTCAGGAAAAACTCAACCGACCTCGTACCGAGATACCAATGCCAAAAACAACCGAAATTCTCAACCCAAGGTCAACGACCCAAACGATGAAGACCGGACAAAAGAAAATCCTTACGGATAACACTTATTACTCAACATTCTTAGTAGCGCGCAACCACGACTAGTACACAGCTATCGTAAGATCGTAAGCAAGCGACCAAAAACCGTTAATGTCGAAAACTACTATTACTTACCACCACATGCACAAAACGGCTAAGTGTACAATTTACACGGGCAATTAACATCATAAACCTACATGTAACCACCTTGTAGTACACAATAATGGCCATTGTGTAACTATCACTCAAAGTATACGAGAATGAGGCATCGTGCCCTTTCTCAAAGTCCCATCATGCTATTCCCAAAGGTAACCAAACGGCTAACACAATCGTGCCAAGAACCACCCATATTGCGCATAGGCACAACAATAATCCCCTAGAAGAGAATCCGGTACGCACATCCCTTAACCGAGGGACCTTACCTTACTTGTCGAATACGTCAATTATCTCCCATTGAGATTTACCACATTACCACCTTGGTGATAATTTAAACCCAAAACCATAAGCACAACTTATTCCAAATTGTACTTTTACCACCGTCGACCAATGTAGGTCTCAACACTAGCTTCGTATCCATACGAGCATCATCCAAAGTAACAATACAATAGAGCACCTTCGTGCGAGGGTACAACTCCCCCACTTAAGACTCCGTTCCGTAACCACATAGTTGAATAATAGCATCCCGTGGGAGGTCCACTTATCCACATACACAATCGATGTCCTCATTGGTCATAGTCCTTGAATTCTCGCGAATTGGTCCTCAACAATAAATCCCGACGATAAACACATACCCACTTTCACAGAAAGAGTGACCACTAACCTAACAACTAATTCGCCAGAACGCATTATCGAAATTCCTATAAGAGAGACAAGGTTCACCCGTCTTGCATCTCTTAATACGCACGTCACCAAAACCTTGCTCCAACCCTGAGCATACGAAGGAATCTAACCTAAACTTAAACACTTTAAACGAAGAGTTTACCACGATTTACACAACCTTGCACTTGCAAAAATCCCATTGCTATAGCTCATCAAATTTCCACCTGGTCACTCATGTACTTAAGGGTTTCTCCCCGGTACCCTAAGTACAATGTGACCGCACACCATCGGAGTCGGACACCACGCTAGTACGTATGGAAGAGGCACCTAACGTCGCGTCCCGAAGACTCCATTACCAACATTTATCTAGATCAAACACTTGGTCTTAATGGTTCAATCCACCCGACGAACCTCATGGCTCATCAATTTCCACATGAAAACGAGCACGCTCTAACATCCAAAACCAAAGCCCGTCCCCATGGCTTGGTAGAAAACATTTCCCAAACAGTAAGGAATGCTTGGTTGCACCAAGTCTTACACCCTGCAGTCGACAATCCCAACTCCAACGTAGGGTAATTCCATTAGGAACGCTACCCGTAACAATACCATGTATTTACACTAATGCATTCGCCCCTAGGTTGCACCCTTGTGAGTCGACGACTCGGGCGCCGACCTAGTGTACCATCATAGAAATTCCTAACCCCGCACCCATAAGGATACAAATGGGATATATGCTCACTCGAGACAAATTTAGGCCTCGAAACGAAATTCAAATCTCTAAATTCACAATCGGATCCATCGGCGCACCACAAGTAATAATAAAGCACATTTATATCGAGAATGAGTACCTGAAGTAGCATTATTGGACTTCTGTGCTTCACCATCCATCGAGTACTCGCGCTCCAACCTCTTAACCCGCTCAGCAAACGATTCAGAGCATTCCGACTTTCGGTGTCCCTCCTTTTGGCAAATAAAACACTTGATCGTGCTCGAAGCCATATTTGCACAATCGCGTGTCATATAACCTCGTTGTAGATGATCATAACTCGTAGGCGCGAAATTCCCCAACTTACAATCCCTTTTTGCAATCAATTTAGGACATTTTGACTTTTGGTGCCCTTCCTTCCAACAGTAAAAACATACCTTCTTGCCCAACGGGCACTCGCGAGCCTTATGTCCCCATTGCCCACATTTGTAACACTTTAGCCCACCGGGGCCTGACGCTCCCTTCTTCATGCTACTAGCCGCCTCAATTACACTTCTACTTTGATTAATAAACAACTCGGGACACTCCTACCTTCGGTGTCCCTTCCTTCGACACTTGAAACATATGTCGTTTTTAGGAGGTGCATTCGTGCAATCACGCGACAAGTGACCCTTTTCAGCACAATTATAACACGTAGGTGCATGGCCTCCCTTACACTTCTTCTTCACGTTTCCGACGCCTTCAGGCGCACTTCTTGTCCTCTTACCAGGAGCACGTGACTCCAACCTTGCAAGTACATTCTCATCGCCACCACCTCGAGGTTTAGAAAACCTCTTCTCAAACTCTTCCCTTACAACCTTAGTCACTTGGTCTCGGACCATTTCGGTTACTCGTCCTTCGATTGACTCTTTGACCACTTGGCCAACTCCGTTGGCGAAACCCGAGACACGTTGTCCAATCGCGGCTTCAACCATTACCGCTAATTCGTTCTTCCTTTCATTAGTAGGCCCTTCCGTTCCGTATTCATCTTCCGTCTTCATTCTTAAGAAATGAAATAGGTTAACCAATGGAACGAAAAGACATAACACGTATGTATATACATATACCACACTACCCCATCTTGCTCGACAATCGTCGTACATTGCTTGTTTGACACGATTTG
Source organism: Rutidosis leptorrhynchoides (assembly GCF_046630445.1). Lineage (NCBI taxonomy): Eukaryota > Viridiplantae > Streptophyta > Magnoliopsida > Asterales > Asteraceae > Rutidosis > Rutidosis leptorrhynchoides. The sequence goes on along the minus strand of NC_092336.1, from coordinate 382,641,987 downwards.
CACCCGTAGTAATGGTAGCTAGTCATTACTACGCGAGCACGTCGCATTATCTTGCTAGTACAACGTCCATCTCGCTTGATGATTGCTACGCAACATGAACAAATAACACATGATTAGTTCACATGAACCTATGTACTAACCAAGTCCCGGTCCGACCCAAAGTCCTACAAGTCCCGCACAATGCACACACAAAAGTCTAAGTCTAGGCGCCTATCTCAAGTCACCTAAATCCCTTAGACCATGCTCTGATACCACTTGTAACATCCCAAACCAAAACGCGACAAAAACCATTGTAATTTGTGACACAAAAAAAAAAAAATTTGCTGGCTGACCATCTGCGCGCCGCGCGGACACCCTTGCGCGCCGCGCAAATACGGGCTGTCCCCGGTGCACTTTAATGCGAAAAAGATGAGGTACTTCCCGACACATTTAGCCAAAACGCTTTTAACCGTACATTAATGTATGTAAAACTAGCACATAACTAAGGTATGAACGAGTTTTACAAAGTGGGGCCCACACGTGCCCAAAACGCCGCTAAGTGTAAAAATACAAATTTAATACAAATTAGAGTTTCGACCACAAAAAGTTTAATTGCCAAACGACACAACGAGCATGGTGTTTGGGGTTAAACTACCCAAGTCTCGGTCAAACTCCAAGCCAAAGCCAAAAGCGCTTCCTAATCATCAAAGCGGGAAACTTAATCCAAGGTAATGCCCTTACCCTTATCCACACACGAACCTATAAAAAGGTAAACAACGAGAGGGTAAGCAAAGCTTAGTGAGCAAAATAATTATACATATACATATATAATCTACCTACTTGCATCACTTACACAACATCATACTCGGTTTAACATTTCGACAGTCATACAACAATATTATGCATATACCATAAACCGCAAATCCACGAGTAGCTAATAATACAATAGCATACGATTCATAATTAAATACATTCAATACATAATTCATGCAACCTTGGTTAACCAATTCGAACAAGGGAAACGGTACTTACAAGACCGTTGGAGTTCATAACATCCACTAGTGTTACTTACACACCGCGTAATCACTAATCCCCCGGGTGATGTCTTGAACACCGCGACTAACTCACCCTTACGACAATGTGGCGTCTTAAACACCGAGACGAATCCACACTTCATTCAATACAATGAGTGGTGTCTTAAACACCGCGACAATTCCACTCCCATGACAATGTGGTGTCTTAAACACCGCGACAATACCACATGTCAATTAAACAATGAGTAGTGTCTTAAACACCGCGACAATACCACTCGTCAAACATACTATGAGTAGTGTCTTAAACACCGCGACAATACTACTCGTTACCTAGAATGTGGTGTCTTAAACACCGCGACAATTCCACATTCGTACACACAAATAAATACATTATATACGTACACGCATAATTATTCCACTCACCTTAGCGCCAAGATGATGATTATGCACTTCCGATCTTCAAAGCAATCGTACCTAATACATAAGTACACATTCAATTACGCAACTAGTGGAATTAACCACAATACTTACACTTGAGCATTTAATGACCCAATATGCATTAAATAGCTCGACTATACCAAAACCGCCCATAAATGGCCAAGACTCAACTAACATCAATAAAGCTAGTGAATTAAAGTCTATTAACTTCAACTAGCATAAACTTAGGGTATTTCATGCCCATTTCACCCCATTAGGTCAACCTTGACTCATTTGACCCATTTTAATACTTAACCCTAAAATTGGGTCAACTTCACCAAAAACCCTAACTCTTAACATTTAAGGTCTTCATACACATTTAATCACTAGGTTCCAACACAAAACACTAACATTAACCAACATTGGTCCATTTTGACCCATTTGACCTAATAAAAGTCAATACACTCATTTTGGGTCATCTATACCCAAATAGCACCCATTTATACATCAAGCAAGTGTTCTAACCAATTATTAGTCAATTAGGGTTTCTTAACATCAATTAACACTTTTAAAACCCTAGCTAACCCATTATTGAGTCTACATGACCCAATTTACCCAAAACACCCAATTTACCTAGAAATGGGTCTTAGTGTTCATCTTCAACACAAACCCTAACCCATACACAAAATCAAAACAAGAAATGGAAGTTAAGGCATACCACAACTATCAAAATGTAGCAAATGACGAGATGAACAACTTTAAAGCTTGCGATTAAACCCGAAACGAACTCCTTCTCCTTCAAAATGAGCTTCCTCTCTCAACAATCAACTCTCTCTCTCTAGAGTGAATGGGAGAAGATAAGGTTGGTGTAGTGGGAGTAAATGAGTTCCCAACCAACTGATCTAGGTAATAAATTCGGGTTATAGGTGAATTTACCAATTTGCCCTCGCTTTAAATTAAATAGAACAAGGAATCTGGCAGCTCGATTATGCGCGGCGCGCGCCTCATCTGCGCGGCGCGCAGGTACCTGGACAGTAACAGTTTCCCCTTTTTAAATTGTAAAACAAAACCCCAACTTCCGAATCATTTATATTTACATATATACAAGGAATACACGGGTCTTACATATACTGTTCCTGAACATTTAGAATTTGTTGATGATAAGTATGTTGAGTATTTGGATGCTTTGATGATCAAGACAAATGGAAATCAAAGGATGTTGATTAGGGTTGAACAGTTTGAAGGAGCTAGTATTGAGTTGTTGATCAGTTTGTTAACCAGATGTGTGACAGAGCAGACTTATCCTTTTAGAGTCAAATTGTTGGATCACTTGTACAGCAAACTGTCCATGTTGAAGAAAATTCATTTTATGAAGAGCAAGTGTAAGCTGATTGAAAAGGAGTGTGCAAAGTTGAAGAAGTAGGTGAACAGGTTGTTTTGACATCATCAGATAGGGGGAGATTGTTGGAAAAATGAAAATAATAATCTGATGAGTCAAAAGCATTTTGCAGATTTTAGAGTCTGGAGATTTAGAGTCTGAAGTTACAGACTCTGGAATTGCTGGAGTAAACGTTTGAAGATTTCTTGAAGCAAAAGCCATAGAATATTCTGGAGATATACTTGTTATTTAAGAAGATTTGTTTTGAAGATTTAATTTTATCTCCAGAATTTACTTCCTAGTTATTAGCAAATTTGGTTTGTTTTTAGTTTATCTTTTCCATATTTATAGCTAAGTAGTTTTGAAAACCAAATCTCCAGATTTGGTTTTAAATCTGTATAAATAGAGGCTACGGTTTAGCCTTGTTATGTATCTCTTTTTGCACGATCAATATTATCAAACATATATTTCATATCGTGTTCTCTCAATTCTTGTACTTATAATTCTTACTTATTGTTAGATTGAGAGTCTGGTGTTCATAGATCAAATACTGTGAACTAATACGTGAGTTTCTCATTCACAAGTCACAACCAAAGGTGTGTCCTTAGGTTTTCATTATGTCATATCAAAGTACTTCAAATTTCAAAATCTTCTCAAGATACTTCTCTTGACCGTACTTAATTTATGCTCGGACCGACCGTATCTCAATCCTAAAGAAAAATAGTGTAGAATTTGATGTTATGGTGCAATCGACTGTTTAAACTTTTTGGCAATAGCCTAGGAGAAATGTTTTATATGATGATTTTAAAATTCGTTTATTTCACTTAGATTACTAGTTAGCAAAAGAAGTCTAAGATCAATTGGTTAGATTGAATGCGTAATCCAAAATATATCAAACATTTCTATTTGCATCTCTACAATTAATTAACTATTATCTTACTAGTTGCAAATTTAATAAAATTTATGTTGTTGTAAATAAAAAGATACTTCTCTCGATTAGGGCTGTTAACGAACCGAGCTTTTAACGAGCTACTCGAGTTCGAGCTCGTTTATTTCGAGTACGAGCTTTAACAAGTTCGAACTCGAGTCGAATTCGAACTAAAAATAGTGTTCGATTAGTTTCACGAGTCGAGTATGAAAATGTCAGTATTCGACTCGACTCGCTCGAAAACTCGTTTAATAATCGAACGAGCTAATTGAGCACATATGGCTCGAATAGTTCGAAGGCTCGTTTATGTTTAAACATGATTCGAGCCCGATCTAAACGAGCCGAGTTACATCAAACATGAAGAAATATACAATATTACATCATAAAGGAGGAATTGAACTCAGGACGAACATCAAGTTCGAGTTCGAGCTTAATCGAGTTTGACTTTGAGTTAAAATACAAGCATCAAACTTTTAACTTCAAACTTTTGAATGAACATCGAATTCGAGTTCGAACATAGAAAAAATAATCAAGTTCGAACTCGAACAACATATGAATTTTTTAATCGAGCTCGAGTCGAGTTCGAATTGAGTAATAGTTAAACGAGCCGAGCTCAAATTCTTTCTGCTCGCTCGAGTTCGGTTCGTTAACAGCCCTACTCTCGATAAATAAAAACTCCGCCATCATCTTAATATCTTCCATTACGAGAAAATGATTCAGATGTCTTGGAATATCATTCTTGAAGTTCCAAATCAATTGCTTGTATTACTTTGTGAACACTCGAGCATAGAATTAGAGCGGTACAATAAGAACTTTATCTTGAATTAACAAACTAAGTCAAAACAACAAAATCAGATTACAATGATCCTAACAATCAGACACATCTTAAAGGGTGTGCAACACTGCAAGATAGGCAACTGAAGAATTTAACCTAAAATTGATGAAAATGTCACCAACAATTGAAGAAATCGTCAACACAGATGACACACGTTCAAACAATCGTCCTCTATTCTTACACCAAAGCGATCATCTTGAACTTGTGCTCAGTTGATCAGAAAATTGTGGCATCCGGAGAAGATCAATGATGATAGCTCTAAATACTAAAACAAGTTGAAAATAGTAACGAATGAACAAGGAACCATGAGACCGAAAGATGTTTAGAAAAATCTAAAAAAATCGATTGTTTTCCTAATGTGATAATTGTTTATCAAGTATTGTTGACTATTCCAATAAACGTGGCACCTGCAGAAAGAAGTTTTTCAAAATTAAAGTTGTCGAAGTCCAACTTGCTGTCTATAATGTCACGGGAAAAATATACTGGCGATGATAGCATTGAGAACGAAATATTGAAGAGTATTGACCATAAAGAGTTGATCAACAACTTTGCTTTCAAAAATGCTAAGATGACAGTTTTGTTTATAGAATATTTAAGTCTAATGAGATTATATATTTAAGAACAAAAGACTTTTGCTACGATTGTTTTGAGCACTTTTTATTAATAATGATATTTGTTTAGCAGTATTAATTTTTTATATGTATTGAAATTTTTTAACTTTTATGAGGGCTCATTTTTAAATCTTGCATAGGGCATTACAAAATAATGAGGCGGCCCTGCTAACAAACTGTTACAAAATACATGATTATCAGTGTAATTTTGTAATCAAATTAACACGTTAAGAAAGTATATGATATGTACCTTCTTTTGGCGAAAAAAATATAATCATATACCAACTGAAGGCAAGATTCATCAAAAAGATGAATTTTTCAAAACATACAAACCTTAGCAAAACACACGAGCTCGACTAACTACAAATTTAAGCGAGAGCTCACAACTAGACAACGGATCACGGCGATAAAATAAGAACCACAAACCACAATACAAACAAACAAGCAACAAAATAAAGAGGGTGACTAATCTAACCATGACCCAAAAGGTTTGAAATCATCTAAAACGAGGATACCAAAAAAAGACAATCAATCTGTGGACATCTCAAACATCTTTTATGAACTGGGAGAAACTTTTACTTTCTTCTCCTTGCACTAGCCTTTTTTGCTTTTTGATTTTGATCGACACTTCATGTTAGTCATCAGAATTAACTAAAATAGCATTGACTTTCACGACCCCCATCTAATTAATCATTTCATCAAAAGCCGCAAACAATACATTCGAAACCGAATGGGCCACAACACCATTTAAATCGTCGCCCAAAGGTTTCTTCATACTATTAGTTTTAGAATTTCGAGGCACACTAACTTTTCAATCACAAATCCTTAGGCTTTGTTCCCCGGAATTTTTTTTAAAGGAAATGAGAAGAAGGGAAGAGGAGAGAAATGAGAGTAAGCTGAATCCTTCCAAATTGGAAGGAAAGTTTGAAAGGAAATCAGGCTAAATATATCCTTGAGCTTCCTTCCCTTTCTTTTAATGAAAAACTCAGGAACACAAATTTCATTTCACTTCCTTCTGATTCCTTCCCCTTCTCTCCAAAATTAAACTGGGAACAAAGCCTCACATTTCAAGAAACTTAAGGGAAATTCCCCTGTAAGACCCTGTTTCCTTTTGCTGTTATATGGGACGTCGTCCAACTTGGGAGACGCCGTCCAGTAAAGAAGAGTGGGACGCCGTCCAAGCTTTGGGACGCCGTCCAACAGAACTGACGGGCCAGCTGTGATAATTTGAGTTAATAAGGGGTATTTTGGTATTTTCACTTGAGGGTCGGTTTATGAGCCACAAAACTGATCCATTGACTATCTTATCCTCTTTTCACTCACACACTTGCATCTAGAGAGAGAGAAATGGTTTAGAGAGAGAGAGAGAGAGCTTGATTTGGAGAAGAAGGAGTTGGATTCTCGCCAAAGCACGGGTTTTAAAGTTGTTCATCTCGTTCACGGCTACGTTGTGGTAGTATTGGTAAGTTCAAACTCCGAATTTCATTTATTAGAATTGATATTCAAGTTAGGGTTTGAGCTTGATTAGTTGTGAAACCCTTTTAGATGATGAAGTGGGTTTATGGTGACTAGTTATTCTTGTCACTTGGCGGGTTTTGGGTTGGTTGATGTTTTGGCCATGATTAGACTTTGATAACGGGTATAATCACTAGTGTTAGTGATTATGGAAGTGTTGGAACCCATTTGGGGGTATTTGGTTGACTAATTTTGAAACGGGTCAAAATTAGGGTTTGGTATTAATTTGTGCAAGACAAGTGTTTAACACTTGTGTTCGGGTTTAATTGGCATATTAGGATCATTCTCACTCGTGTTAGTGATTATTGGTTGGTTTGGACGCGGTTTGGTGCTTGGAAGTGCAATGGGTCGAAATTGAACTAAGTGTCGTTTTGAGTTGGTTGGTAAATCCACTCTAAGTGAGTTGTTTGTATTGTGATAATGGAATATTTACTTTCCATTGGCAAGTTGTGAATTATTTCGGTAGCATTCATCAAGGCGACAAGGTGAGTGTTAATATCCTATGTGCATATGTATGTGTAGGATGGGTGCGGGTCGGGTGAAGTGGTTCTCGGTTATAGAACTCACTTCATATATAGGTGGATTTTATGGGCATGTGTAATAAGTCCAATTGGCACGGTTGTGCGTTTTGGTTGATCACCTTTGGCGAGGTGCACACTTCGTGTGTACGTTATCACATGGACTTGTGATATGGAGTTATATAATCCCGATGTAGTGGGATTGGTATTAAGTTACGGTTGAGTAACCCCGATGATGTGGGTTTTGATGAGGTAGCGAATCTCGGGTTGTGCGGATTCATGATGACTCGGGTTGTTCGGTCATCTTATTGAGGAGGTAGTGAATCTCGGGTTGTACGAATTCACTAAGGCACGGGTAGTATGGCCGTCCTCAGTTGTTGAAGTGGTGAAGGAAGTGAATCTCGGGTTGTACGAATTTACTAAGGCTCGGGTTATTCGGTCAACCTTTATGGGTTTAAGGTTAAAGGGTTAACCTTGTTGTATTTTCGGATGTATCTTGTATATGCGTATATATACTTATTGTATGTTGTAGCTAATCTTACGGATTTGGCTTGGTGGTACGTTAGGTATAAATTTGCTTAGTTATGCTCGGATTGCGGTATATGTTTACTATTTGTGTGTTGGCGATGCGTATTCATTTTATGCATATATGTATATAGTATATTCCCACTCACTAAGCATTAGCTTACCCTCTCGTTGTTTACATTTTTATAGATTTGCATGGATGCGGTGGCTCGGGTAAGCGTGGGAACTGGTGGACTCGCGTAATTGGTTTAGAAGATCTTGCTTTTGGATTTGATTAGGATTGGGTAGCGTATCCCCAATCACCATGCTCAGTCTTTAGTTTATGTTAAAACTCACGTGGTCGAAAACTTGTGATTTTGTACGAAAGGCGTAAAACGACCGATGTGGGCCTGGTGTCGTAAAACTCGGTTTTATCGTGGAAAACTCTTAGTTTTAATTATTATAACATATTGTGAAAGTGTTTTCGTGTGAAAGTGTCGGGAAGCGGGTTTTTCGCTCGCGTGTAAATGTAAAACTGATTAGAATATTTTAGTTCATTTGGACGCCGTCCAAAAGGCTTGGACGCCGTCCAGTCCTTCAGAGCTGGACGCCGTCCAAATAACTGGACGCTGTCCAGATGCACAGTCTCACAAATTTTTTTAAGGCATGTTTTTTGGTCGGATAACGGGTTGGGTCGTTACAAGTGATATCAGAGCATGGTCTAAGGGATTTAGGTGACTTGAGATAGGTGCCTAGACTTAGACTTTTGTGTGTGCTTATTTGTTGCGGGACTTGTAGGGATTACGGGTTGGAATGGGAATTTGGTTAGTGCCTTAATTGTAGGTGGGCTAACATTTATATTAATATGCGGATATTATTAATATACTATTGCGTTGTGTTTTGTTATTGTTTGCATTGCGAATATCATCAAGCAAGATAGTCATTGTACTAACAAGTTGATACGGCGTGTGTGCGTAATAAGGACTTGCAAACCTTATTACGGGTGCAAATCGTGTCTAATAAGTGATGTACGACGAGTGTTGAGCAAGATGGGGCGGTTTGGTGCGCATGGTTTTATTTCTTTTCCCGTGTTTAATCGTTTTTGCATTCTTTAGAATGGCGACGGGAAATGGTACATCAAGCGAAGAACGAAATAACAACGGTGAGTTTGCGGCGAGGGTTGAGGTCGAGGTTGCAAAACAAGTGAAAACAATTCGAGAAGAGTTCGAAAGAAGGCTTATCAAGCCTCGGGGTAATGGTAAGAAGGAGTTTAGATATAAGGAGTTTCGAGCGACTAAACCACCTATGTATCATGGAGAACCGGATCCGTTAGTGAGTACTCATTGGATCTCAGCGATCGAAGGATGTTTTCGTACAAGTGAGTGTCCTCCGGACAAGAAGACGAGAATCGCTACTAGTTTGTTACGAGATGGTGCGAAAGATTGGTTGGATGGTAAGATTGATACGGTCGACGAGGAACCGTTCATGAGTTTGTCATGGGGCGATTTTAAGAAGGAATTCTTTGAAGAATTCCAAACGCAAGCCGACTTGACAAGAATACGTGGGGAGATACGCGTGTTGAGACAAGGGTCTATGGACCTAAATACTCTACGGGCTACCTTTATGTCTAAGGCGCGATTTTGCCCCGAGTATGTGAATAACGAAAGGTTGTTGATGCAAGACTTCCGTAAGGCTTTAAATGATGAGTTACGTGGGAAGATAAGCCTTGGGTAAGTGAACTCGTTTGCCGAGCTATTTACCGTGGCTAAGGGTTTTGAGCCATATCCTTGGGAGATAATCGATAATGCTCTGAGTAAGAGAAGGGTTGATTTGTACGGCGCCTCAAGTAAGAAAAAAAAGGGTGCAAGTGCGAGTATGGGTAATGTGGACAAAGGCACAACGAGTTCTCGTGCGCCTAGATGTTTCAATTGTGGTGTTAGGGGCCACAAGTTATGGGAGTGCACAATGCCGAGAAGTGATGATGGAATGTGCTACTATTGTCATAAAGAGGGACATCGCAAGCCGGATTGTCCCGAGTTGGCGGCGTCGAATGCCACAAGGAAACGTTAAGGTACATTTCGTTTTAATAAATATGTCTTTTGAGTATTTATTATGTGTAGTTGTGTACGAGTTTGTTGAAGCGTTGTGTTGTACATATTTTGTTATGGGTGACGTTCCTAGTGGAATTTCCCTATGGTGACGTTTTGTTTGGCGGACGAAGGGCGTAAGACTTGGTGCAACCAAGCATTCCTTAGTATTTGGGAAACGTTTCTACCAAGCCACGGGAATGGGCTTTGGTGTTCGGTTATGAGCGCGTGTTCGCTTTTGTGTTGAAGATGGTGAACCATGAGGTTCGTCCGGTGGATAGAACCCTTGAGATTGAGTGTTTGATCTCGACGTATGTTGGTAATGGAGTCTATGTGACGCGATGTTAGGTGCCTCTTTCATACCTACTAGCGTGGTGTTTGACTCCGATGGTGTTGCGATTACATTGTACTTAGGGTACCCTATAGAAACCCTTAGGTACATGAGTGACTAGGTGGAAACGTGACAAGCTATGGCAATCGGAGGATTGCAAGAATAAGGTTTGTGAAATTTGTGGTAAATGTTTCGTTTGAAGTGATGAAGGATAGGTTAAAAATCCTTCGTATGCTCAAGGTTGGAGCGAGATGTGGTGATGGGTCGTGTGAACCCAATTGTTAGAAAAGTCTACCTTTCGGTAGAATTGTACGGTTGTACAAGGTGTGTTGTGTTGGTTTTGTGTCGTTGTTTAAATAAAGCCAACGGGTGACGGTGTGCGTCAATTTCTAATGTACGAAATGAATTCATGAGGATTCGAGTATTAAGACCGATGGAGAAATTGGTCACGTATGTCGGAGAGTGGTAATTATCGAGGATGATGTTACCACGGCGATGCGATTATGGAACGTAGTTCAAAGGGGGGAGTTACACTCCCGCACGAGAAGGTTTTAGTGTGAGATTTCGGATAATGCTCATAGTAGATCCGGAATTAGTGTCAGGACCTAGATTTAGTCGATTTGTGGTAGAGTACAATTTCGGTTAAATTGTACTTATGGTTTCGAATTTGAATTATCACCGAGGTGGTAATGTGGTGAATCCCGTTGAGAGATAATGGGCGTATTTGACGAGCAAGGTGAAATCCCTCGGTTAAGGTATGTGTGTGTCGTATTCTCTTCTAGAGAATTATTGTTTTGTGCCAATGTGCGATATATGTGGTTCTTGCTCGATTGTGATAGCGATGTTCGCGTGTGCGTATGATTCGTGTGCGGAAATTCCAGGCGGTGTGGAATGATTTTAAGTATGCGTATATACTTCGTTTGTGGTTAATGGTTAGTGTAATCCGTTAGGATTCACTATAGTGTAGCAGTGCGCGATGTTGCACTACTCGTTGTTTGAGGCCAAAAGAGCGTATGTGATTGGTGGGTTATGGCCGTTGATTCGGTCCGCTAACTTCATCATGGGTGTAGTGTTATATCGGTATGGTATAACATTATCGGGAAATTCGAGTACCGATGGGGAATGGGAGTACCATTCTTTGCGTGTGTGTTGGGACGTGAATATCAGGTTGTTCGTATTCACAATATTTCGGGTAGTACGATTGTCCCTGTTGGTTGGACTCATAGTTTGAGGTAGTGAATGTCGGGTAGTTCGGATTCACTAAGGCTCGGGTTGTACGACCATCCTGGTTATACTATGTAGTGGAGGTAGTGAATATCGGTTTGCGCATATTCACGATGACTCGGGTTGTGCGGTCATTTCGTTGTGGGAAATATGGATTGGGTTGGTGAATTTCGGGTTGTTGCGAATTCACTAAGGTTCGGGTTGCTTCGACCATCCTCCATATGTGTTTAGGCTCGGGTTGTTTCGGCCATGTTGGTGTGGTTAGTATTGTGAACTATTGGTTGTTTTATACACCAATGGTGGAGTCGTGAGGACCATGTTGTGTGATTAGTGATGCGATAGCCGTGTTTCGCTCACATGTTGTTACGGGTGTGACAATAGTCGATTTTGTACACCTTGGGATCTGCGTTGCTATAGTCGTTTTGGGCATTGTAGGTTAGCCGTTTGCTTATGATGTTACGGTAGTTGCGTAATAGACGTGTTTGCGCACTAAAAGGGTTGTTAAGTGGGATGTGTTATCCGTAAGGATTCGATTCTATTCGGTCTTCATCGGTTAGATGGTTAACTTTATTTTGGCACGTAGTTGTTACTAGCAATGTACTTGGTATGGGTACGCTAGGAGTTGATATCTCGGTACGAGATTGGTTGAGTTTTTCCCGATTTGAGGGATTGAGCGAGTTTTAGTGCTCGGATTTGTGGATTTGATAAATCGCGGATGACGATTTAGTGTTAAAGATGATTCGTTGGGAAGAATTGCCTAGAGAAATTGGAAGAAACGCGTGATGTTTTCATGTATGCTAAGTGTTTGTAGTAGTTTTCGAATGTTGTGTGCGTTGCAGGTCTCAGAATGCGTGCACGTGTGTATTTGATAAGTGGAATAATCTTTGAGATTTACGTTATATGTGGCGGAAGTCGTATTGGAACGTATGTTTGAGGACCATTGAGTGTTGGTCCGGTTGGTTGAGTGATGGAGATCACGGGGACATGATCCAATTTAAGTGGGGGAGAGTTGTAAGACCCTGTTTCCTTTTGCTGTTATATGGGATTCCGTCTAACTTAGGGGACGCCGTCCAGTAAAGAAGAGTGGGACGCCGTCCAAGCTTTGGGACGCCGTCCAACAGAACTGACGGGCTAGCTGTGATAATTTGAGTTAATAAGGGGTATTTTGGTATTTTCACTTGAGGGTCAGTTTATGAGCCACAAAACTGATCCATTGGCTATCTTATCCTCATTTCACCTCTTTTCACTCACACACTTGCATCTAGAGAGAGAGAAAGGGTTTAGAGAGAGAGAGAGAGAGAGAGCTTGATTTGGAGAAGAAGGAGTTGGATTCACACCAAAGCTCGGGTTTTAAAGATGTTCATCTCGTTCACGGCTATGTTGTGGTAGTATTGGTAAGTTCAAACTCCGAATTTCATTTGTTAGAATTGATATTCAAGTTAGGGTTTGAGCTTGATTAGTTGTGAAACCCTTTTAGATGATGAAGTGGGTTTATGGTGACCAGTTATTCTTGTCACTTGGCGGGGTTTTGGGTTGGTTGATGTTTTGGCCATGATTAGGCTTTGATAATGGGTATAATCACTAGTGTTAGTGATTATAGAAGTGTTGGAACCCATTTGGGGGTATTTGGTTGACTAATTTTGAAATGGGTCAAAATTAGGGTTTGGTGTCAATTTGCATAAGATGAGTGTTTAACACTTGTGTTCGGGTTTAATTGGCATATTAGGACCATTCTCACTTGTGTTAGTGATTATTGGTTGGTTTGGACGCGGTTTGGTGCTTGGAAGTGCAATAGGTCAAAATTGCACTAAGTGTCGTTTTGAGTTGGTTTGTAAATCCACTCTATGTGTGTTGTTTGTATTGTGATAATGGAATAGGTACTTTCCATTGGCAAGTTGCGGATTATTTTGTTAGCATTCATCATGGTGACAAGGTGAGTGTTAATATCCTATGTGCATATGTATGTGTAGGATGGGTGCGGGTCGGGTGAAGTGGTTCTCGGTTATAGAACTCACTTCATATATAGGTGGATTTGATGGGCTTGTGTAATAAGTCCAATTGGCACAGTTATGTGTTTTGGTTGATCACCTTTGGCGAGGTGCACACTTCGTGTGTACGTTATCACATGGACTTATGATATGGAGTTATATAATCCCAATGTAGTGGGATTGGTATTGAGTTACGGTTGAGTAACCCCGATGATGTGGGCATTGAGTTTCGGATGTATCTTGTATATGCGTATATATACTTATTGTATGTTGTAGTTAATCTTACGGATTTGGCTTGGTGGTACGTTAGGTATAACTTTGATTAGTTATGCTCGGATTGCGGTATGTGTTTACTATTTGTGTGTTGGCGATGCGTATTCATTTTATGCATATATATGTATGTAGTATATTCTCACCCACTAAGCATTAGCTTACCCTCTCGTTGTTTACATTTTTATAGATTTGCATGGATGCGGTGGCTCGGGTAAGCGTGGGAACTAGTGGACTCGCGTAGTTGCTTTAGAAGATCTTGCTTTTGGATTTGATTAGGATTGGGTAGCGTATCCCCAATCACCATGCTCGGTCTTTAGTTTATGTTAAAACTCACGTGATCGAAAACTTGTGATTTTGTACCAAAGTCGTAAAACGGCCGATGTGGGCCCAGTGTTGTAAAACTCGGTTTTATCGTGGAAAACTCTTAGTTTTAATTATTATAACATATTGTGAAAGTGTTTTTGTGTGAAAGTGTCGGGAATCGGGTTTTTCGCTCGCGTGTAAATGTAAAACTGATCAGAATATTTTAGTTCATTTGGACGCCGTCCAAAAGACTTGGACGCCATCCAGTCCTTCAGAGCTGGACGCCGTCCAGATAACTGGACGCCATCCAGATGCACAGTCTCACAAAAGTTTTTTTTTAAGGCGTGTTTTTGGTCGGATAACGGGTTGGGTCGTTACATCCCCAAAATAAACTTTTTATAAAGTTTTATTCCAAAATACACTTTTTGCAAAAAAATTGTCTATTTACACCATTAGGTCGACCACCATAGGGGTCGACTACCCCTTTACCGGGTCGACCACCACAAATTTCAATGTGGTCGACCTTCGTTTACAACTGGAAAAGGTCGACTACCATGTGTTATAGGTCGACCATTATATTCGACCCAAAAAAATACGGGCGACCTTAATGTTTGCCGAGTATACAAAAAGACAATGAAATAGCGAGTTCACACAATTAAAATTACAACTTTAACAAAATTTCGCTCCACAAATCCTACATATGAACCATCAACCCTGATTCATTGCAGATTCAATCAATTTCAGATAAACCCTAAATCGATCGTCAGGCAAATATGACAGATATTGAGGTAAAACCTAATTCGCGTTAGTGTATCTATATGTTAGTGTATCTGTATATGTATATATGTGTATATATGTATATGTATGTATGGGTCACTGTATGTATATGTGTATGTGTGTATGGATGTATCTGTATGTGTGTATATGTCAGTATATGTATAGGTATATGTAACTATATATGTAACTGTATATGTATATGTAACTGTATATGTATATGTATATGTATATGTATATGTATATGTATATGTATATGTATATGTATATGTATATGTATATGTATATGTATATGTAACTATAGATATACATATCTCCCATTTTTTTTTTTTGTTGCTAAAGTGTATAACTGTATGATGATGGTGGTGGTGATGTTAGTAATAAATTAGATAAACAACTTAGGGCAGAAGAGCAGTTGCATACTCTACCTTTCAAGGGGTCGAATGTCAACAAAATACACTATAGTCGACCACATCCTAAGTCGACTATAGTTGAATTAAACTATAGTCGACCAGAATGAAGGTCGACTATAATGTATTTGTCCCTTTTTTTATAGTATGTACATGTACAGTTAAATGTATGTACATGTATAGTTAAATGCATATATATGTATGTATATGTATGTATATTAACATACATATATGTATAATGACATTTTCATTGTTTGATTACAGGTTTGGTTCGAGGTGAAGGTCACCATTCGAAGCAAGATGTCTCTTATTCGTGAGATTAAGAACAAACTCACTCCAGCTCAGACAAAGATTTTCAGAGAAATGTGTTTTGGTCATTGGTTAGATATAAAGTGTGATGACAATGATCCGGGATACATACATTGCTTATTAATGAATCAGATTGCCCGTCCGAAAAACTTTGCAATCAACGGACGCGAAATATGTGAGGAGCCAGAAGAGCTATGGTTTCGAGTTACCCGAGATCATGTCATTAGGTGTGGTAGAAGTGAGTTTTGCTTGGTTACCGGGATGCGGTTTGGTCCGGTTACATCTTTTTTTGATTGGATAGGTCAAGAGAGGTCTGATTTTGACCACTCGGTTTCATCTCGTGTTTTTAGTAAACGACATAGTGGTCCCCGTCATCTTTCAGAGTTTCACGACGCCTTTTTTAATGATGAGTTGAAAGGAACTGATAAGGATAAGGTCATAGTCGCCATTGTGTTGATAATTAACTTATGCTTCATTGGCAAGCAGTTGCGGGATGGTGTAAATGATGATATGCTTCTTTTAATAGAGGACTTTGATTTGATGAACAAGTATCCGTGGGGTTCTTTCTTATGGACCAAATTTACAATAGTTTACATCACGTGTTAGTACCTTATAAAGAGAGGGCAACAGATAAAACCCGGAAGGGGGTGATGACATTGTAGCGACCCGACAAAATCGTCATTGACGGCGCCGACTACTTAGGTCCCATTACGTGGTCATAAGTCTTTAAAATAACGTTTGACCGAAAATATGTCGCATTCATTTCAAAAGTTAAGATGTTTCGAGGTTTACAAATTAGTTCGACAACTAGTTACATAACAAAGTTTAAAGTACAATTGAAACATATGCGACACAATTTAAAAGTAGCCAAAAGACGCTCCACGTATGCATGTATACACGACATCCAAGGAAGTATCAAAAGTAATGAGCGGAAGCATGTATCACAAAATGTTCAAGGACCTGAGAAAAACATAGAAATCTGTCAACGAAAATGTTGGTGAAATCATAGGTTTAAGTAAGTAAGTACAAGTGAACCACAAGATTTGTAACATTGATATAATAGTAATACATTCTAAAAGTTTGTTTCACAAGCACTCAATTATCAATGCTTAACATTCCTTCCATAGAACCCCATCACAATAGTGTTAGAACATACACTGTTTCTCGAAAATATATTTCATTCGTAAACGGTAGCGAACCGTTTGAATAAGGGTTTGTCAAACCCATATGGCCATATAACATAAGTTCTCGCTTACACCCGGCAAATGTAACTAATGATAATCGAATTGAGGATTTTTGTTCAAACTCGTATGTAGAATGTTTGTTTTCCTGTACTTGTGTTCACTTAGTAAAAAGAAACGTTTATGTTTTCTCATCCCAAATGTAAGTTCAAAAGAGTAAAAGTGGGACTATGATCTCACCTTGAGTGCACGTATGTAAAAGTATTTCAACAAGTAAACGTGTGCAAGAACGAATGCTAGTCTTGACCTAACCAAATAGGTTTGTATCAATAACAGTAAACACGATAGGTCAAAGTGTTCAAGTAGTCCTATGGCTCGTTAAGATTCGATCATAATAGCATGTGAATCAAATTGTCATGTTTCATGTAAGGTACAAGTATAAAAGCATGTTAGAATGATTGCACAAACATTTGGTTAAGTTTGATTAAAAGTCAACTTTGGTCGGTCAAAGTCAACAAAAAAGTCAACACGTTCGGGTCGGGTCCCGAACTATTTTTATGAGATTTTTATTCATATATAAGCATGTTAGAACAAGTTACATGTGAATCGGAGGTCCATAGCGTGCCAAACATTTTTCATATTTTGACCATGTAGGTCAGAACCTGGACACGCCTTAGGTCGCGCCGCGACCCAAGACTGCCGCGCCGCGGCATTTAATGTGTGCTGGTACCTGGTCAGTCTCAAATGTCCAAGTCTCAAATCAAAACTCTTTCAAGCATAAATCACAAACCGCTAACACTTAGAACTCGTATCTTATATCGTTAGAAAGGTAATTTGACAAAGAACACAACAAAATACATTTCACCAACCAAAAACATCATTTGCAACAATCGACTTTCCAAGTTAAATGATCAATCAATGCACACCATAAATGCTTCAAATTCATAAATGCACATTTATGATTCGGGAATTAAATGCATACATATGACATGCCGTTTCGTAGGTAATCAAACATAAAATCTAACTAACCACTTACCAACAACAATTCATGGCATTCAATACATCAAAAATGCATTTAAAGTTCATCAAAACCCTAACCCAAATTCACCAAAATCACTAATCAAGTTTATGGAGTTTTCCAAAGCAACCTACACATCAAATTGAAGCTAGTGATGTTAGGAACACATTTAATACATGCACTTATAACATTTAACATCATTCAAATAACCAAATCACCAAATCAAACACACCAAAGTTTCAAGTTCATGCTAGTTACCAAAATAACAAGATCGAACATATAAATCATATATTCATGTTAGACTTGAGCCATAGACACTAATTAACAACTTTATAAGTTAAAAACATTAAGAACACAAAATCTAGTAATTTTAGAAAGTTACCCAAATGTAATGAAATCAGTATGGAATCGAAGAGGAAGTTGCAAGGATTCCAAATATGCAATTTGTTTGGATTGAAGCTTGATCGATTTGATTTAGATGATAAATATTTGAAATGGAGAATTGAAATAAAATGTGGAAGTATGAAAAGAAAAAGGAAATGAAAATGGAAAAGAATGGGGAGGTGGGTGTTGACTAGTCAAAAGCTAGTCACATCTTTGCTCCCTTTGTGAAACTAGTCCCTCGAGTTCGGTTGCGGTTGCGTGAATTACCTAAATGAGATATTTTTAAAACGCGTATTAACGAGGGATGTTATAATCATATAACGGACTTTAAATAATTAAACGGAAAAGTAAACGGAAAAAGGCGGGATGTTACATTACCTACTCCTTAAAAGAAATTTCGTCCAGAAATTTAAGTAGGCGTAGTAGTCATTGTTTCTTCCTCGGAATCTTGCGTTTCCGGAACCGGGAATAAGTGAGGGTATTTCCTTTGCATTTGATCTTGCCTTTCCCAAGTAAACTCGGGTCCTCTTTTGGTATTCCAACGAACCTTGACAATCGGGATTCGGCTTTGTTTCAAAGTCTTGACGGAGGTGTCCACGATTTCAACCGGTTCTTCCACAAAATGAAGTTTGTCATCAATAGTAAGTTCCTCGAGAGGGATGACGATATCGGGTTCGGCAAGACACTTTTTCAAGTTGGATACATGAAAGGTAGGATGAACGGAGCTCAATTGAGATGGAAGATCTAAACGATAAGCAACGGTTCCAACACGCTCCAAGATTTCGAAAGGACTAATATACCGTGGATTTAGCTTCCCGCGTTTCCCAAAACGGATTACACCTTTCCAAGGTGCGACTTTTAACATTACGCGATCACCGACTTGAAATTCGAGGTCATTGCGTCGTTTGTCGGTATAGCTCTTTTGACGACTTCGGGCCGTCTTAAGCCTATCTCGGATTTGAACGATTTTCTCGGTTGTTTCGTGAATGATTTCGGGTCTGGTGATTTGTGTGTCGCCTACTTCGGCCCAACAAAGAGGTGAACGACATTTTCGGCCATATAAAGCTTCGAATGGTACGGCGTTAATACTCACCTGATAACTGTTGTTGTAGGAGAATTCGGCGAGAGGCAAGTGCTTATCCCAAGCTTTTCCAAAGTCGACAACATAAACTCGTAGCATGTCTTCCAAAGTTTGAATTGTGCGTTTGCTTTGTCCGTCGGTTTGTGGATGATATGCGGTGCTCATGTCTAAACGCATTCCCAACGCTTCTTGTAAAGTACGCCAAAATCTAGAAACAAAACGGCCATATCGGTCTGAGATAATCGATAACGGTACACCGTGTTGGGCTACGATCTCCTTAGTGTAAAGTTGTGCAGGTTTCTCCATTCTATCGGTTTCCTTCATGGCTAGGAAGTGCGCGGATTTGGTGAGTCGGTCAACAATA
The DNA here is from genome assembly GCF_046630445.1 of Rutidosis leptorrhynchoides. Lineage (NCBI taxonomy): Eukaryota > Viridiplantae > Streptophyta > Magnoliopsida > Asterales > Asteraceae > Rutidosis > Rutidosis leptorrhynchoides. Next base: position 382,622,541 of record NC_092336.1, on the reverse strand, counting down.
ACCCAAATAGTATCATAACCGCCAACCGTCTTTGGTAGTTTGGTGATAAAATCCATCGTTATCCTTTCCCACTTCCATTGCGGGATCTCGGGTTGTTGAAGTAGTCCGGACGGTCTTTGATGTTCGGCTTTGACTTTGGAGCAAGTTAGACACTTTCCAACATAAGTAGCAACGTCCTTTTTAATGTTCGACCACCAATATTGTTCTTTGAGGTCATGGTACATCTTATTGGCACCGGGGTGAATCGAATATCTTGACTTATGGGCTTCGTCTAAAATAAGGCTTCGCAAGCCCCCATAACTAGGTACCCAAATTCTTCCGGCGAAATATCGGAGTTCGGTTTCCTTAACTTCGAATCTAGAGGTGAGGACGTTCAAGTGTTCGAGAGAGATGTTTTCATCCTTAAGAGCCTTGTCTTGGGCTACACGAATTTGGCTATTGAGGTTGGTGTGAATGGTGATGTTTAAAGCTCGGACACGAAGAGGCACCGCTCTTTCTTTTCGACTCAAGGCGTTAGCTACTACGTTTGCCTTCCCGGGATGGTAACGAAGCTCACAATCATAATCATTTAAAGTTTCAATCCACCGTCGTTGTCTCATGTTTAGTTGCTTTTGATCAAAGATGTGTTAGAGGCTTTTGTGATCGGTGAAGATGGTACTCTTGGTTCCATAAAGATAGTGTCTCCACATTTTAAGTGCAAAGACAACGGCTCCGAGTTCGAGATCATGTGTCGTGTAGTTCCGTTCATGAATTTTGAGTTGTCGAGAGGCATAAGCAATGACTTTCTTTCGTTGCATCAATACACACCTAAAACCATGTTTCGAGGCGTTGCAATACACAACAAAGTCATCATTACCTTCGGGAAGTGACAAGATAGGAGCGGTGGTTAGCTTTGTCTTCAAGATTTGAAATGCGGATTCTTGTTCGGTCGCCCAAACGAATTTCTTTCCCTTATGAGTTAACGCGGTTAGAGGACGAGCAACCAAAGAGAAATCCTTGATGAATCTAAAATAGTATCCGACGAGACCCAAAAATTGACGAATGTGAGTAGGAGTAGTAGGAGTCTCCCATTTACTAATGGCTTCGATTTTTGATGGATCGACTTTAATACCTTGATCACTTACAACATTACCAAGAAATTGAACTTCCTTCAACCAAAATTCACACTTGGAGAATTTGGCATAGAGTCGTTCTTGTCTCAAGAGTTCAAGCACAAGTCGGAGATGTTGTTCGTGTTCTTCTTCGCTTTTAGAATAGACCAAGATGTCATCGATGAACACAATAACGAATTTATCGAGATAAGGTTTGTACATACGGTTCATAAGATCCATGAACATCGCCGGTGCGTTAGTGAGACCAAATGGCATTACAAGAAATTAATAACTACCATAACGAGTCCGGAAGGCGGTTTTGGAGACATCTTCCCCCTTAACCCTTAATTGATGATAACCCGAGCGGAGATCTATTTTTGAATATACACGTAATCCTTGTAATTGATCAAAGAGGTCATCGATGCGCGGAAGAGGATATCGGTTCTTAACCATCAATTTGTTTAGTTCACGATAGTCAATGCACATTCTTAGGGATCCATCTTTCTTCTTAACGAATAAAATCGGAGCTCCCCAAGGTGAATGGATAGGTTGGATAAAACCACGATCAAGTAGTTCTTGGATTTGACTTTGCAATTCTTGCATTTCGGATGGAGCGAGTCTATATGTTGCACGTGCTGCGGGTGCGGCTCCCGGAATAAGATCGATTTGGAATTCAACCGGTCGATGAGGTGGAAGACCCGACAATTCGTCGGGAAATACATCGGAATAGTCACTAACAATTGGCACATCATCGATGTGCTTCTCATCGGACTTGACTTTCTTAACGTGAGCAAGGATCGCAAAACAACCATTACGGAGTAGTTTTCTAACTTTAATGCATGAAACGAGGTTGAGTCCGGTGCAACTCTTATCTCCATAAACAATCAAAGGTTCACCATTCTCGATAGGAATCCAGATTGCGTTAAGATCACAAAGGATGTGAGATTTCGTTTTGGCTAGCCAATTCATTTCGATTATTACATCGAAGCTTCCTAGTTCCATGGGTATCAAGTCAATTTCAAACTCATTACCCAAAATGTTTAATGTACACCCCCGATAATATGTGTCGGCACTCAATAGTTTCCCGTTGGCCACTTCAATGGTATAAGTGGTATGTAGTGGGAGTGGTGGAGTGCTAAAAGAATGAATCAAAGTCTTGGACACAAAGCATTTATCGGCACCCGAATCGAATAAACAAGTAACATAAGTGTTGTTGAGAAGAAACGTACCCGTGACTAATTCATTATCATCTCAGGCTTCCTCGGTGTTGATGTTGAAAGCTCGGCTGCGCGTATTGGGGTTATCTTTCTTCTTCGGGCATGCATTTCCATAATGGCCCGTTTGGCCACATTCGTAACAAGTGCCCGTTTTTGGTGCATTGGGCCCCTTTCGAGCGATGGGGGCGACACTTTTACATTCGTTGGCCTTATGACCAACTTGAAAGGACCCGTTCATATACATTATAAACGATTCACAATAGTTGATTACATTGCGAGGTATTTGACCTCTATATGATACATTTTACAAACATTGCATTCGTTTTTAAAAGAAAATCTTTCTTTACATCGAAAATTGACAGGCATGCATACCATTTCATAATATCCACTATCCAACTATAAATTGATTTAATAATAATCTTTGATGAACTCAATGACTCGAATGCAACGTTCTTCAAAATATGCTATGAAAGACTCCAAGTAATATCTTTAAAATGAGCAAATGCACAGCGGAAGATTTCTTTAACACCTGAGAATAAACATGCTTTAAAGTGCCAACCAAAAGGTTGGTGAGTTCTGTAACATCCCGCGTTTTTCCGTTAAATTTATTTTTAACACCGTCTTTTTTTTTTAAATAATATCTTTCGCTATTTAAATTCCCAATTTCCGTTGACTAACGTTTATAATATTCTCGTTATTTAATGATAACATCACTCGTCTACTCGAGCGTTTCTAAAATATTCGTTTGGTTAAATCCCGCACCCGCTTCTAAACTCGAGGGACTAAAATTGATACGGGGCAAACTAGTTGACTAGGTCAACTAGTCCACCCCAATCACCACCATTCAATCCCTCCATCTCTCTCTCTTTCTCTCTAGCAAGAACACACACACAAACACCCAATTCAATCATTCATCATCTAAATTCGATCTAGGAGGCTTACAACAAAACAAATTACATATTCGTGATCCTCTCATCATCCTCTTCGATTTGGTACCAATTTCATCCATTTTGGGTAACATTTCTAAAACACTAAATTTCTCTAAATTCGTTTTATATACTTGAAATTGTGTTAGTTAGTGTCTATGGCTCGTGTGTAACATGAATATATGTTTTGTTTGCTCGATTTGTGGTTTGGAGTAACTAGTTTGAGTTTTTGAAATGGGTTTGCTTAATCCTTGATTTTGGATGAGTTAATGTTGTTAGATTGTTAAAGTGCATGTTTTAATTGTGTTACTAGTATCATTAGCTACATTTTGATGTGTTGGTTGATTAAGAAAACTTCAAAAAACCCGATTAATGATTTTGTGATGTTTGACTAGGGTTTGGTAGTTCTTGACATGAACTTTTGGATGCTTAAATGCCATGGAATGTTAATTGTTAGTGTTTAGTAGTAATGTATGCTTCATTACCTTCAAAACGGCATATAAAATGTGTGAATTGGATTCCCGGAACTCAAAATGCATTTGATGAACTTGAAACTTTGAAAATGGACTTTTATTGATCACTTGACGAGTTTTCGGTTATTGTAAATGATGTTTTTGATTGATGATATGTGGTTAGTTGTATTCCTTGTCAAATTACCTTTCCGATGATATAAGATACATATCTTGATTGTTTGCGGGTCATGAAATGTGTTGGTTTGTGTTTTGATTCGTGCACTTAGGAAATACAGCAAACAGAGCCTGGAAACCCCCTTGGACGCCGTCTAGCACCTCAGGACGCCGTCCCACCTTTTGAAACGGGACGCCGTCTAGCTCCTCAGGACGCCGTCCCACCTTTTGAAACGGGACGCCGTCTAGCTCCTCAGGACGCCGTCCCGTTTGCCTAAAACTGGCTGTTTGCTTTGGTCATTTGGCATGAAAATGTTTGCTATGCTACGGACCTCCGATTAACATGAAACTTGGCCAACATGCTCATATATGATTATATAACTTAGAAAAATTGTCGGATATCCAACCCGACCCCGTTGACTTTTCCGTTGACTTTGACCCGACCAAGTTGACTTTTAATCAAACTTAACCAAATAATTGTGCAATCGTTCTAACATGTTTTTATACTTATACCTTGCATGAAACATGACAACTTGATTCACATGCTACATTATTGAGTCGTAACGAGCCATAGGACTAATTGAACATCTTTGACCCTTCGTGACTATCGTTATTGATACAACCTATTTGTTTAGGTCAAGACTAGCATTGCTCTTTGCACACGTTTACTTGTTGAAGTACTTTACTACTCGTGCACTCAAGGTGAGATCATAGTCCCACTTTTACTCTTTTTGAACTTACATTTGGGATGAGAAAACATAAACGATTCTTTTGAACTAAGTGAACACAAGAACGGGAAAACAAACATTCTACATACGAGTTTAGAACAAAAATCCTCAATTCGATTATCATTAGTTACACTTGCCGGGTGTAAGCGAGAACTTATGTTATATGGCCATATGGGTTGACAACCCTCATCTTTGACGGTTCGCTACCGTCTACGGATGAAATATATTTTCGAGAATCAGTGTTTGTTCTAGCACTAAGTGATGGGGTATACAATGGAAGGAATGTTAAGCTTTGATAATTGGGTGCTCGTGAAACAAACTTTTAGAATGTATTACTATTATTTCATTGATGCAAATCTTGTGGTTCACTTGTACTTACTTACTTAAACCTATGATTTCACCAACGTTTTCGTTGACAGATTTCTATGTTTTTCTCAGGTCTTGCACGATATGTGAAACATGCTTCCGCTTACTATTTGATACTTGCATCCGATGTCGAGTATACATGCATTTCATGGAGCGTCGTTTGACTTTACTTTAGACCGTGTCGCCTAGATTTCAATCGTACTTATAACGTTGTAACTTAACTTTTGGTTGAACAATTCTTGTAAGCTTTGAAACAATCTTTATTTTGAAATGAAGGCGACATATTTTGGTCAAACGTTATCTTAAAGACTTATAATCAGGTAATGGGACCCACGTAGCCGACGCCGTCACTTGACGATTTGTCGGGGTCGCTACAAGTGGTATCAGAGCCTTGGTTGTAGGGATTTAGAGTTCATTTGTGTCCACCCCGAGTCATAGGGTACATAGGTGAATCTAGACTACAACCGGCATATAGACTGAAGTAGGAATTACTTGACTATTTGTGCATTTATACTCGAACTCTTCTATCATATCTGACTCGTATTCGATCTTGATCTTACGTTGATAAATTTTGTTGATGCGCCACCTTGACTTTATGAAGTAATGTTAAATGCACATGAGAATCAGGGTAATATAATTTCCGGGATTATATTACGGTGATTCACATGGACGTTCCGACATTATGACATAAAAGAATTTAAGGCGAGTCAAGGAAAATTTTCTCTCTATCCTTATTCCATACTGTGGTTAGTATTGTTGAAAATACTAACCAACGATATTCTTGTGTCATGAAGGAACAATGGCTCACCAAGGTCAACACAACACTCCTCTCGAAACTCTTGAACAAGCTCTTCAACGAATGATAACCACCGCCGTGGGTACGGCCGTGGCCGATCACTTTTCTAACAACAACAATCATGGAGCCGGTAATTCAAGCGAAGGTTGCTCCTACAAGAACTTCATGAAGTACAACCCTCCCACTTTCGATGGAACCGGAGGACCGGTTACTCTCACCCGATGGTTTGAACAAATAGAGACCGTTTTTAACACAATCGGCTGTCGAGACCAAGATAAGGTCAAGTTTTCCACCCTCACTTTCACTGGCATTGCTCTCTCGTGGTGGAACAAGTACGTACAATCAGTGGGTATCGATGAAGCCCTTACACTCTCTTGGGCCGAATTAAGAGAAAGAATGATCACCGAATACTTCCCGCGCGACGAGACTCGAAGGCTCGAGCAAGGGCTAAGGAATTTGAAAACGGTCGGGAATGACCTCGGAGCTTATAATCAACGGTTTACCGAACTAGTCTCAATGTGTCCGAATCTCATGGCTCCCGAATCACTAAGAGTCGAACTTTACATGGATGGCCTCCCTAAGAGCATTCAACACGGGGTAATGGCATCCCAACCCACTAACCTACAAGAGGCTTTAGCAAAGGCCCACCAAACTTTAGAAACGGTAACTGAAATGGAAGCACCGGCACCAATGATCGAGAACCAATCGAGCGGCAATAAAAGAACATGGGAAGCCTCTCAATCAAGCAACCACAACAATAACAACAACCCCGCCAAGAAGCCTTTCGCCTCCAACGACAAGAAAGGCTATACCAGAAAACTACCTTTTTGTAACGAATGCCACAAGCATCACTTTGAAGGATGTGGCAGGTTTCGCCACCGGCGCCAAGGACCCGTCGCTCGAAAGATGCCCAACGCACACAGAACGGGTGCTTGCTTCGAATGTGGCCAACCGGGTCATTTTAGGAATGTGTGCCCAAATAAGAAAATCAACCCCAACGCACGCCATTGAACTTTCAACATTGACACCTAGGATGCCCGAGACGACGATGGACTAGTCACGGGTACGTTCCTTCACAACAAACCATATATTTCATACTTATTCGATTCGGTTACCGCTAGACGTATTACAACCGAGGCTTTGACTTGTACTCTTTACATTCCACCTTTTTTCCCCTAGATACTACTTAGGCAATTTAAGCGACCAATGGATAAATATTGTGAGCCTATAAATTTTATTGGAGGATATACGTTAAGAATTTTGACTTGACACCTATAGAACTAGGGAGCTCGAAACCTATTTGTTAAGGAGAAATTTTTCCCCTACAATTATGTATAGAATATTGTGAACTAAGTAATTTTCGGTTGGAAACCGATACCCTCTTCCTCGTATCCACAATTGGGGGTTAAGGGAGACGAGTTTTCCGAACTCGCAACGTTAGTTGTAAATCTCTCTTAGTACCATTCGATTTATTTAGGACTCTGTCCGTATTCATGAACCTCCTAAACCACGTATGCAAACTTATCTAGACAAATCTGTTATCGTATTTATAGATGACATCTTAACTCATTCAAGTAAAGAAGGAAAACGAACAACATCACCATCTTAGTCTCGAACTTTTGAGAAAAGAGCAACTCTATACCAAATTCTCCGAGTGAGAATTTCTGTTGAACGAAGTCTAGACCATGATGTTAATGGTCGAGGCACTACAATCAATCTCGAAATCAAGCCACATGTAATCAGGAAACTCTCCCAACTCAAACTTGTATTCGTAAAATCTTAGATCTCGCCTGTTATTACCGAAGATTCATTTCTGACTTTTCTCGTGTTACATGACTTTTAAACTCGTTAACTCACTAAGGAAAACTTTAAACCTCTCCGTGTTCGAACCTTGAGCGTGATTCTTCACACCAACATTTCTAGCTAAATTCGTATAGCAACAGATGGAACTCAAACATGGAAATATTTCTACTTGAACGCCGAAAGGCATACCCTCTCGACTCAAAATCAACGTAACTGAAATTCGTTATTTTGCGCGAAGAATTCTAATACTAAATTGTAAATCCGATCAATTTTCTCGTCATCACGTACCACACTACATACCTCTGTTATTTCACCGTTACCCTCTGATATTACTGGAATTTAAGATAACACACAAACCAACGATACTTCACTCTTCTTTGACTTAACGCCCTTGTGAATTCTGATAATCGGCCAACTATTATTCAACCCCGAACTATACAACTACGTGTACTACCTCGTTTCTCTTTCAGACTTCAACTTTTGACAACTAGAGGCACGTTATGGCAACCTCGAGATGTAAACTCATCCTATTCTAAGTCCTCATTTCACTTCTATATTTATCGCTCGCACTCCCGTATAAGGAAACTTTTTGTAAAATTTTTCATTGGATAGAGAAACTCCTCATATTACATTAGTATTCGCCACGAGGGTGAATAGTCCTAACGAACATTTTTTTTCTCGAACCCTAACTGACTCGTTCAAACATATCTTAAGAGATTCTATTCCAACACGGTGTATCTTTGTTAATTATCCCGTATCGAAATACTCGTTTCACTTCTAGTTTTACCAGAAGCCTCGGGACCGCGTTTAGACATGAGTACCGCGTACCATCCACAACCCGACGGACCGAACAAACATGCGATTTAAACCTTGGAAACCATAATACAAGTTTGTATTACCAACTTCAAATTTACTTGAGAAAAGTATTTTCCTTTAACCGAATCCTCGTACTACAATGATTTTCATTCAAGTTTTAACGTCACTCCTTTTGAAACCACATGTGACCGGAAACGTCATTCTCCCTTGTCGAACCAAGTAAACGATGATCAATTCACCGGGGCCGAGGTTATTCATGAGCAACCGAGGAAATTTATTCATATTCGGGTAAAACCCTACGCGACTCGTAATCACCAAGAGCTACGCCGATGTTAGACGTAAACATTTCAAATTCCACGTGGGAAACCGCGTCACGTTAAGAGTCGCACCTTGGAAAGGTGCAATCCGTTTCGGGAAACGTAGGAAGCTAAATCCGCGGTATTTTGATCCTCTAAATTCTTGGGGTGTTTTGGACCCGTCGCTAGCCGTTTAGACTTTTCCGACTCATTTTGGGTCTCCGTTTATCCTACATTCGATGTATCAACTCAAAGACGTGTTTTGCGAAACGAGAACTTGTTATCTACTTTGATGAACTCACTATCGACGATAACCCTCACTTCCTAGGAGGACCGGTTGAAACCATAAATCGTGAAGCCAAACCTTAAAACAACATATGATCCCGACCGTCAAAATTCGTTGAAATACCCTAGAACGTACTTCTCCCTCATTCGTAGAATTGGCAACACAAAATTCGAGGAAGATTCAACAACTACTACTTCCAACTAAATTTCGGGACGAAATTTCTTTTGAGGTGTGGATAATGTAACATCCCGCGTTTTTCCGTTAAATTTATTTTTAACACCGTCTTTTTTTTTAAATAATATCTTTCGCTATTTAAATTCCCAATTTCCGTTGACTAACGTTTATAATATTCTCGTTATTTAATGATAACATCACTCGTCTACTCGAGCGTTTCTAAAATATTCGTTTGGTTAAATCCCGCACCCGCTTCTAAACTCGAGGGACTAAAATTGATACGGGGCAAACTAGTTGACTAGGTCAACTAGTCCACCCCAATCACCACCATTCAATCCCTCCATCTCTCTCTCTTTCTCTCTAGCAAGAACACACACACAAACACCCAATTCAATCATTCATCATCTAAATTCGATCTAGGAGGCTTACAACAAAACAAATTACATATTCGTGATCCTCTCATCATCCTCTTCGATTTGGTACCAATTTCATCCATTTTGGGTAACATTTCTAAAACACTAAATTTCTCTAAATTCGTTTTATATACTTGAAATTGTGTTAGTTAGTGTCTATGGCTCGTGTGTAACATGAATATATGTTTTGTTTGCTCGATTTGTGGTTTGGAGTAACTAGTTTGAGTTTTTGAAATGGGTTTGCTTAATCCTTGATTTTGGATGAGTTAATGTTGTTAGATTGTTAAAGTGCATGTTTTAATTGTGTTACTAGTATCATTAGCTACATTTTGATGTGTTGGTTGATTAAGAAAACTTCAAAAAACCCGATTAATGATTTTGTGATGTTTGACTAGGGTTTGGTAGTTCTTGACATGAACTTTTGGATGCTTAAATGCCATGGAATGTTAATTGTTAGTGTTTAGTAGTAATGTATGCTTCATTACCTTCAAAACGGCATATAAAATGTGTGAATTGGATTCCCGGAACTCAAAATGCATTTGATGAACTTGAAACTTTGAAAATCGACTTTTATTGATCACTTGACGAGTTTTCGGTTATTGTAAATGATGTTTTTGATTGATGATATGTGGTTAGTTGTATTCCTTGTCAAATTACCTTTCCGATGATATAAGATACATATCTTGATTGTTTGCGGGTCATGAAATGTGTTGGTTTGTGTTTTGATTCGTGCACTTAGGAAATACAGCAAACAGAGCCTGGAAACCCCCTTGGACGCCGTCTAGCACCTCAGGACGCCGTCCCACCTTTTGAAACGGGACGCCGTCTAGCTCCTCAGGACGCCGTCCCACCTTTTGAAACGGGATGCCGTCTAGCTCCTCAGGACGCCGTCCCGTTTGCCTAAAACTGGCTGTTTGCTTTGGTCATTTGGCATGAAAATGTTTGCTATGCTACGGACCTCCGATTAACATGAAACTTGGCCAACATGCTCATATATGATTATATAACTTAGAAAAATTGTCGGATATCCAACCCGACCCCGTTGACTTTTCCGTTGACTTTGACCCGACCAAGTTGACTTTTAATCAAACTTAACCAAATAATTGTGCAATCGTTCTAACATGTTTTTATACTTGTACCTTGCATGAAACATGACAACTTGATTCACATGCTACATTATTGAGTCGTAACGAGCCATAGGACTAATTGAACATCTTTGACCCTTCGTGACTATCGTTATTGATACAACCTATTTGTTTAGGTCAAGACTAGCATTGTTCTTTGCACACGTTTACTTGTTGAAGTACTTTACTACTCGTGCACTCAAGGTGAGATCATAGTCCCACTTTTACTCTTTTTGAACTTACATTTGGGATGAGAAAACATAAACGATTCTTTTGAACTAAGTGAACACAAGAACGGGAAAACAAACATTCTACATACGAGTTTAGAACAAAAATCCTCAATTCGATTATCATTAGTTACACTTGCCGGGTGTAAGCGAGAACTTATGTTATATGGCCATATGGGTTGACAACCCTCATCTTTGACGGTTCGCTACCGTCTACGGATGAAATATATTTTCGAGAATCAGTGTTTGTTCTAGCACTAAGTGATGGGGTATACAATGGAAGGAATGTTAAGCTTTGATAATTGGGTGCTCGTGAAACAAACTTTTAGAATGTATTACTATTATTTCATTGATGCAAATCTTGTGGTTCACTTGTACTTACTTACTTAAACCTATGATTTCACCAACGTTTTCGTTGACAGATTTCTATGTTTTTCTCAGGTCTTGCACGATATGTGAAACATGCTTCCGCTTACTATTTGATACTTGCATCCGATGTCGAGTATACATGCATTTCATGGAGCGTCGTTTGACTTTACTTTAGACCGTGTCGCCTAGATTTCAATCGTACTTATAACGTTGTAACTTAACTTTTGGTTGAACAATTCTTGTAAGCTTTGAAACAATCTTTATTTTGAAATGAAGGCGACATATTTTGGTCAAACGTTATCTTAAAGACTTATAATCAGGTAATGGGACCCACGTAGCCGACGCCGTCACTTGACGATTTGTCGGGGTCGCTACAAGTTCATTAGTTTATCATAATCATTTATTTCCATCATTTTAATAGACCACAAGAATTTCATTTCCAGTTCTCATAAATATACGTCCCATGCATAGAGACAAAAATAATCATTCATATGGTGAACATCTGGTAACCGACATTAACTAGATACATATAAGAATATCCCCTATCATTCCGGGATCCTCCTTCGGACATGATATAAATTTCGAAGTACTAAAGCATCCGGTACTTTGGATGAGGTTTGTTAGGCCCAATAGATCTATCTTTAGGATACGCGTCAATTAGGGTGTCTGTTCCCTAATTCTTAGATTACCAGACTTTAATAAAAAGGGGCATATTCAATTTCGATAATTCAACCATAGAATGTAGTTTCAATTACTTGTGTCTATTTCGTCAAACATTTATAAAAGCGCATGTATTCTCAGTCCCAAAAATATAAAGGGTAAAAAGGCAAATGAAACTCACCATACTGTATTTCGTAGTAAAAATACATATAACGTCATTGAACAAGTGCAAGGTTGGCCTCGGATTCACGAACCTAAACTAATTATATATATTTATGTGTTGGTCAATATTTGTCTAACAAATTAGGTCAAGTCATAGTGTACCACAATCCTAATGCTCGAGACTAATATGCAAAAGTCAACAAAAGTAAATTTGACTCAAAATAATTTCTAAAAATCTATACATGATTAATATATAGTTTAAATATCGTCGTTTTATATTTTTAAATATTTTTAAAAGATTTATTAGAGTAAATAATATAATTTATTTATTAATAAATAAAATTTTATATTAAATTTATATAATAAAATATACTTTTATATATATTTAAGTAATAAAATTTATAGGGTTCATTTAATATCATAAAGATAATATGATAGGTATTATTAAAGTAAGTTATTACACGTAGTAAAATATGTTTGTATTACATATTTATTTGATAAAATAATATCTATAATGATAGTAAGTAAAAGTTGTATTATTTTGTAATAATAATAATTATAATAAAAATATCAATATTTATAATTACTAAGATGATATTATGATAAAACGATAATTCTAATTATGATAACTTTAATATTTACGATAATTTTTAATATTATCTTTAAAATAATAATTCTATTTAAAATAATAATAATAATAATGATATTTTATAGTAACAATGACATTTCTATTAAAATGATAATTTTTGTTAAAATGATAGTTTTAATACTAACGATACTTTTAATAATAATAGTAATGATAAAAATAATAAGAACGATATTTTATCTAAATCAATATTTTATAATATTTTAATTTCATCTTGAAACTCTTACCCATTATTTCCTAATCGTTTCGTTTAATAGCTTTTAATCGTCTTTTATATCGTGTTCATAATAATGATAATAATAGTAATCAAAATAATTAGGTGTTACAAATATTTGTTTTAATTACACTAATATTAATAATGATAGTTACTATAACATTATTAACGATAATACTAATAATTATCTTAATGATAATATAGTAATAATAATAATAACAATAACAATAACTATTTTTAAATAATGATATATATATTAATAATGATAATAATAATAATAATAATAATAATACCAATAATAATAATAATAATTGGATAATAATAATAATACTAATTATAACTTTAACGATAATAACGATAGTAATAAAAAAAATAACAATTTTTAATGATAAATCCCTTTTATTGATAAAGATAATAATAATGATAATAATAAGATAAAACTAGAACGACGATAAAAACGACGATAATAATAATCATTTTTAATAAAAATATCGAACATTCAATTGATTATAACTTCTAATCCGTTCATCGAAACCATTCGATATCTAAAGGAAAAGTTCTTAATTTTTCGCTAGCTTTCTAAGGACATGCATATCTTATACCTTATCTCAACCGCAAGTGTAACTAATTCAAGATTCAACCTAACCTGTCTAAGGGCAATATCAAAAGTACAAGCATGCATAATCCTAAATACTCGAGCACTAGTCAGGGATACACTATTAGTATGTAAAAGTTAAATTATGAGTACTCACGTATCAATATTGAGATTCAATATTGCAGGAAAGGTACGTAGACGCAACGGAAATGATAAACACTATATTGACCTCACGAGCATACCCATGAACCATACTCAATCACCTCCATAGCTATAACCCATAATTTCCTTAATCCTATCCCACTCGAAAAACAATTTCGAAATCACTCGGACAGCACTCCGTCGTAATATTTTATGTATACTAATAATATCTTGAAATAATACGGAGTAAATATATATATGTAAATCGATTGAGAGAGTTTAGAGAAAAATATTTTCAAGTTTCTATGAAATAATGAAACCTATTGAATTCTATTTATAATAGATTTTTGAATTATTAAAGTGAATTATTAAAGTATGAATTATTAAAGTGAATTATTAAAGTATGAATTATTAAAGTGAATTATTAAAGTATGAATTATTAAAGTGAATTATTAAAGTATGAATTATTAAAGTGAATTATTAAAGTATGAATTATTAAAGTGAATTATTAAAGTTAAAGTAAAGTAAAAATAAAGTAAAGGTAAAGTTTAAGTATAGTAAAAGTATAAAACTACATAATACGTATAATACGCGTATAAATATATATATAATATTAATTTAAATCATTATATATATTTAATAAAATAAAATATAAATATCGTTATCTTTATCATACTAGTTAAGTAATGAGTTGTCAAAAGTGGTTCTAGATATTTATAAAAGTTATATACGTTTTAATAATAAAGTTCTTTTTAAACTGAAAACGTTTTTGTACGTTTGAAACTAAATAGATCAATCGAGTCTTTATGAGATTCAATCTTCCACTATCCTTTGTCTAGTTCTCAATGATTAACAATTTGTTCTTATTTATAAATCACTTTACCATTTTCCGAATATTGTTAAAATAGAAAGATTTCTCAAATCAACGTGGGCCTTTCAACAGAGACTTGTAATCATAATTCAATATATCTGATAATTCAATTATTTGATCTTATCTTCTAATTCCATTGATAAACATTTTGAAACAGATAAAATCATATAAAGTATTTAATCTAATATTTTGTTTACGTTTTAAGTTATAATATATATACACATATACATATATAATCATATTCATTTAATGGTTCGTGAATCGTTGGAACTTGGTCGAGGTTGAATGAATGTATGAACATAGTTTAAAATTCTTGAAATTTAACTTAACAAATATTGCTTATCGTGTCGGAAATATATAAAGATTAAAGTTTAAATTTGGTTGGAAATTTCCGGGTTGTCACAGTACCTGCCCGTTAAAGAAATTTCGTCCCGAAATTTGAGTGGAAAGGTCGTGAATGATAATAAGTATGTTTTCATGATGCATACGGGCTGAAAATTAGAGTTTTATTATCAGCAAATAATTTGGATAAACAATCCATTTATATGAAGAGTACGAATGAAGCTAACATAGAAGAGTGAAATGAGTAAGTGTAGATTCATCTTATCATTTGACGTAGATATGATTGATTCCCAGATTTCAAGGGATTTGAAGAAAATCTTCTTAATAAGATTTGACTCTCCGGTAATCAAGGGAATTAGGATCCGCTTTAAATGCGATCGTCTATTTTAATTATTCTTTCGGAGATTTTCTTAAAAATTCACCTCCTTCATTTCCTTACAACTCACACCTTCTGTTGATGCATTTTATGCAAGTCCCTTGACATCTACCCACGTCCATTGCAGGTACAACAGTTTACAGCCCACCATGATTGTTCGTTATTATACTATCCGTGTTTGTATGTGGTTACAGGAACTGCAGGAACGAGATTTAGATGTTTGACTATGTTAGACTTAGTCAGACATACGAGTGAAGCCTCACTAGTACAGCTGACAGGCTCATACGCATGGTTGATGCTGAGCTAAGTCACAATTACGACCTAAATAAGAAGACACGAGTGAGTGATCACCCGTACGACTGATGAAGCCAACTCGTACGTGTGATGAATGAATCGTATGGGTGAGTCAATAGCAGGGGTATATAAAGTCTTATGTTCTTCATTTTAGGTTAAGCCTCTCATTTGTTACACACACTCAGATCTAGTGAGCTCCTCTGATTCTCTCTCAGTCTAAATCACCCAGGTGGTGAATAATAGCTCTAGGTGTTGATCTAATCACACTTGATTTAGCTGTGATTTGACTAAATTAATCAAAAAAAAACTTAACCTATTCACTAGAGGATTTGATTCACTTATTCCGCCATTGTGTGAGTTAAATCTGTTGATTTCTAAGTTCCTAGTCATGTTTCATCACCTTCTATTCTTTCCCCCTCAACTCATATTTTAAAGTATTCATCAATATGCTCCATCCAGTTCTGATTCTCGATATACTTCTAACTTTCATATCGGTCATTCTTCTTTTTCATCTACCGCCGGAAGAATCTATTTACTTCTACTATACTCTTGGGTTTATAGTGTTTCTAGTTCTCCCGTGTCTTTATATTGCTATATGCATCGATATATATGGTTTATAATTTATGGTTTATCGTTGGGCTTTATATGTTCCCTTATATTTCAAAGTCCATGCTTCTGTCTTCTATAATCATTATCATTCACAATTAATGCTCTCTTTTATTTGCTGCAATTTATACCCCAATTTCTATTTCGGAGTTTTGTCCTTTCGTTTCTTCTTCTTGCGATTAAGCACCGCTTGTAATGGTCCAGAATTCACAGATATGAATTTCGAAATGAACATTGTTAATGTTCTAGGAAGGAAATTGTGATGGCACGATCTTGACTTGTCAAATTACTAGAATACCTTAGAAAAGGCCGAATCATCAAGAAATATTTTCTTGATATTTTAGAGGTTAAATAGAATACAAGAGTCATATAACATGGCACATGATGATGTTATGATCTGTGAATCATCACGTTCCATTTAGAAACTCAGCATGACTTACTGTAATATAATCACGTTGATCAAGTGTCATTATATTATACTAATTCATGCTTCAGTTCCCAACACTACTTCAAAATATTTCTATTTTAAACTTGAATGTTTCAGAATTTAGAAACTAAAATAGTTTCTTTTATGATGTAATACAGATAGCGCGAAGAGGTAAATGATTTCAAATAAGAAAAATTAAGAAAATATCTTCAGAAATATGGAGGATATTTATAATGAAAGATATGATGATATTTTAGAATATCTAAGATCAGAGGATGATGAAGAATATTATTCACAAGGGTTTAGAGTCAGGAGTAAGGTATTTGATAATAATTTCAGCAGACACTGAATCATTTGGATTCTTTGAAGGCAGGTTTAGTCTTTGTGATTTGTCCATAGCCTCCTTCATGGTTTGCTTAATCCGTTTTCCAGTTCCAAACCTTCTCTTTTTCTAAGCTTTTCCAACACACTATCCTTTATTATCAAACTTTTGACTGTTAAGGTCGTTTACAGTTTTTGCTGCTTCATCAGCATTTTCCAAACTTCGGAGAACTAGTTCGCAGTTTAGGGTGTTTTTCAGAAACTTCACATTCAAAGTATATAAGTCTAGGAGATAGACGTTATATATACACCTATAACTGTTGGCAGAGACATGCTGCAAGATTTCAAAATACTAATTGCTGATTCCCAGTAATTGGCATGACAATTCTTGTTACAAGATGCGGATGAGTAAATGATGGGGTTTCGATAAATATAATGACTTTTCGGAAAGTCAAAGATCAGTGAAGTTGTTGGTAAGTTTATTTTTAATGTGGTGAGACATAAAAGGTTCTCCGGTAACGATGACGAAAGGGCAACGTCTATATCAAGGTTATAATAAGACTGTTTCAACTGAAAAGTCGAAGTTGACTTGCTAAAGCTGTGACAAAACTGACTAATTTGAAAAGGAATCGCAAAGTTATTTTTGCTAATAAATGCCAAAGGGTCTGACATGGATACGTGTTAAATTATGACTCTGGTTTCGAGAGCTTTTCAGATGCAAGACTGTGGTTAATATGTGGTTGGATCATCATCTCGATTGTTTATTATTTGAAGTGTCTTCAGGAATTTTGAAGGGTTTTGAACACAGATTGTAATCGTTAATATACATATGATGTTCTAACACAGTTTTGAAGTCAAAGTATAGCTTGTGAAAGATGTAAGGATCTAAGAGTGATGATTTCGGTCATATCTCGAGTTGAATTCTGAGATTTAAAAATCAGAATATGCAATTAAATTTTGAATGAGTATGGTTGTTTTGATTTCTATAAAAGAATATATATTGTTTGAGAAAATAGTGAGTATAGTTGATGATTGCTGAATCAGATTCGAAGAATGTAACATATTAATTGTGAATTTATATATCTCTCGAGTATTACCTACCCATTAAAAAAATATTTCACAATTAATATTTTGTACAAAAGAATTTTTATTACAGTCTTTTTGAATATATATATATATATATATATATATATATATATATATATATATATATATATATATGTATGTATATTTTCTTCAGATGTAATATCGATTTAATGAGTTAATATTAAATTAAACTCATTTAATTTATGGTTGAAACTAGAATTGAATAATCCCTTAAAGGCTTTAGAGATTACATAAGTATTACTTCAATAATATTGAAATTATGAATCAATACTTCGTTATTTGTTGGGGCATGATGTTGGTTTTCATTAAATTCTTGTGAACTTCGCAAAGTACGAATGATGTTATCTGAAAAGTTTCGAGTACATTGATGACGAAAGTGTAAAATCAACATATATTTGAATAATACACTTGATTTATTATGAATTGGAATTTATTGAATTGAGACAGAGGTTGTAGTTAACGATAGTTAAGTTGCGGACGAATGAAGTGCATTATTGCATATTAGTAATATGAATTAACCGAGTAGTTAAGATTCACACATAATAGCTTAGTACGGAAAGATTTATTATGGTTTAAAGATTTATATATAAGATATACATATAAATCCTTCAGTGGAAATGAGTTAATTCTTCATAACTCGTTGATACAATATACTCGTTGTTGATTCATAATGATGTCCGAGGTGATTCTTGAACTGATGGAGCTTGTGAGGTTATAGGTGCTGCTAATGCTGATGCTGACAACACTGACGATGCTGGTGATGCTGGCGGTACTGTTGATGCTGTTGGTAAAACAAGTCTAGTTTGTAAATCGTGCACCATTCTGGTCAGGATTTCTTTTATCATTTCGGTCCACTCATCTGATTTATGGTTAGATCTAGAATAAGTAATCTCTAAAATTTTAGAGATTACATAATCACCGTAAAATATTTCTCCGATGAAGTCATGAATTAATACTTCATCGTTTGTTGTTGTTGGTCTTCCATGTTATTTATAGGACGTATGACCTTGATACTCGTGGGGACAGATTGTGGAGTTGAGGTTTACGACGCGGTTGTGGTTGGGGGTGGTAATGGTACTGTTGACGTTGATGTTGGTGGTACTGATTATGCTGCTGGTGCTGCTGCTGGTGTTTGTAACCTTTGCACCATATTCTCCAAAGCCACTACCCGAGAGCGAAGCTCGTTGACTTCTTCTATTACACCGGGATGATTGTCAGTTCGGACAAGCGGATAAATAAAATCTAGAATTTGATGTAGTATATAATCATGACGAGATACTCTGAAAATGAGAGAGAAAATAGTGTTTCGGACAGGTTCGCCGGTAAGTGCTTCAGGTTCTTCGTCAAGAGGACAATGTGGTGGATGGAAGGGATCACCTTCTTCTTGTCTCCAATGATTGAGGAGGCTACGAACCCATCCCCAATTCATCCAGAATAGGTGATGACTGATTGGTTGATCCATTCCGGTCACACTGCTTTCGGAGCTTGAGTGGGATTCCATTTCATAATCTGAGGAACTTGAACTAATGACGAATTCCATTTCGTACGATTGAATAAAGGGTTTTTCGATATGAAATGATTTTCCGGCTATCGAATGGTATTCTAATTACATAGAATATATATATATATATATATATATATATATATATATATATATATATATATATATATATATATATATATATATATATATATATATAGATCAAAAGATTTCGTAGATTACGGAGGACTTTGCGGGATATGTCATGCAAAGTTTAAAGTAACAGATACGATAAGATATGATTTAGCAGATATGCTAAGATATGAATTTTTGTCTATACACTATTCATGCAATCAATGCAGCAAGAC
The DNA here is from genome assembly GCF_046630445.1 of Rutidosis leptorrhynchoides. Classification (NCBI taxonomy): domain Eukaryota; kingdom Viridiplantae; phylum Streptophyta; class Magnoliopsida; order Asterales; family Asteraceae; genus Rutidosis; species Rutidosis leptorrhynchoides. The sequence continues at coordinate 382,602,673 of NC_092336.1, read as the reverse complement.
GTGTCTTAGACTAAAAATGATAAGCAGGTAATTTCCTGAGGATGATAAGTAGTTAATTTTCGACACAAAATGATAAGCAAAACATTTGACATGCAGACACGGTCGAAGTCCAGACTCACTAATGCATCCTATCGACTTATCAGTTAGACACACTAATGCAGACCTGGTTCGCTAAGACCACCACTCTGATACCAACTGAAAGGACCCGTTCATATACATTATAAACGATTCACAATAGTTGATTACATTGCGAGGTAATTGACCTCTATATGATACATTTTACAAACATTGCATTCGTTTTTAAAAGACAATCTTTCTTTACATCGAAAATTAACAGGCATGCATACCATTTCATAATATCCACTATCCAACTATAAATTGATTTAATAATAATCTTTGATGAACTCAATGACTCGAATGCAACGTTCTTCGAAATATGCTATGAAAGACTCCAAGTAATATCTTTAAAATGAGCAAACGCACAGCGGAAGATTTCTTTAACACCTGAGAATAAACATGCTTTAAAGTGTCAACCAAAAGGTTGGTGAGTTCATTAGTTTATCATAATCATTTATTTCCATCATTTTAATAGACCACAAGAATTTCATTTCTAGTTCTCATAAATATACGTCCCATGCATAGAGACAAAAATAATCATTCATATGGTGAACACCTGGTAACCGACATTAACTAGATACATATAAGAATATCCCCTATCATTCCGGGATCCTCCTTCGGACATGATATAAATTTCGAAGTACTAAAGCATCCGGTACTTTGGATGGGGTTTGTTAGGCCCAATAGATCTATCTTTAGGATTCGCGTCAATTAGGGTGTCTGTTCCCTAATTCTTAGATTACCAGACTTTAATAAAAAGGGGCATATTCGATTTCGATAATTCAACCATAGAATGTAGTTTCAATTACTTGTGTCTATTTCGTCAAACATTTATAAAAGCGCATGTATTCTCAGTCCCAAAAATATAAAGGGTAAAAAGGCAAATGAACAAGTGCAAGGTTGGCCTCGGATTCACGAACCTAAATTAATTATATATATTTATGTGTTGGTCAATATTTGTCTAACAAATTAGGTCAAGTCATAGTGTACCACAATCCTAATGCTCGAGACTAATATGCAAAAGTCAACAAAAGTAAATTTGACTCAAAATAATTTCTAAAAATCTACACATGATTAATATATAGTTTAAATATCGTCGTTTTATATTTTTAAATATTTTTAAAAGATTTATTAGAGTAAATAATATAATTTATTTATTAATAAATAAAATTTTATATTAAATTTATATAATAAAATATACTTTTATATATATTTAAGTAATAAAATTTATAGAGTACATTTAATATCATGAAGATAATATGATAGGTATTATTAAAGTAAGTTATTACACGTAGTAAAATATGTTTGTATCACATATTTATTTGATAAAATAATATCTATAATGATAGTAAGTAAAAGTTGTATTATTTTGTAATAATAATTATTATTATAAAAATATCAATATTTATAATTACTAAGATGATATTATGATAAAACGATAATTCTAATTATGATAACTTTAATATTTACGATAATTTTTAATATTATCTTTAAAATAATAATTCTATTTAAAATAATAATAATAATAATGATATTTTATAGTAACAATGACATTTCTATTAAAATGATAATTTTTGTTAAAATGATAGTTTTAATACTAACGATACTTTTAATAATAATAGTAATGATAAAAATAATAAGAACGATAATTTTATCTAAATCAATATCTTATAATATTTTAATTTCATCATGAAACTCTTACCCATTATTTCCTAATCTTTTCGTTTAATAGCTTTTAATCGTCTTTTATATCGTGTTCATAATAATGATAATAATAGTAATCAAAATAATTAGGTGTTACAAATATTTATTTTAATTACACTAATATTAATAATGATAGTTACTATAACATTATTAACGATAATACTAATAATTATCTTAATGATAATATAGTAATAATAATAATAACAATAACAATAACTATTTTTAAATAATGATATATATATTAATAATGATAATAATAATAATAATAATAATACCAATAATAATAATAATAATAATAATTGGATAATAATAATAATACTAATTATAACTTTAACGATAATAACGATAGTAATAAAAAAAATAACAATTTTTAATGATAAATCCCTTTTATTGATAAAGATAATAATAATGATAATAATAAGATAAAACTAGAACGACGATAAAAATGACGATAATAATAATCATTTTTAATAAAAATATCGAAAATTCAATTGATTATAACTTCTAATCCGTTCATCGAAACCATTCGATATCTAAAGGAAAAGTTCTTAATTTTTCGCTAGCTTTCTAAGGACATGCATATCTTATACCTTATCTCAACCGCAACTGTAACTAATTCAAGATTCAACCTAACCTGTCTAAGGACAATATCAAAAGTACAAGCATGCATAATCCTAAATACTCAAGCACTAGTCAGGGATACACTATTAGTATGTAAAAGTTAAATTATGAGTACTCACGTATCAATATTGAGATTCAATATTGCAGGAAAGGTACGTAGACAAAACGGAAATGATAAACACTATATTGACCTCACGAGCATACCCATGAACCATACTCAATCATCTCCATAGCTATAACCCATAATTTCCTTAATCCTATCCCACTCGAAAAACAATTTCGAAATCACTCGGACAGCACTCCGTCGTAATATTTTATGTATACTAATAATATCTTGAAATAATACGGAGTAAATATATATATGTAAATCGATTGAGAGAGTTTAGAGAAAAATATTTTCAAGTTTCTATGAAATAATGAAACCTATTGAATTCTATTTATAATAGATTTTTGAATTATTAAAGTGAATTATTAAAGTATGAATTATTAAAGTGAATTATTAAAGTGTGAATTATTAAAGTGAATTATTAAAGTATGAATTATTAAAGTGAATTATTAAAGTATGAATTATTAAAGTGAATTATTAAAGTTTAAGTATAGTAAAAGTATAAAACTACATAATACGTATAATACGCGTATAAATATATATAATATTAATTTAAATCATTATATATATTTAATAAAATAAAATATAAATATCGTTATCTTTATCATACTAGTTAAGTAATGAGTTGTCAAAAGTGGTTCTAGATATTTATAAAAGTTATATACGTTTTAATAATAAAGTTCTTTTTAAACTGAAAACGTTTTTGTACGTTTGAAACTAAATAGATCAATCGAGTCTTTATGAGATTCAATCTTCCACTATCCTTTGTCTAGTTCTCAATGATTAACAATTTGTTCTTATTTATAAATCACTTTACCATTTTCCGAATATTGTTAAAATAGAAAGATTTCTCAAATCAACGTGGGCCTTTCAACAGAAACTTGTAATCATAATTCAATATATCTGATAATTCAATTATTTGATCTTATCTTCTAATTCCATTGATAAACATTTTGAAACAGATACAATCATATAAAGTATTTAATCTAATATTTTGTTTACATTTCAAGTTATAATATATATACACATATACATATATAATCATATTCGTTTAATGGTTCGTGAATCGTTGGAACTTGGTCGAGGTTGAATGAATGTATGAACATAGTTTAAAATTCTTGAAATTTAACTTAACAAATATTGCTTATCGTGTCGGAAACATATAAAGAATAAAGTTTAAATTTGGTTGGAAATTTCCGGGTTGTCACACAACTCCTTGGCACCGATGGCAAATTAGCTTGTCACATTCACCAAAGTGATGTTTGTTGCATTTGTTGCAAAGAGGTAGGTTTCCGGCATAAATATTCTTGCCGTCGGAGGTGTAAGGCTTTTTGGCAAAGTTGTTGTTGCTGGATTAAGGGGATTCCCATTTTCTTTTGTTGTTACCCGACTTATCCTCAGCTTTAGGTGCCGGCACTACAATTTAGTCCACCGTTTCTACCAATTTGCGGGCCATGTTCAAAGCTTCTTGATGATTAGTGGGTTTGGATGACATTACCCCATGTTTGATGCTCTTTGGAAGACCATCCATGTAAAGTTGAACCCTTAAAGCTTCGGGGTTCACAAGGTTTGGGCACATCAAGGCTAGTTCGGAAAAACGTTGATTATAAGCCTTGAGATCGTTTCCGACCGCCTTCAAAGTTCTTAGCTCTTGTTCGAGCCTTCGAGTTTCTTCACGAGGGAAATATTCGACGATCATCTTTTCCCTTAAGTCAACCCAAGAGAGGGCGTGAGCTTCATCGGTACCCACCGATTGTACATAGGTGTTCCACCATGTGAGGGCGACACCGGCGAAAGTGTGAGTGGAGTATTTGACCTTATTTTGGTCCCGAAAACCGCTTATGCTAAAGACGGCCTCCGTTTGTTCGAACCATCGAGTGAGAGTAATCGGTCCCCCGGTCCCATCAAAAGTATGAGGTTTGCACCCCATGAAGGCTTTATAGGAGCACCCCTCGCTTGAGTTACCGGCCCCTTGATTGTTGTTGTTGTGGTTGTTGTTATTGTTGTTGTTGGAGGAGTGACTGGCCATGGCCGCATCCACGGCGGTGGCTATCATTCGTTGTAGAGCTTGTTCGGGAGTCTCATGGCGTGGCACACGACGAGGAGGCATTGTTCCTTCAAAACACAAGAATACCGTTGATTAGTATTTTCAATAATACTAATCATGATATGGAATAAGGATAGAGGGAAAATTTTTCTTTGACTCGCCTTAAATTCTTTATGCCACAATGTCGGAATGTTCATATGAGTCACCGTAATATAATCCCGAAAATTATATTACCCTAATTCATATGTGCATTCGACACTATTTCATATAGTCAAGGTGGCGCGTCAATTAAATCAAGTAACGTGAGATTAAGGTTGAATAAGAATTAGATATGATAGAAGAGTTCGAGTATATTGCACAAGTAGTCAAGTAATTCCTACTTCAAGTCTATATGCCGGTTGTAGTCTAGACTCACTAATGTACCCTATGACTCGGGGTTGACACCAATGAACTCTAAATCCCTACAACCAACGCTCTGATACCATCTGTAGCGACCTGACAAAATCGTCATTGACGGCGCCGACTACTTAGGTCCCATTACGTGGTCATAAGTCTTTAAAATAACGTTTGACCGAAAATATGTCGTATTCATTTCAAAAGTTAAGATGTTTCGAGGTTTACAAAGTAGTTCGACAACTAGTTACATAACAAAGTTTAAAGTACAATTGAAACATATGCGACACAATTTAAAAGTAGCCAAAAGACGCTCCACGTATGCATGTATACACGACATTCAAGCAAGTATCAAAAGTAATGAGCGGAAGCATGTATCACAAAACGTTCAAGGACCTGAGAAAAACATAGAAATCAGTCAACGAAAACGTTGGTGAAATCATAGGTTTAAGTAAGTAAGTACAAGTGAACCACAAGATTTGTAACATTGATATAATAGTAATACATTCTAAAAGTTTGTTTCACGAGCACCTAATTATCAATGCTTAACATTCCTTCCATAGAACCCCATTACAATAGTGTTAGAACATACACTGTTTTTCGAAAATATATTCCATTCGTAAACGGTAGCGAACCGTTTGAATGAGGGTTTGTCAAACCCATATGGCCATATAACATAAGTTCTCGCTTACACCCGGCAAGTGTAACTAATGATAATCGAATTGAGGATTTTTGTTCAAACTCGTATGTAGAATGTTTGTTTTCCTGTACTTGTGTTCACTTAGTAAAAAGAAACGTTTATGTTTTCTCATCCCAAATGTAAGTTCAAAAGAGTAAAAGTGGGACTATGATCTCACCTTGAGTGCACGTATGTAAAAGTACTTCAACAAGTAAACGTGTGCAAGAACGAATGCTAGTCTTGACCTAAACAAATAGGTTTGTATCAATAACGGTAAAAACGATAGGTCAAAGTGCTCAAGTAGTCCTATGGCTCGTTAAGACTCGATCATAATAGCATGTGAATCAAATTGTCATGTTTCATGTAAGGTACAAGTATAAAAGCATGTTAGAATGATTGCACAAACATTTGGTTAAGTTTGATTAAAAGTCAACTTTGGTCAGTCAATGTCAATGAAAAAGTCAACACGTTCGGGTCGGGTCCCGAACTATTTTTCTGAGGTTTTTATTCATATATAAGCATGTTAGAACAAGTTACATGTGAATTGGAGGTCCATAGCGTGCCAAACATTTTTCATATTTTGACCATGTAGGTCAGAACCTGGACACGCCTTAGGTCGCGCCGCGACCCAAGACTGCCGCGCCGCGGCATTTAACGTGTGCTGGTACCTGGTTAGTCTCAAATGTCCAAGTCTCAAATCAAAACTCTTTCAAGCATAAATCACAAACCGCTAACACTTAGAACTCGTATCTTATATCGTTAGAAAGGTAATTTGACAAATAACACAACAAAATACATTTCACCAACCAAAAACATCATTTGCAACAATCGACTTTCCAAGTTAAATGATCAATCAATGCACACCATAAATGCTTCAAATTCATAAATGCACATTTATGATTCGGGAATTAAATGCATACATATGACACGCCGTTTCGTAGGTAATCAAACATACAATCTAACTAACCACTTACCAACAACAATTCATGGCATTCAATACATCAAAAATGCATTTAAAGTTCATCAAAACCCTAACCCAAATTCACCAAAATCACTAATCAAGTTTATGGAGTTTTCTAAAGTAACCTACACATCAAATTGAAGCTAGTGATGTTAGGAACACATTTAATACATGCATTTATAACATTTAACATCATTCAAACAACCAAATTACCAAATCAAACACACCAAAGTTTTAAGTTCATGCTAGTTACCAAAATAATAAGATCGAACATATAAATCATATATTCATGTTAGACTTGAGCCATAGACACTAATTAACAACTTTATAAGTTAAAAACATTAAGAACACAAAATCTAGTGATTTTAGAAAGTTACCCAAATGTAATGAAATCGGTATGGAATCGAAGAGGAAGTTGCAAGGATTCCAAATATGCAATTTGTTTGGATTGAAGCTTGATCGATTTAATTTAGATGATAAATCTTTGAAATGGAGAATTGAAAGAAAATGTGGAAGTATGAAAAGAAAAAGAAAATGAAAATGGAAAAGAATGGGGAGGTGGGTGTTGACTAGTCAAAAGCTAGTCACATCTTTGCTCCCTTGGCGAAACTAGTCCCTCGAGTTCGGTTGCGGTTGCGTGAATTACCTAAACGAGATATTTTTAAAACGCGTATTAACGAGGGATGTTATAATCATATAACGGACTTTAAATAATTAAACGAAAAAGTAAACAGAAAAAGGCGGGATGTTACATTATACCATTTGAGCGGCTTCACTTGGGCGTTTAAGGTATTCATCCGTACTTATACCCTGTTAAGCAATTAACATGTCTCATGTTTAATCAAATTTGACTTTTGTTTGAATATGTGGATATGGGAGGCATACAAACAGCGAATAGAAGCATACACTTTCAAGCCAGAAAGTGATGGCATACTGATGTGTGCGAGGTGTACTAGGAAATAGTATTATTTTTACAGCGAAATACTATTAAATACGATACAATTTTACACAAGATATTTATTTATTTATAGAATGGATATACCTAAACCTTGCTACAACACTTATAGGCAGTGTACCTAATCGTACAGTAGTGTAGTTTTTAGTAAGTCCGGTTCGTCCACAGGGAACTCTTAAACAAGCTTAACGCTATATTAGTTTAACTTATAAAAATACAATATATATATATATATATATATATATATATATATATATATATATATATATATATATATATATATATATATATATATATATAAGTAATATTATTATTATAAAAAGGGGGTTTTTACCGTCTAATGACCGGTTTGTCGATTTTAAAACTTTAGTCGCAGTTAAAACCTAATGTAAAATATAAATATAACTTAATTTAAAGCGTAAAATAAATAACGATAATGAAATTGCGATAAATAAAAATGCGATAAATAAAAAGTATGACAATTAAAGAGTACGATAATTAAAAGTGCAATTAAATACAATGACAATAAATAAAAGTGCGATAATTAAAAGTGCAATTAAATATAAAATAAAGGAAATTAAATCTGAAATAAAGGAATTATGCTTATTTAAACTTCCGTAATCATGATGTTTGACGTGTTGATTTTTAGTTTATTCCCATGGGTTAATTGTTCTTTGTCCTGGATTATTCGATATGTCCATACGGATTTGTCCATAATAGTCCATCAGTCATAAATATAAAGTGCGAAAGTCTTCATCAAATTATTCTTATTCCCGAAGTCAAATATTCCAACTAATTGGGGATTCGAATTGTAACAAGGTCTTAATACTTTGTTTAATGAATACACCAGGTTATCGACTGCGTGTAAACCAAGGTTTTACTACTTTGTTAACAATTACACCAATTACCCTTAAATGTAATCCACCCCTGTTTCAACAAGTCTATTAACTATTAATCCAGTTCCGTGTCCAGTAAAATGAACAATTATTGGTATTTATAGATATCCCGCCCACCGTACCCAGTCAAGCGTATGTGGTTATATATAAATACGTCAAATTATAAGTCTATATATTAAATTAATGAGGTATCATTTAGTTAATATAAAGCCCATTAATAGCCCATAGTCTAATTTCCACAAGTGTCGTTCTTTTATCCAAACCCCAATTATGGTACGAAACCCAATTACCCAATCTTAATATTTTCAGCCTAACATCATGATTACTTCGTCTTAAATAAGCATAATAATAACTTAGCTACGAGACATTAAATTAAAAATAACATTAATCATAACTTACAGTGATTAAAAATAGCGTAGCGTTACACGGACAGAATTTCGACTTATACCCTTACAACATTCAGTAACATACCCTTATTATTAGAATTTAAAATTAAAATTAAAATTATAATATAAATATAAATATATTTACGTATAGATACAGAGATGGATATATGATTAAAAACTGAGCCAAAACCGCGAATTTATAGGATGTCGCCTGGATTTCAGGGCCATGCGATCGCATGGTTTTTGTTCTTCCAGGCCATGCGATCGCATGGCCAGCTGGGAGAGCTCAAAAGTCTTTAAAAACATGGGCTGCTTATTTATTTATTATATAATATAATAAATATAATTAAATATAATTAAATATATTATATTATATTCTTGTACTCCGTTGACTTGTAATTTTAGCTCCGTTGCGTCGCGCGTTGAGAGTTGACTTTAGTCCCGGTTCTAGATTTTCGAACGTCCTTGCGTACAATTTAATATCTTGTATTTTGCGTTTTGCACCCTGTACTCTTGTAATTTTGAGACGTTTCTTATCAATAATTGGAACCACTTTGATTGTATTTTGAACTTTTGAGCTTTTTGGTCGTTTGCATCTTCAATTTGTCGAATCTGTCTTTTGACTTCACCTTTTATTATTTTAAACGAATATCACTTGTAAATAGAACAATTGCAACTAAAAGCTTGTCTTTCTTGAGGGATAATGCTATGAAATATATGTTCGTTTTTAGCATTATCAAATATTCCCACACTTGAGCATTGCTTGTCCTCAAGCAATATAGTCTTGAAATAAAAATACTAGAATCACTTCTTTATTCTTCACACTTTGTACATCAGTGATTTCTATACGGCGGTATAAACAATGGTCGTAACGATGTGGTTTACAGTCCCACATGAAAATAAAAATTTAGATCCTTAAGGGAATTGGATCTTTATGAAAACATTTGATCTTTTGAAAATTAAATCTAGCTTTTACCCTAGATAAGTTTTCCGGAATAACCCTTCACCGGTGTTTGCGAAATGTTTTTGTGGGTTTGATGGGTTTCAGATTTGAAAATTTTAGCTCAAAACTTGTGATTTTGTGTCACCCACTTACTATCCTTGTATTAGGAAAGCAACACGTCCAGTATACTTGTTCCGTATATTACCTTTCGATAAACTACCGTCCGGTTGTAAAGGAAAGCGTTGAACAAGCAACTGTTAAGGCAATGTCCCTGACATGCTTTTAATTATGGTCTATAACGTGTCGGATGCAATTACTATCCTTGGTAGGAGCAATAGTGAAGCTCACCCTTATAATTTTCCGGTCTGGCACAAGGTCCTGTCTTTGACCATGCTATGCAACCACCGTTCTTACGGTTGACACCCGATTATGGTTCAGGTGACCTAATGAATTCCAGGTGAATTCCTAGGATTTTACGTTCAATGGTAATGAACGCATTAAAAATAGGTTTTCAGAAAACAAATTGGTTTTTAATTTTGATCAAAATATTTTCTCGTTCAAGCTCGAGTTTAGATATCATTGAATTCCATGAGTTTGTAATTCTCAATCTTTAAGATCAATCTCTAGGACTAAGTAATATCAGGCTTAAAAGCTGATTTTTGATCTTTAAGGAGATTATCCTTTTCTGGGGATCTGATTCATTAGTCTTATCCAGCTAATTTGCATGGCATCATCCCCATTGTACGAGACAGATCCTCTCATGGTTAGGATAAGTCTGACCACTTGGCGACCCTGTTTGATGCTGAGGTCCGTGGATTTCCTGCTTATTTTAGTGATGACTTTTCTAGATTTTTCGTCAACCTACTGCTGGTCTGGACGATAATTTCATGACCTAAATCAAGAAGCGCGTGTCTTTTTCGGAAGACTTTACTTCCTTTTAATGATGGAATTGATTCATCGTGTAGATCCATCTTTCTTTCAAATATATTACAGTAAATTTGGTAAAACTATTTAGATTAGTCCAAAGCAAAAGTATCTTCAGGTATTTGTACAAAAATATGTGATATATGTTTTAAATAACTTGGTAAATTTTCCCCCACTTGGCTTTTATTTTCTTTTATTTGCCTTTTTATTGTCCTCTATTCCATTTTAAATGATTTTAGTTTGTTTCTCAATTTATGTCCTTTCCAAGGTAACAATAATTTCGGTGTTAACACCTAGTTTTATCGTTCATAAATATGTATAAACATTATTTTGAGTTCATTTAATTGAAAATTTTGAAAAATTTTACTAGAATTGGGTAGTCGGTATATAAGACTAGGGCTGTTCTTTATTATCACATAGCACTAGATTCTAATATAACTACTGCTTTACTAGTATTTTTAATGGTAACCAAGTGTTTAAGTTAGAAATTTTAAAAATCCGAAAGAATTTAACCCCTTCCCACACTTAAGATCTTGCAATGCCCTCATTTGCAAGAAATCAGTAACAATTTAAATTATTGAGGGTGATTAGCGTAGAAAAATGATTAAATTTTACCAAAGTTTCCAAACATATTGGCGTTTGTTTGCTGAATGATAAATGATGCACATCATTTGTTCATTCTGTCTTGTTGTTACATCACATTTGTTTTTACGTTTTGTCGTCAAAAGTACTAGCTTTTACTGAACTTAATGCCAGTCTTTGAAAATGCGCTGTTTTACCCTGTTTTGTACAATTGACAATATACATACATACAAATATAAACAAGCATGGCAATTTGAAATGGGACTTAAAATCCCACTTTCAAATCAAATATGAAACATTAGTACAACAAATAAATTATTAAACATTACAATAAAAGTATCACAATATATTATGTTTAAACATAAATAAACAGAAATAATAAAAATTAAAAATTATATAAATTACCAACCGGAACTAAATCAATCTGGATAGGGGTTCCAGTTCATGTCATCGTCCGGGTTCCATGGTTGGTGATAGGTGTACTGGTATGCCTGGTTAGGGTAGTAGAGAGTATAAGGCGGTCTCATCTCGGGCTGGTGTGGAGGATAGTAAGCTGGTCGGGTCGGGATGTAGGGCTCCTGAGCTGACAGCCGGCTCATAATGTGACGCTGATGATAGCCCCATCTATCATGCTGTCATTGCCTGGAATGCTCGTAATCATTCCGGGCTTGCCACTGCTCCATCCGACGAAATCTCTCCACGTTTGTCATGTCTACCTTATCTACACGTTGGTAGACATCAGTCATAGCCTCCCGAATGACATCCCTAATGTCATCCGCTTCCTCCATTTCCTCGTCTGAGCCTCTTTCTACCTGAGGTTGGCTACCTACATAGGGTATTGCCTGGTTGCGTCTACTCTTTAATACCTTTGCACCCGCATAAACCTTCAATCCTAAAAGCTCTACCTGTTCCCTACATTCCATAAGTGGACCCCCTTGGTCCTTATCTACACCTAAATTCTCTCCAATGAGAGTAACAAAAATACCTCCTCCAATTATCCCCCCTTCCTGTATTCCTTCAACCATCTTAGATAAATAAAAACTAACACAGTAAGGGATATTAACAAAGCCTCTTGGGTCTCGAATACACTTTAGGTAAAATAAATCATGCAAGGTCAATTTTTCCTTGTTGTGACCTCTCTGTGTAATCAAGTTAGCCAAAAATCTATGAATTATATGAAGCTCGGCTCTGTTAATATGTAAGTAGGTATGTGTTCCTCCCCGCCCAAAAACATTATAGTCCGACATACGCCTCCAGACGGTGTTCGCGTCAAAATTCCTATCTACCCTTTCACCACGATAAATTAAATTCATACAATCGGGTAGTAGTAATTCAGCGGGCATATATATCTGTAATGCCCTGGCCATGTCCAGCATGGACATCATGTACATCCTACCGCCAAGTATAAATCTAAGAAAACTTCTATCATCTAATCTATCTACATCTACATTTAACGCTATAGTACTCATCAGCTCAATACACCATTCCTTATATACAGGTCTACGAATGGTGAATAAGTGTTCCCAATCAGTAAAAGAAGAACTGCCATACCTTTGTATCAAATGCTCCCTAACACGGTCAGCAAGTTGAACCCTTTCCAAAGGATCCCAATCAATTACCCTAGGCACCTCCACATCTTTCGTTATTAATTTGAATTTATTACTTTGATATGCCGGGTAATCTCTCCATCGTCTATCGAATCTCAGATTAGGATGCAACGTGTGTTCAGGAATCGTTGGGTATTCTACAGGTGGATGCATCGGAAATACTATGAATTCATTAACAAACTGTAGCGGATCATAATAAGGTACATGTTGATTAGGCTGTTGTTGTAGTTCCTGTTGTAGTTCTTGTTCGGGTTCATATTGCATTTCTGGTTCAGGTTCTGGAGCAGGTCGTCTAGATGATGATGATGATGAACCTCCAGTATCGGCTCTCTGTGAGATAGATTTCTTAGTGATATGCTCTAGCCCACTCATAAGATAGTCGGACTAATTGGTTTTCCATAGCTACATAGGCGTAACCTCGAGCATTCAACATTTTTTCTTCTAAACATATGAATGGTCCATCTCTGCATAAAGTAACAAATTCGGTATTGGAATATGTCTGATTCGTCGAACATTTTCCTTCGTGTGACCATTTTCCGCATTTGTGACATCTTTCAAGGTGTCGAGCTCTCCTTTTCGCTGCGAATTTTGATTTTCCTTTACCAAATTGTAACTTATTATTTTCGTTCCTGGATTCTTTTCTTACTCCGTCCAATTTGCCTCTGATTAATGATATTATTTCACTTGGAAGGGTGTCATTATTACGTTTAGTGATCAAAGCGTGTAGCATTAGACCATGGTTTAGTTCACAGGAAGTCTTCATCTCGTAAAACCTAAAAAAAATAAAAATTCAGAATGGGAGGAGAAGACTAGTTCTTTAGGGTCTGCTAGGGAAAGACCATTCGGGTTCCATTCTCGGAAACTACACGAAAACAGAAAATCTAACTCTAACAGAAATACATATTACCCTAAAAAGATTCGATTCTCCCCACACTTAGTTGAAATTGTGATTAACGTTATTTTCAATTGGATCATCAACAACTTGTATATCTCTGATTTTTACTTCAATCCATTTGTTGATTTCCTCCGTAGCTTTCACAAATTCAACTAACATCGCCTTTTCTTTTGGCGATAAATTGGATATTAATCGGTTACATAACTTAAAGTTTTCCTTAATCTTAGCATCGTGAATCCATTTATAAAGTTTCTTCGTTGAACTGTTAAAAATGGGTTCATCTAATTTCTTATCATCAACGGGGTTCTTTGTGATCGGATCATCATTAAGTGTTTCTTCATCTTCCCCACACTTATGCGTTTTTATTGGTTTAACAGTTTTGGTTGGTGGAGATCTAAACTTTCGGTTTACAAAGGTGATCAATTTATCACCATCCCTAAGTGTCATTCTACCTTCTCTTACTTCAATGAATGCCTCGGTGGTTGCTAAAAATGGGCGACCTAAAATTAGAGGAATATCAAGGTTTTCCTCCATATTAATCACTATGAAGTTTGCAACAAAGGTCAAACTTCCCACGTTAACAAGTAAATTATTTGCTATTCCAACCGGGTGTTTAATGGTTAGGTCAAATGATTGAACACCTATTTTGGTTGGTTTTAATTTACCCATACCTAATCTTTTGTATAAGGAAAGAGGCATAATATTTGCACTTGCTCCTAAATCTGAGAGTCCATTATATACAGCACCATCATTAAGCAAGCAAGAAATGATAAATTCACCCGGGTCTCCTGCTTTAGTAAGTAGAGTTGGTTTGTAAACCTTTTTCGGGTGTTCTTTTCTTGGTTCTTTCACTTCTATTTGAACTTCTTGTTCACATTTTTCTTCATTTCTTGGAATGGGAGGTTTGTATAAGAATTCTTCTTCATCACTCCAATTTGAATCCTCCCTATTTTCCAATTTTGATTTTTCATATGTTGTTGATAACATATTTATGTTTTCATTTTGAAGGTTTTCTTGGGTGGTGAAATTATGATTGACTTCATTGTCAACTTCCATCGGACCATGTATGTAATGTTTAACTCTGTGACCATTAACTTTAAATTCAATCCCATTTGAATTTATTAACTCTATTGTTCCATATGGGAAAACTCTTTTGACTATAAATGGTCCAGACCATCTTGATTTCAATTTTCCAGGAAATAGCTTGAATCGTGAATTGAAAAGAAGAACTCCGTCTCCTTCTTTGAATTCTTTTGAACTTCTGATTCTTTTATCATGCCATTCTTCGTTCTTTCTTTATAGATTAACGAATTTTCGTATGCTTCATGTCTTAATTATTCTAATTCGTTTAGTTGACTTAATCGTAGACGTCCGGCTTCATGTAAATCAAGATTACATGTCTTCAAAGCCCAAAATGCTTTGTGTTCAATTTCTACTGGAAGATGACATGCTTTTTCGTAAACGAGTCTAAAAGGTGTGGTTCCAATTGGAGTTTTGTAGGCTGTTCTAAAAGCCCAGAGTGCATCCTCCAATTTCATGGACCATTCCTTCGGATTTGATCCTACGGTTTTCTCTAGAATATGTTTTAAAGCTCGGTTGTAATTTTCAACTTGTCCACTTGTTTGTGGATGATAAGCAGTGGAGATTTTATGAGTTACTCCATATCTTTTGAGAACTTTCTCAAGTTGATTATTACAAAAATGAGTACCCCGATCACTTATTAAAGCTTTCGGTGTTCCAAACCTAGCAAAAAGATGTTTTAAAAAGTTGACTATAACTCGTGCATCGTTAGTTGGGAGAGCTTGTGCTTCCGCCCATTTAGATACATAATCAATGGCAACGAGAATGTAGAGATTATTATGAGATTTTGGAAATGGACCCATAAAGTCAATACCCCAAATGTCAAATACTTCACATACTTGAATGACATTTTGTGGCATTTCATCACGTTGACTTATTTTTCCGGCCCTTTGACAAGCATCACAGGATTTGCAAAGAAGGTGTGCGTCTTTGAAAATTGTAGGCCAATAGAATCCAGCGTCGTAAACTTTTCTTGCTGTAAGTTGAGGCCCATAATGCCCTCCTGTTGGTCCTGTGTGACAATGGTTTAAGATTTGACTAACTTCATCTCCGAATACACATCGGCGTATTATTCCATCGGGACAACTTTTAAACAAATGTGGATTTTCCCAGAAATAGTGTTTTATATCACTAAAGAATTTCTTTCATTTTTGGTATGACAATCCTTTTTCAAGGAATCCACATACTAAATAGTTTGCATAGTCTGCAAACCATGGAATTTCATTATAATCTATCTTCAATAGATATTCATCAGAAAAGTTGTCTTGTATGGCCGATTCATTTAGAACTTCTAATTCGGGATTTTCTAGACTAGAAAGATGATCAGCGGCTAGATTTTCTGCTCCCTTTTTATCTCGGATTTCAATATCAAACTCTTGTAAGAGTAAGATCCAACAGATTAATCGTGGTTTAGCATCTTGTTTCGAAAATAGGTATCTAAGAGCAGAATGGTCGGTATAGACCACCGTTTTTGCTAAAACGAGATATGAACGAAATTTGTCAAAAGCAAAGACAATAGCAAGGAGTTCTTTTTCAGTAGTTGTGTAATTTGTTTGTGCTCCTTGTAATGTCTTACTAGCATAATAAATAGGTTGAAATCGTTTTTCAATCCTTTGTCCTAAAACGGCTCCCATTGCAAAATCACTTGCATCGCACATAAGTTCGAATGGTAGATTTCAATTTGGAGTTATCATGATCGGCGCATTAGTGAGTTTTTCTTTAAGTATATTAAAAGATTTGATGCATTCATCTGAAAAGATGAATGGAGCATCCTTTTCTAGGAGTTTATTCATAGGAGTGGCAATTTTAGAAAAATCTTTTATGAAACTTCGGTAAAAACCGGCATGCCCTAGAAAACTCCTAACTCCTCTAACATTGGTGGGACGTGAAAGTTTAGCAATTACATCTATTTTAGCTCTATCCACTTCAATTCCTTCCTTTGAGATTTTATGACCAAGAACGATGCCTTCTTTGACCATGAAATGGAATTTCTCCCAATTAAGAACTAGATTTGATTGTTCGCATCTAATAAGCATTCGTTCAAGATTAACTAGACATGTTTCAAAAGTATCACCGAAGACTGAAAAGTCATCCATGAAAACTTCCATGCATTCTTCTATCATGTCGTGAAAGATCGCCATCATGCACCTTTGAAAGGTTGCAGGGGCGTTGCAAAGTCCAAATGGCATGCGTTTGTAAGCAAAAGTACCATAAGGGCACGTGAATGTGGTTTTCTCTTGGTCCTCGGGTGCTATTGAAATTTAAAAATATCCGGAAAAACCATCAAGAAAACAATAGTAACTATTTCCGGCTAATCTTTCCAACATTTGATCAATGAAAGGTAAGGGAAAGTGATCTTTTCTTGTGGCGTCATTTAATTTTCTATAATCAATACAAACACACCATCCTGTTACAGTCCTAGTAGGAATAAGCTCATTTTTCTCATTTATGATGACAGTCATGCCACCCTTCTTAGGCACGCATTGAACTGGGCTTACCCATGGACTATCAGAGATTGGATAAATTAAACCTGCATCTAGCAGTTTAATAATTTCTTTCTTAACAACATCTTGCATATTAGGATTTAGTCTTCGTTGGCGTTGCACATACGTTTTATGACCTTCTTCCATAAGGATTTTATGTGTGCAATACGAAGGACTTATTCCTTTAATATAATGAATTTTCCATGCAATAGCTGGTTTATGAGCTTTTAGCACAGAAATGAGTTGAGATTTTTCATTTTCAGTAAGAGAAGACGAAATTATTACAGGTAATTCAGACTCACCATGTAAATAAGCGTATTCCAAATGGTTTGGAAGTGGCTTTAACTCTAATGTCGGTGGTTCTTCTATCGATGATTTATATCGATATCTGTCTTCTTCTTTTAGCATTTGAATTTCTTCTGTTGTTGGTTCATATCCATTAGCCATAAGTGTAGCTAACATTTCAGTTTCATCAATTGGTTCAGTTCCTTCTCCTAAAGAACATTCTCCTATTCCTTGTAATTCTGGAAATTCTTCTAACAATTCTGCATGTGATTCTATAGTTTGAATATAATAACATGTATCATCTGCAGATTACGGTTGTTGCATGGCTCTATCCACAGAAAAGGTAACACTCTCGTCCTCTATACTTAGGGTCAGTTTCTTACCAAACACGTCTATTATTGCTTTGGCCGTGTTTAAGAATGGTCTTCCTAATATGAGAGGAACTCGATAATCTTCTTCCATGTCTAGAATAACAAAATCTACTGGAAATACTAAAGTACCAACTTTAACTAGCATGTTCTCCATTATCCCTCTAGGATATTTTACTGATCGATCTGCTAGTTGTATGCTTATTCGTGTTGGTTTCAATTCTCCAAGGTCTAGTTTAGCGTATAATGAATACGGCATTAAATTTATACTAGCACCTAAGTCTGCCAATGCTTCTATTGAACTAAGACTACCCAGAAAATATGGAATTGTGAAACTTCCTGGATCTGATAATTTTTCTGGTATCTTATTCAACAGCACTGCAGAACAATTAGCATTCATAGTAACAGCCGAGAGTTCTTCCATTTTCTTTCTATTTGTGATTAGATCTTTCAGAAATTTAGCATATCTAGGCATTCCTGAAATCACATCAATGAAAGGAAGATTGACATTTATCTGTTTAAACATATCCAAAAATTTGGATTGCTCGGCTTCAAGTCTCTCTTTTCTCATTTTACTCGGGTAAGGAAATGGTGGTTGGTATGGTTTAACATAAGGTTTAGCTTTAACTGTGTTATCTTCATTAACCTTTTCAACTGCCGGTTCTTTTTCCTTATCTTGTTCAGATTGTGGTTCTTGTGGAGTAGGAATAGCATCATCAGAAATTACAGGTATTTTAGGTGGTTTAAGTGTAATATCACTTCTTGTGGTAATGGCTTTAGCTGTTTCATTCCGGGGGTTAGCATTTATATCACTAGGTAGACTTCCCGGTTTTCTTTCACCTATTGACCTTGCTAGGTTGCTTACTTCTTGTTCCAGATTTTGAATATAAGCTTGTTGATTTCTAAATACTTGAGCATTTTGTTCATTGGTTTGTTTCTGAGATGTGAAAAACTGTGTTTGAGAATCAACTAGCTTCGACATCATATCTTCTAAATTTGGCTTTTTATCATCGGTTTGTGGTGGTTTGTTTTGAAAAACAGGTCTTTACTGGTTGTAAGTATTATTGGATACTTGTTGATTACTAGGACCTTGTTAGTTGTTGTATGGAACATTTCGGTTATAATTCTGATTTTGATTGTTGATCGGTCTTGGCGGTTGATAATTATTCTGATAATTATTTCCAGACCTTTGGTTTATGTATGAAACATTCTCTCTTTGTTCCATTGTTAGTTCAATACTGAGACAATCTTTTGTCAAATGTGGTCCTCCACACTGCTCAAAACTAATTCTTATTGAGTGAATATCCTTAGTCATCTTTTCCATTCGTCTCTCGACAGCATCTATCTTTGCGGAAATGGAATCTAAGTCATGGCTAGAATCGGCTCTAGCTGCTTTAGATGATCTAAAGATATCTTTTTCTTGGTGCCACTCATGTGAGTGGGAAGCATTGTTATCAATAATTTTGTAAGCATCAGTTGCTGTTTTCTTCATAATGGAACCACCAACTGCTATATCGATGTCTTTCCTTGTAGTGATGTCGCATCCTTGGTAGAATATTTGTAATATTTGACAAGTGTCTAAACCATGTTGCGGACATCCTCTCAATAACTTTCCAAATCTTGTCCACGCCTCATATAGAGTTTCATTTGGCTTCTGTGTGAACGTAACAATTTCTCCTTGAAGTCTTACGGCTTTAGATGCCGGAAAGAATTGTTTAAGAAAATTTTCAACTAATACGTCCCATGTATCAATCGCCCCTTCAGGTAACGATTCCAACCAATCTTTGGCTTCTCCCTTTAAAGTCCAGGGAAACAACATGAGATATATCTGTTCATCCCCCACTTCTCTTATTTTAAATAGTGTGCATATCCTATTAAAGGTACGAAGATGTTCATTTGGATCTTCCTTCGGTGCACCACTAAATTGGCATTGATTTGTTACCAGGTGTAGAATTTGTCCCTTGATTTCATAATCTGGCGCATTTATGTCAGGTTGAGTAATTGCGTGACCTTGGCCAGTGCGTTTAGCTCTCATTCGGTCTTCCATACTTAAAGGTTCCAGATTCTCCATAATTGAATTTGTTGAATCTGAATCACTAGAGGATTCTGATTTAATGGTTCATTCCTCGACAATCTCCGTTTGAATGATTGGTGGTTCCGGAGGAAAGATTAATGGTTCAGGATCTATGAATTGTCCCTGAATATTCTCCGGATTCTCAATTGTGAGGTCGGGTTCAAAAAATGGATTATCGGAAAATTGAATTGGAGTAATTGGTCGACTGGATGACGATTCTAAAGAAAAATCAACGGCGACAATATTTGCTAGATGTCTTGATCGAGTTACATGTGGTGAACGTACAAAAGGTGTGAACGTTTTGCTCGGTGCATTCACTGAATATCCTATTAGTTTTTTAAAAAGAAAGAAAAATTATATAAGTTATCCAATTAATAGACTTTTCTGATTTTGCCCACATTTCGAATAGCCAAAAGATGCAGCAGAGGGGCAGGATTCGTTTGGTCTCAATATAATTGAGTACTGTTTGGCTCCAATAATCCGGTCCACGTACAAATCCAACTATTACTACGAACCAGAAAATTTTGATGTCTATCAATGTAACCGCTTAAAATAATTTTTCGTAATTTAAAGAAATTTTAGAGAAGAAATAGAAAAAAAAAAATCTAAGTCCTAAAACTAGAATGTCGAGAAATAAGAAAGAAAAAGAGCGCGTCGAAAAACGTCGAAAAATAAAAGGGTCGAAAAATAATAGGCGTCGAAAAATAAAAATAAGAAAGTAGCGCGTCGTAACTTAAAAGGCACTAAAAACTAAGAATTAAAAGTTGCGTCTAAAAATATTAAAGCTTAAAAGAAATACTATATCCCAAATGGAAATAACTTAAAAAGGTACTAAAATTTAAAAAGGCGTCGCAAAATTCTAAAGCACCTAAATCTTAGTCTAAAGAAAAAGCACTTAAGGGATTTTATGGCAAAGCCTAAAAATCTAGAAATAAAAATAACTACGGCAAAAACTATGACTTGAAACTAAAAACGAGCGAAAAATACAAATATTACGCTAAAAGGAATAAAAAGAAACAAAATATAAAAAGATAAACTTAAAGTTGTAAAAAGTACAATTTTATTTTTATATTATTTATTTTATAAAAGTATTAATTTTATAATTTAATAAAACTAATTAAACTAAAAATACAAATTAATAATAAAAACTAAACTAATAATTAAAAACTAAAAACCTAATTAGGGTTTATATTAATAATTAATATTAATTAAAACCCTAATTCTATACAGCTAAGGTATCAGGCCTGTCCAGTCAACTCATACGATCGCATGAAAACTCAGTTATACAGCCATGCGATCGCATGGGTCTCGGATCCAGTTCAGTTGTTGGGCTGCTACAGTGTAGTGGCCCGAATGTTTTTTATTTTTTTTTTCAGTTTTCAGTTTTATATATTTATATAATATATTTATATAAATTAAATAAAACTTATATTTTTACAAAATAAAAATAAAGAAACCTTATAGTTTTATATATATATATATATATATATATATATATATATATATATATATATATATATATATATATATATATATATATATAACAAACTATTAAAAATATATAATTTTTGTTTTTCTTTTTTTATTTTATTTTATTTTTTTTAAAACGTAATTTTACAAAAGTAAACTAAAAATTAATAATTTTTTTTTATATATAGCGTTGCGATTCCGGCGTTTAAGCAGAATTGTTCCCCGGCAGCGGCGCCAAAAATACTTGATGTGTGCGAGGTGTACTAGGAAATAGTATTATTTTTACAACGAAATACTATTAAATACGATACAATTTTACACAAGATATTTATTTATTTATAGAATGGATATACCTAAACCTTGCTACAACACTTATATGCAGTGTACCTAATCGTACAGTAGTGTAGTTTTTAGTATGTCCGGTTCGTCCACAAGGAACTCTTAAACAAGCTTAACGCTATATTAGTTTAACTTATAAAAATACAAATATATATATATATATATATATATATATATATATATATATATATATATATATATATATATATATATATATATATATAAGTAATATTATTATTATAAAAAGGGGGTTTTTACCGTTTAATGACCGGTTTGTCGATTTTAAAACTTTAGTCGCAGTTAAAACCTAATGTAAAATATAAATATAACTTAATTTAAAGCGTAAAGTAAATAACGATAATGAAATTGCGATAAATAAAAATGCGATAAATAAAAAGTACGACAATTAAAGAGTACGATAATTAAAAGTGCAATTTGTCACGACCCGGAAAATTTCGACTAATTTTAAACCAAACTCTCGATACGATTTAATATCTTTGACACAATAAGCAAAATCTGTTAGGTTGGATCTCAAAAATTTTGAACTGTTTCATATATTCAATTGACCTTCGACCATTCCCGACGATTCACGAACAACTATTTGTAAATAGATATATATTTTTATATGAAATATTAT
Source organism: Rutidosis leptorrhynchoides (assembly GCF_046630445.1). Taxonomy (NCBI): domain Eukaryota; kingdom Viridiplantae; phylum Streptophyta; class Magnoliopsida; order Asterales; family Asteraceae; genus Rutidosis; species Rutidosis leptorrhynchoides. The sequence continues at coordinate 382,580,121 of NC_092336.1, read as the reverse complement.
ATATTATTGTTAGAATTAATTATGTAAAATAATAATAAGATATAATAATTATTATTTAAAAAGTATCTCTATATATATAAATAAAGTAAATATAATTTATGATTTCGAAGTTATTTAGTAAATGAAGGTAACACTCAATTGTCATTAGATGGATGGTAAATGAGTTAAAAAGGAACTTATAAGATTTTAAAATAAATGATAATTCGAAAATGGGTGTTATAAATTATAGGCTTAGTAAAAATGTATTAGGAGCTACTTATTAAATTTTAAAAAAAAATTTTATTTTGTTTGGGGTTGAGAGTGAAAAAAAAAAATTAATAAAATTTGATGCTCAAATTTTATACCATAATGACCAAAATAAATAAATATATTTAATTTAAAATTATGGGATTTTTCCGAAGACTTTTCATCCGCCGCTAATTAACAACGGAGCACGATTCAATACCCTGTGAAATTGTTGGCAGAAAGAAATTTAAAACATGGATTGTGCCACGTTTCTTTGATTTAAGATGTTAAGTATTATTATTAATATATTATTTTATTTATCATTATTATCTACTAGAATTATGTATACATATATGTGATATGCATATATATTTGACTCATCAACCAACCATCTTCACAACACCCATGATCACTTATGATCTTCACTCTCGAGCCACTATAAACTACCATCACCTTTTGTTTCCATTTATATTTATCCATCGAACCACCAACAAGCCATTACAACCGACACCACCTTGAACACCATCATGATTTGCCACCTTCAACACTACACCACTACTGTATACCATCTACTTAGATTATTTATTAAGAAACCCATAATGAAAATCACCACCAATACTGTTGCCTGCTGCAATCTACTGCAGCTACAATTTCTCTCTATCTTGGTTTCGTTATCAACCCAAAACAAAACCCATTTTGATGAACTCACATGACCACGATCCTTTCGCTCTCCTTTCTGTTACTTTTACAACCATCTTTAATACAACCAAAACTGAGATCATATTGCTTGCCTTTGTTCTCCGTACGTACGTGACCAACACCAAGCTATATTACTTGTTTCCTATTTTGGCTCACTAATCGAACAACCACAAACCCAATAACCACCTGCTCAATTCTTTTTCTGTTTTGATCATAACCATCACCTTTTTACACCCACTCAAACCACCATGATAACCGCCATATTCACCCATATTGTCACCACTTTTTCTTTCACCTTTCTTCTTCGAAAATTCTCACGAACCATCATTTTACGTTTAGCGTTACTGCTACTGCATCCTTTGGTTCTATTTCAGTTTTATCCAAAACCACAACCCTTGTTAATTATTGTTTACTGCTGCGACTGCAGCCTTTGCTGTTGATCGAGTACCCCATGCTACTGATGTGCGCATATTTTTCTGTTTTGTCCCTTCGTGTGTACAACAAATGATACACACCAGCTTCACGACAATAACCTGCACTCGCTTCCGTCTCTTTTAAAATATCGATAGATTTAAGAATTTTGTTAAGTGGTGGGGAAGTATTGAGAATTATAATACACTACTTTAATTAACCTCCATAAAAAAAATAGTCCTAGTTGAGCTAGTGCAAGTAATGGCCGACAAGTTTTGGAATTCAAGGAGTGGACGATTTTTTTTTTAAGTGAGATCATGATGCCTCGATTTCTTTTTTTTTTTTTCCTTTTCACGGCTACAGCTCAATATATGTTTCTGTTAAATACAATAAGTGGGACGTTTGATATTTTGGGCCGATAGTATAGAAGTCAAGTTGGGCCATAAGTTAGTTTTCTGTTGGGCCAGGACAAAAGTGGGCCGATGAGTGCTGTTTCCCTATCTGTATGCACGAAAGAGAGGGCTGCTATTGCAGCTGTACTATCGACATACCATAACGAGCATTAAGATGAAAAATGTTGAGATGTTCCTGTGATGAGGGTGAGCCACGATTTTGATAATGATGTGGTGATAAACGAAAACGTATTAGTGATGAATATGAAGTGATGGTGTTGTATAGGTGATTAAAAAATGATGACATAGCTATAATGATAAGTGTCAAATAATGATGATGATGATTGTGAACATGATAAGAATTAAGGTGATAATAGTTGATATGGAAGTAATGATAATTAAGATAGAAGTGACAAGGAAAAGTAATGAAGATGATTATGATTATGAACATGTTGTTAATAAGATGATGATGATAATATGATATTGATCAAAGGCGGTTATGATCATAATGATGTAGTTACGATGTTAGATAATAATGATGATGATGAGATGTAAAGAAAAGAAAAATGGATAACAGATAGATTTGGGCTATAAAAATTTATTCGGGGTATTAAATCAGATAAAATGAAATGGAAGAATGGTTAAGGATATTATTGGCTTAGCGGAACATCACGGGTTCAAACTCGGACTTGGGCATTATTTTTAGGGCTACTCCCTTAAGGTAGTTATTTATCTATTTATTATTATCACTAATATCATTATTATTATTATTATTATTATTATTATTATTATTATTATTATTATTATTATTATTATTATTATTATTATTATTATTATTATTATTATTATTAGTATTATTAAAATTATTATTAATAAAATCATTAATATTATTAATATTATCATTTTTATTAAAAACTATCATTTATATTAAAAATATCATTTTTACTATTAATATTATTATAATTAGAGAAATTATCATTTTTATCAAAATTATTATTATTACTATCCTTATTATTATTTTGACATTAATATTATTATTTTGACATTATCAATATCATTATCATAATAACCACTATTATTATTATTATTATTATTATTATTATTATTATGTTAAAATAAAACAACTTTTATCAATATTATTTTATCAAATAACTATTAGTTACATAAAACTATATTTACTACACATAACATAATTATATTAATACTTTTGTAATTTATAAGGTTATTAATGAAAAACCTAATTAAAATAACAATTAAATCTCTAATAGTATATAAGTTTGTTCGATTACCATATATGTGTTAATAAATATATAATTAATATAGGTTCGTGAATCCGAGGCCAACCTTATAATTGATCAATGATGTTATATGTATTTTTACTACAAAATACATTAGGTGAGTATATAGTCCCTTTTAAACTCTAAATATTTTGGGATGAGAATACATGCATTTTATGTTTTACGTTATGGACACAAGTGATCAAAAATAAATTCTATGTTGAGTTGTACCATGGCATATTTCTTTATACTTGGTAGCTAATATTTACATGAGGAATGTAAACGCGAATCCTGTTGATAGATCTATCGGGCCTGACAACCCCAACCGGGCTGGACGACCAGTTTTCAACGGTTGCACAGTACTTCGTTTCCGTATACTACACTTGGTACGGTGTAGCGATTATTTAAGAATATGCTGCGATGATTTAAATGTTAAGTATGGTTACCAAGTGCTCAACTACTTTTACATACACTTGCGAGTGTATTATGTTTAAATATATGAAATCTTGTGGTCCATAGTTATAACACTGCTAGCATCAAACCTATATCTCACCAATTTTATGTTGACGTTTTAAAGCATTTTATTCTCAGGACTTGAAAGAAATCTTCCGCTGTGCATTTGCTTATTTTAAGGACATTACTTGGAGTCGATCATCGCAATGGGACCAGATGTTGATGATTTCGTCCAGGAGGATTAGGACGGGTTGTTACATGTGGTATCAGAGCTGGTTTAATTCCGTTTATTAGTGGGTTAATCGTAGAGGGGGTTCTCACAGTGTTACCTGTGACGAAGCATTGGCTCTTACTCCTCGCGGTCCCTATTAGGGTTGGCTGTACGTTGCCGAGAGGCGGGCCGTAAAATCAGTGTCTGAGGTACGCTCAGTGGTCACCAGGCGGTTAGCTGGGAAGGCACTGGGTGGGATGCGTCCCCACTGTTTACATGTGGTATCAGAGCGGTGGTCTTAGCGAACCAGGTCTTGCATTAGTGTGTCTAACTGATAAGTTGTTAGGATACATTAGTGAGTCTGGACTTCGACCGTGTCTGCATGTCAAAAGTTTTGCTTATCATTTCTAGTCGAAAATCATCTGCTTATCATTCTTAGGAAATTGCCTGCTTATCATTCATAAGTCTAGACACGTCTTACTGTATTTACTGCATTGATAGTGTATAGACAAAATTCATATCTCAGCGTATCTGATAATTCATATCTTAGCGCATCCGTAGACTTGCCTGACATATACCGTAAATTTCTCTGTAGTCTACGAAATCTTTAGGATTATATATATAGATATTCTATATAGTTAGAATATCATCCGATATCTGAAAATCATTTCACATCGAGGATCCCTTCCATCCACCAAATTGCCCTCTTGGCGATGAACCTGAAGCACTTACCGGTGAACCTGTTCGAGAAACCATTTTCTCTCTCATTCCCAGAGTGTCTCGTCACGATTATATACTATCCCATATTTCGAATCTTATTCATCCGCTCGCTCCAACTGCCAATCATCCCGGTGTACTAGCAGAAGTTAACGAACTTTGCGCTGGCATGACGACTTTGGAGAATATGGTGCGAAGGTTACAAACACCAGCAGCAGCACCAATAGCATAATTAGCACCACCATCATCAACGTCAACAGTACTCTTATCACCCCTAAACCATAACCTCGTCGTAAACCTCAACATCACAATCTGTACCTCGGATATCAACATCACACGCCTGAATATCACCATCTGTGCTTCGAGTATGATCTTCGTTCTACATATCGTTCTACATCGATTATTTTCGTTTTACGTAACGTTCTACATCATTTATCTCCGTTCGACATGGCAATTATGTAATCACTAATGTTTTAGAGATCATGTAATCAAGTACTAACGATAAATCAAATGAGTTTAATATCTTATTGACTCATTAGATCCATGATTACATCTGAAGAAAATATATATGCAAGCATATTTTCATAAAGATTGTAATTAAAAACTTTTTCATACAAACTGTTAATGATGAAAATATTTTAACGGGTAGGTAGTACCCGAGGAATATTTGGATTTCACATTAATAAGTTACACTGTACATTCTTCGAATCTGATTCAACGGTCATTTACTATCCTACTTACAACTACCGATATACGTATCCGTTCACCACAGGACAATTATTTCCATTCAAATTACATATTTGGATTTTGACCTATCAGAATCCAACAAGTGGCGTAACGAAGAAAATATTGGACAAAATAAAATTTATTAGAAACAAACAAATAACTAATTAAAATTCTGTTAAGAATCCACGCTAACTGTTCCTAGCTAACTGTTCCCAGCTAACTAATTACATTTTATTTATCGCAATTTATATTATCGCAATTTACATTCTCGCAATTTTATTTATCGTCATTTAATTTTTGTTATTTACTTTTACGCATTTTAAATCGGGACACATGTACACAATACGTCAGATTAATTCTGAGACAATACGTTGTACACGGGTCATGATATATATTTATTTATTTTACGCACTTTAAATAACGGGACACGTATACAAGGTTTCGACGTATCATATCGACCCATCTATATATATATTTCGGAACAACCATAGACACTCTATATGTGAATGTTGGAGTTGGCTATACAGGGTTGGAGTTGATTCCAAAATATATATATGGTTTGAGTTGTGATCAATACTGAGACCGGTACACGGGTCACGATACGTATTAATTAATTATATATTAAATTATATATGAATTCATTGGACTATTGGACAATTGGACTATTGGACTGCTAACTTTGGATAATTAAAATGAATTAAAATATTGATTATAATATATGAAACTAAATAATTCTTCAAGTTTGCCACTTGATTTCATTCTAAACCTCATTTGTATCTTGATAATCCCAATCTGAGTTCAAACCTTTCATGATTCTTGAAAACACCTCAATTGAGAGGATGAACCAATCACACTTCATCTACGGAAGGAAAGATTGATGCATATAGTTATGCACCTGAAAAACCCTCGGAAACTGAGTAAACGTTTAACATGTATCTGTGCTAGCTCCTTTGACGTTGTTATTTCCGAAAATAACTTTGCAATTCCTTTCCAAATTAGCCAATTTTGTCATAGCTCCAGCAAATCAACTCCGACTTTTCATCCGAAACAACCTTATTATAACCCTGATATATATGCGTACTCTTTTATTGTTACCGGAGAACCTTTCATATTCCACCATATTACCATCAGCGTTTAATCATCTAAAAAAAACACAATTCTCCTGAAACCACCTCGGTTTGATAACAGATGACCCAGATCCGTTAACTTTGAAAATGCTGACGAAGCAGCATGTTGTAGATGGTCTTAATGGACAAAAGTTGATGATAAAGAAGGAAGTGTTAGGAACGCTCGATAGAAAATTTGGTACTGAAAAATGGATTGAGCTAACCATGTAGGAGACCAAGGAAAAATTCAAGGACCAAACTCTATATTCAAAGAATCCAAGTAATTCTGGATCCAATGAAATCTTTAGAGAATATCTTGCTCCAAAGTCATGTTAGAATCTTGCGAAAAATTTTTCTTCATCAACTTTCGAACTTTGCAATTCCAAAATATCATCATAAATATCTTCGATATTTCTGAGGATATTTTCATAAATATTCCTGCCCGAAATTACCTACCTCTTCGTGTTTTCTGTATTCCATTATATTGGAAACTTCAGTAAAATCTAAGTATGAATTATGAATGTTTCTGGAGTAGTGTTGGGAATTGAAGCATGAATTGGTATAATATAATGCGCTTGGCCAACGTGATTATATTACAGTAAGTCATGCTGAAAATTCTAATGAAACGTGATGATGATTCACAGATCATAAAGTCATCATGTGCCATGTTACACGACTCTTTCATTCTACTTGATCTCTAAGCATATCACGGAAATATTTCCTTGATATTTCTGTTCTTCCATAATTCCAACAGTTTACTAATAAATCGTGCTATTTCATTAGAAGATTTTCTTTAAATTCCTTGAATTCCGGAAATCCACCATGACTAGGTCAAAAGTTAAGACGAAACTCTTCACTCTTTTGTGATAGCTTCACTCGTACGCTTCACATGATCGAATCGTTTTATCTATATTAATCAATAATGATAAAACTCTACTTATCAACTCATATTCGTCATGAAAACATTTTTATTGTTAACCATGACAACCACACTCAAATTTCGGGATGAAATTTATTTAACGGGTAGGTACTGTCACGACCCGGAAAATTTCGACTAATTTTAAACCAAACTCTCGATACGATTTAATATCTTTGACACGATAAGCAAAATCTGTTAGGTTGGATCTCAAAAATTTTGAACTGTTTCATATATTCAATTGACCTTCGACCATTCCCGATGATTCACGAACAACTATTTGTAAATAGATATATATTTTTATATGAAATATTATATATTATTGTTAGAATTAATTATTTAAAATAATAATAAGATATAATAATTATTATTTAAAAAGTATCTCTATATATATATAAATAAAGTAAATATAATTTGTGATTTCGAAGTTATTTAGTAAATGAAGGTAACACTCAATTGTCATTAGATGGATGGTAAATGAGTTAAAAAGGAACTTATAAGATTTTAAAATAAATGATAATTCGAAAATGGGTGTTATAAATTATAGGCTTAGTAAAAATGTATTAGGAGCTACTTATTAAATTTTAAATTTTTTTTTATTTTGTTTGGGGTTGAGAGTGAAAAAAAAATTAATAAAATTTGATGCTCAAATTTTATACCATAATGACCAAAATAAATAAATATATTTAATTTAAAATTATGGGATTTTTCCGAAGACTTTTCATCCGCCGCTAATTAACAACGGAGCACGATTCAATACCCCGTGAAATTGTCGGTTATCATTATTATCTACTAGAATTATGTATACATATATGTGATATGCATATATATTTGACTCATCAACCAACCATCTTCACAACACCCATGATCACTTATGATCTTCACTCTCGAGCCACTATAAACTACCATCACCTTTTGTTTCCATTTATGTTTATCCATCGAACCACCAACAAGCCATTACAACTGACACCACCTTAAACACCATCATGATTTGCCAAATTCAACACTACACCACTACTGTATACCATCTACTTAGATTATTTATTAAGAAACCCATAATGAAAATCACCACCAATACTGTTGCCTGCTGCAATCTACTGCAGCTACAATTTCTCTCTATCTTGGTTTCGTTATCAACCCAAAACAAAACCCATTTTGATGAACTCACATGACCACGATCCTTTTGCTCTCCTTTCTGTTACTTTTACAACCATCTTTAATACAACCAAAACTGAGATCATATTGCTTGCCTTTGTTCTCCGTACGTACGTGACCAACACCAAGCTATATTACTTGTTTCCTATTTTGGCTCACTAATCGAACAACCACAAACCCAATAACCACCTGCTCAATTCTTTTTCTGTTTTGATCATAACCATCACCTTTTTACACCCACTCAAACCACCATGATAACCGCCATATTCACCCATATTGTCACCACTTTTTCTTTCACCTTTCTTCTTCGAAAATTCTCACGAACCATCATTTTACGTTTAGCGTTACTGCTACTGCATCCTTTGGTTCTATTTCAGTTTTATCCAAAACCACAACCCTTGTTAATTATTGTTTACTGCTGCGACTGCAGCCTTTGCTGTTGATCGAGTACCCCATGCTACTGATGTGCGTATATTTTTCTGTTTTGTCCCTTCGTGTGTACAACAAATGATACACACCAGCTTCACGACAATAACCTGCACTCGCTTCCGTCTCTTTTAAAATATCGATAGATTTAAGAATTTTGTTAAGTGGTGGGGAAGTATTGAGAATTATAATACACTACTTTAATTAACCTCCATAAAAAAAATAGTCCTAGTTGAGCTAGTGCAAGTAATGGCCGACAAGTTTTGGAATTCAAGGAGTGGACGATTTTTTTTTTAAGTGAGATCATGATGCCTCGATTTCTTTTTTTTTTTTTTTTTCCTTTTCACGGCTACAGCTCAATATATGTTTCTGTTAAATACAATAAGTGGGACGTTTGATATTTTGGGCCGATAGTATAGAAGTCAAGTTGGGCCATAAGTTAGTTTTCTGTTGGGCCAGGACAAAAGTGGGCCGATGAGTGCTGTTTCCCTATCTGTATGCACGAAAGAGAGGGCTGCTATTGCAGCTGTACTATCGACATACCATAACGAGCATTAAGATGAAAAATGTTGAGATGTTCCTGTGATGAGGGTGAGCCACGATTTTGATAATGATGTGGTGATAAACGAAAACGTATTAGTGATGAATATGAAGTGATGGTGTTGTATAGGTGATTAAAAAATGATGACATAGCTATAATGATAAGTGTCAAATAATGATGATGATGATGATTGTGAACATGATAAGAATTAAGGTGATAATAGTTGATATGGAAGTAATGATAATTAAGATAGAAGTGACAAGGAAAAGTAATGAAGATGATTATGATTATGAACATGTTGTTAATAAGATGATGATGATAATATGATATTGATCAAAGGTGGTTATGATCATAATGATGTGGTTACGATGTTAGATAATAATGATGATGATGAGATGTAAAGAAAAGAAAAATGGATAACAGATAGATTTGGGCTATAAAAATTTATTCGGGGTATTAAATCAGATAAAATGAAATGGAAGAATGGTTAAGGATATTATTGGCTTAGCGGAACATCACGGGTTCAAACTCGGACTTGGGCATTATTTTTAGGGCTACTCCCTTAAGGTAGTTATTTATCTATTTATTATTATCACTAATATCATTATTATTATTATTATTATTATTATTATTATTATTATTATTATTATTATTATTATTATTATTATTATTATTATTATTATTATTATTATTATTAATATCATTAATATTATTAATATTATCATTTTTATTAAAAACTATCATTTATATTAAAAATATCATTTTTACTATTAATATTATTATAATTAGAGAAATTATCATTTTTATCAAAATTATTATTATTACTATCCTTATTATTATTTTGACATTAATATTATTATTTTGACATTATCAATATCATTATCATAATAACCATTATTATTATTATTATTATTATTATTATTATTATTATTATTATTATTATTATTCTTATTATTATTATTATTATTATTATTATTATTATTATTATTATTATTATTATTATTATTATTATTATGTTAAAATAAAACAACTTTTATCAATATTATTTTATCAAATAACTATTAGTTACATAAAACTATATTTACTACACATAACATAATTATATTAATACTTTTGTAATTTATAAGGTTATTAATGAAAAACCTAATTAAAATAACAATTAAATCTCTAATAATATATAAGTTTGTTCGATTACCATATATGTGTTAATAAATATATAATTAATATAGGTTCGTGAATCCGAGGCCAACCTTATAATTGATCAATGATGTTATATGTATTTTTACTACAAAATACATTAGGTGAGTATATAGTCCCTTTTAAACTCAAAATATTTTGGGATGAGAATACATGCATTTTATGTTTTACGTTATGGACACAAGTGATCAAAAATAAATTCTATGTTGAGTTGTACCATGGCATATTTCTTTATACTTGGTAGCTAATATTTACATGAGGAATGTAAACGCGAATCCTGTTGATAGATCTATCGGGCCTGACAACCCCAACCGGGCTGGACGACCAGTTTTCAACGGTTGCACAGTACTTCGTTTCTGTATACTACACTTGGTACGGTGTAGCGATTATTTAAGAATATGCTGCGATGATTTAAATGTTAAGTATGGTTACCAAGTGCTCAACTACTTTTACATACACTTGCGAGTGTATTATGTTTAAATATATGAAATCTTGTGGTCCATAGTTATAACACTGCTAGCATCAAACCTATATCTCACCAACTTTATGTTGACGTTTTAAAGCATGTTATTCTCAGGACTTGAAAGAAATCGTGCATTTGCTTATTTTAAGAACATTACTTGGAGTCGATCATCGCAATGAGACCAGATGTTGATGATTTCATCCAGGAGGATTAGGACGGGTTGTTACACAATTAAATACAATGACAATAAATAAAAGTGCGATAATTAAAAGGGCAATTAAATATAAAATAAAGGAAATTAAATCTGAAATAAAGGAATTATGCTTATTTAAACTTCCGTAATCATGATGTTTGACGTGTTGATTTTTAGTTTATTCCCATGGGTTAATTGTTCTTTGTCCTGGATTATTCGATATGTCCATACGGATTTGTCCATAATAGTCCATCAGTCATAAATATAAAGTGCGAAAGTCTTCGTCAAATTATTCTTATTCCCGAAGTCAAATATTTCAACTAATTGGGGATTCGAATTGTAACAAGGTCTTAATAATTTATTTAATAAATACACCAGGTTATCGACTGCGTGTAAACCAAGGTTTTACTACTTTGTTAACAATTACACCAATTACCCTTGAATGTAATCTACCCCTGTTTCAACAAGTCTATTAACTATTAATCCAGTTCCGTGTCCGGTAAAATGAACAATTATTGGTATTTATAGATATCCCGCCCACCATACCCAGTCAAGCGTATGTGGTTATATATAAATACGTCAAATTATAAGTCTATATATTAAATTAACGAGGTATCATTTAGTTAATATAAAGCCCATTAATAGCCCACAGTCTAATTTCCACAAGTGTCGTTCTTTTGTCCAAACCCCAATTATGGTACAAAACTCAATTACCCAATCTTAATATTTTCAGCCTAACATCATGATTACTTCGTCTTAAATAAGCATAATAATAACTTAGCTACGAGACATTAAATTAAAAATAACATTAATCATAACTTACAGTGATTAAAAATAGCGTAGCGTTACACGGACAGAATTTCGACTTATACCCTTACAACATTCACTAACATACCCTTATTATTAGAATTTAAAATTAAAATTATAATATAAATATAAATATAAATATATTTACGTATAGATAGAGAGATGGATATATGATTAAAAACTGAGCCAAAACAGCGAATTTATAGGATGTCGCCTGGATTTCAGGGCCATGCGATCGCATGGTTTTTGTTCTTCCAGGCCATGCGATCGCATGGCCAGCTGGGAGAGCTCAAAAGTCTTTAAAAACGTGGGCTGCTTATTTATTTATTATATAATATAATATATATAATTAAATATAATTAAATATATATTATATTATATTCTTGTACTCCGTTGACTTGTAATTTTAGCTCCGTTGCGTCGCGCGTTGAGAGTTGACTTTGGTCCCGGTTTCGGATTTTCGAACGTCCTTGCGTACAATTTAATATCTTGTATTTTGCTTTTTGCACCTTGTACTCTTGTAATTTTGAGACGTTTCTTATCAATAATTGGAACCACTTTGATTGTATTTTGTACTTTTGAGCTTTTTGGTCGTTTGCGTCTTCAATTTGTCGAATCTGTCTTTTGACTTCACCTTTTATTATTTTAAACGAATATCACTTGTAAATAGAACAATTGCAACTAAAAGCTTGTCTTTCTTGAGGTTTAATGCTATGAAATATATGTTCGTTTTTAGCATTATTACATACCTCGTGGAATCCACTGGAAACGAAAGAAGAAAGTCATGGGCTGGAATGAGTACGTTGAGTTGATGCAACTCCTGGTGAGTATAATTATACCAAAAAGTGTATGTATATGTATATGTATATGTATATGTATATGTATATGTATATGTATATGTATATGTATATGTATATGTATATGTATATGTATATGTATATGTATATGTATATGTATATGGATATGTATATGTATATGTATATGTATATGTATATGTATATGTATATGTATATGTATATGTATATGTATATGTATATCAGTGCTTGAATGTGTATGTATATGTATATGTATATGTGTATGTGTATGACAAGATGATATCCCTAAGGAAGAACGATCTCTTAATCGTTTGAGGCCCACCAAGATAGAGGGTAAGTGTGAGTGGTGGGTTGCTAGTGCAAACTATTTCAAGAACCCCGATGCTAAAGTCCCGATGAAGAAAGCTGATGATCCGAAGAAATTTGATGATGAGACGAAGAAGGAGTTGACGGATATGATTCAGAATTTGACAAAGAGATTAGATGATCAGGAAAAGAAACATGCCAAGGAGATTAAGGTGATGAGTGATTGGGTTGAGGCTGGCATCCGTGAGACACTAAAGATAGTGCAGGGTTTACATGTTTCTAGAGGCATCCATCGGACAAGTATTTTAAAACTCCATTCTATGATACAAAAGCTTCAACAACAACAACAATTACAGGTTATTTCTTATTATATAATTCATTCATTGTGCAAGTTCATAATTTATATAAAGTATAAACTGTACAGTGTGTTTTTGAGTAGTCGACCTTACAGTGGGTCGACTATCACCGAACTTGCCTATAGTCGACCATTAATTAGGTCGACTGAATTAAATTTTTACTATAGTCGACCATAATCAAGGTCGACTATATTGAGTATTTCTGTTACTTTATTGTTGTGTGTTTCTGTGACAGGATGATGGTGGTTTCATTGGTGGATATGTGTTAGATGTAGAAGTACAAATAACCAAGAAAGATAAGTTTGATAATGTGAAGGTTGCTTCACCGGTTTATGTGAGGAAAAGCAAAAGGGACCATCGGGTTGCAAGGGCAAGGATGTCTCCTTACGTTACACAGTCACAAATGATCAAAAAGGCTAGTAAAAGAAAGCCTGACATACCAGAGAAAGAAATCCCGATAAAACAACAGAAGACGGAGAGACTGAGGGCTCCGGTAGTTGCTGATACTGTTATTCTAGAAATCGTTGATGATTTGATTCATGGATGTGGACTTATCTATCCCGGCCCTTCCACATTATATGATGATGAAAGAAATCTGGAAGGCCCTAAGACACCAGAAGAGATGATGAATCCACATTTCGAGTGCATTTCGGTATTTGTTCGGGGCCTATCCGACGGATTTATGTTCATCACTGACGAGTTTTGGGAGCGGATCTACAACAAATTTGTAGGCGGTTACTTAGATAACTTTGTAAGTGTTTTATAAACTTATTATTAGTATCATAAATTTAACATCGCAAACATGAGATTGACTAAGTGTTTGTTAATTGCAGAATATTAGTGGTTGGGGATCTATGTTGTTGTGGTGGAGCTACCGTTTAGATCAAATGGATTTTCAGCCGCTAAAGGACCGTCAAAGATGTGCGATCATGCCGGTCGACATGATTAAGTGGATGGGGATTTTTAAAACGGGTGTAACACTTGACCCGAATTACACCAATCCCGATATTACTTGTTATGCAGACGGTTCGAGACTCCCTTTCCCACATTAGTCGAAGTGTCAGAAGGTTAATATACTTTATACATATACATATATAGTTTTCATATACATAGACATACACATTCTGATTATAGTTATTTGTATAACTTTAAATTGTAGGTCCTATTCCCAACCTGTTTGGAAGATGCGGATCACTGGGTGCTTATTGTGCTTGATCTTAAGGACTTCACCATCGTCATTTATGATAGTTTTGTCAAGCATAAATCAATTAACCACCGCGCTTATTATGTTTCCGAGTTGGGTAAGTGTCTGCCAGAGTTCTTGAGGGCAATTAGCTACACTCCTCCACCACATGTCTCGATGCCATCTACATTTACGTATATCGACTCGCCTCAGCAGTCAGGATATTACGGTGACTGTGGTGTATGGGTTTGCATACACATGGAGCGTGTATTTTGTGAGCTAACCTATCCATTTGAGAAAGATACGGCGAAGGTTGCATTGGAATACAGACACATGATGGGGAGGACATTCTTTAGATCTCAAATCGAAGTACGTAAAAGGTCGATCTAATGTTTTTATTGGTATTGTATTTTGAATAGGTTATATAGTGTTGCAGGTGTTGTATGTATGTGTAGTGTGTAGTTGTATACTAAGTCAGCATGTTGAACAGGCTCTATTGTACTGCTAATACAGGTTCCATTTTGACTGGTCGACCACTAATGTAAAATGTGGTCGACCACTGCTGAAATACACTATAGTCGACCCTGTTGTGGGTCGACCACTTGACAAATATGCTATAGTCGACCACTATATATGAAGTGGTCGACTACAAATGATTTTCATGATTAAAAAGGCAACCTAGGTCCCATATTTAGATAACATTTCTTATCCTTATTAGCTACGGATAGGAAATCCATCTTGCATGATTTTAATTGGACTAACTTAGATCCTTTTATCCTTTTGTACTCTATAAGTAGTACCACACTTGATCGATATTCAAACACACCAAATTCATATTCACAACAAATTAGTAGTTGGAGTTATTCAGAGGTCATTTTGAGGTCATCACTTACTGGTGAGTAATACTTTTATATGTCTTTACATTTTTAGTGATGAGTAAGTTAAAGATATATATTTGTTCAGGAGGTTATTTTGAACATGTCAATAGTCATATAGTTTATATGCCACTTAATTGTCCCAGAGTACCTTTGAAACTTCCAATCACGCCAAACAAACCCTTAAATCGTACGATTTTGTTAAAAAATGTGTTAAAAAGATCGATGTTTCACAAGATTTAGTTATATCTATGAAATACGTTGTCGATAACTGTGTCTTGGATATCAATGATAATGAAGATGATTTTAATGATTTTATGAATTTCACCATCTCAAATCAACCCGTTCACATATATCTAGAAGATATTATGAATTCAATGCATGTTTTAGGTCGAAACCTTACTAATCCTACTGATCAGTTCAACCTGCAACAATAATACAATAATCAGTTAAACCTACAACATCCGACCAATAATCAGTTCAACCTACAACATCCTTACAATAATCAGTACAACCTACATCATCCATCCAATAATCAATTCAACCTACATCATCCATCCAATAATCAGTTCAATATACAACATCCATACAATAATCAGTTCAACCTACAACAGTCATCCATCAATCAGTATGACCTAGAACACCAAACTGACAATCAGTTCAACCTACACCACCCGTACAATGATCAGTAGAACCATACACATCGATACACAAATCATTTCAACCTACAAAATCAATCTGTAAATCAGTTCAACTTACAAACTCAAACTACAAATGAAATCAACCAACAAATACAATACACCAATATGTTGAACCCAAAACAACCACAAGTTGAAGAAAAGGAAGATCCTTACATCGTTGACCTACCTACATCTGATCAAAGTGAATCCGAGCATGATGATATGGAAAATGTGAATCCAGTCAAACCAACAAAACACCCTTTTTCTAACTACATAGTTGATGAGGATGATGTTCCTGATAGTGATGATGAATACGAAGATGAATACGTCGATAAAAAATCAACTTATGACCAGCCAATTAAGTATAATCCCCAACTAGATGATATATTTTGGAACATGCCACCGTTACTGTCTAACACCCAACCCGAAATGAAACCTAGATCAATGACAATCTATGAAACCTCATATCTAGTTAAATTGAATCAGACTTTCGAAAACAAGGAAGATTTTCTTATGCAATTACGTACAAAGTGTGTTACTAAAGGGTTCCAGATAAAACCAAAGTACTTAGACAAGTTAAGGTATACAGCTACATGCATATCATCAAATTGTTCATGGAAAATTACTGCTAGGTGTATACAAGATAGTAACAACTTTCAAGTACGGAAGTTGAATGATCTACACACCTGCTCAAATACCCAAATTCTTCCAGACAATAGGCATGCCACCAAGAAGGTCCTAGGGAATATATTGAAAGAGGTGATGAAACAATAAGGTCGTGTCTATTAACCGAATGATATCAGGACTGATATGTCTGCGTGTGATGACCCGGAAATTTCTGATCAAATTTAAACTTAATCTTTAACGTTTCCGACACGATAAACAAAGTCTATGAAGTTGAATCTCAAAATCTTGAACTATTCAATTACCCCTCGATTGTTCTCAACGATTTGCGAACAATTATATGTAAATAGATACATATACTATAACTTGAAAACTTAACAAAGTGTTAAGTAAACGATACTGTGCATTAAACATATTGGTTTGATTATCTGATTGATATATTTAACTATGAAGTTAAAAGATTATGCTAAACGATTGAATTAAAAGATATTTACTGAGTCCCTTAAGGATTATGATATTATTACGGGTCTCTATTGTAAGGTCCACGTTGATTTGGGAAATCATTCATGTTTAACGGTATTCAGAATTAATGGTAAAGTGTTTGTTTAAATAACGTAATTTGGACACATACAATAATAAGGAATATTAACTGTTAGAATTGAATCTATGAACAACTTGCAACGTATATTTAGAACGTGTTTAAGTATATTGAATATATATTTATGAATATATAGCTTCAGGTTATTTGAAAACAATAATAACATTCGGTTATTGATTCAATTGATATTTAGTTATGTTAATTAGAACGTTTGAGAAATAAACGATGACACATAAATGAATTACATGAATTTAAGTTTAAATGTATAAACAATATGCGATATAACAATTTCAAATGATTTTAAAATGTATTTTAATAAATAGCGAGACAATGATTTATAGAAGTAAATGACCAAAACACTCGAAAGTTTAAGATACACTTTGAGTGATATAATTTAGGGATAATATAAAGCTATATTTTGACAAAGGTACGTGTCCCAAAATATAAATTACAAGTTTTCTCAGCGTACGAATGGACACTCGAAAAACCGGAACCGGGACATAAGTCGAGTGATGACGTACGACTTATCGGAACAAAAATTTCAAGTCAACTATGCACGAGAATATAATATAATATATAATTAATTAATATAAATTATATATATTATATATTAATAAATAAATATGTCGACAAACAAGAAAACAAAAGTTTGTGAGCTGGATCAGAGGGCCATGCGATCGCATGGCCTTGAAGCACAAATACCATGCGATCGCATGGGGTACTTTTTCAGGCCAAGTCTTTATAAAGCGATCAAATTCAGTTTTTGTGATATATATTTCTTTCATCTTACACTCCGTATAACTTATTTATATTATTATTATTATTATTATTATTATTATTATTATTACTATTATTATTATTATTATTATTATTATTATTAAGATTAATATTATTATTAATCTTATTATTATTAGTATTATTAATATTAAATAGTATTATACATAAAATACTACGACGAGATTATGAGCGTGTCACTTTCAAAATGGTTTTCAAGCGGGATAGAGCTAAGGAAATTATGGGTTATTGCCAAGGAGGTTATGGGTAATGTTCGGGCGTATATTTGTGAATCAAACCTAGTGTTTATCATCTCTGTTATGTCTACGTACTTTCCTACAATATTGAATCTCAATACTGATACGTAAGCACTCATAATTTATCTTTTATATATTAATTGTGTATCCATGTCTAGTGCTCGAGTATATATATTTATACATGCTTGTATGCTAAATTTCATCGCTAAGCAGTTTATAATGAATCACGAATTAAATACATATATTACTGGTAAAAGGTATATGATATACATGTTTTTGGAAAGCTGGCGAAAAATCAATGACTTTTCATTTAGATATCAAATAGTTTCGATGAACGGATTAAAAGATATGATCAACTGAATTATGATTGTTGATAATTGAAATTACTTTTGAATCTGCAATTAAGATTTAAACAACTTGTTTATAAGATTGATAAAATGGATTTTTAAATATTATCAGCCGAGTAAATGAATCCTTATATAAGGTACGTCTCGTTTGTTGAACTATTGTCAACATTGACTTTTTGAAACAACTTTGGATAACTTTTGTATGTCGATATCGAGCATTAGGATTATGATACACTATGACCTGACCTAGCTTGATAGACATTTATTGACCAACATATGTTCTCTAGGTTGAGATCTACGGTTATTTGATATTTCGAGTTTCAGTCACATTTTGGTGAACGACTTTATATGCTGCTGAGGTGAGTTTCATTTGCTCCCCTTTTAAATGCTTTTGAAATCTATATTTTTGGGCTGAGAATACATGCACTTTATTTTAAACGCAATGGATACAAGTACATACTTAATTCTACACTGAGTTTGAACCGGAAATCCCTTAGGATATGGACTGGTGGGCGCGAATAACAGTATATGGATCCATAGGGCTTGACATCCCCGTCCGAGCTAGAGCGCTAGCCTTTTAACGGACATGTGTTATTTGAGTTTAGGACACGTTGGTTTGCATGTATTAAAACGAATGGGGTATTTATCATTATAACGTTAAAGTTTAGTTACCAGGATGCTCTGTTATGCAGAATCTACTGATAACGTTTCTAGATGAAACAACTGAAATCTTGTGATCCACTTTTATATACAAATTATGCGAAACACTAAAACTGTGAACTCACCAACCTTTGTGTTGACACTTGTTAGCATGTTTATTCTCAGGTTCCCTAGAAGTCTTTCGCTGTTTGCTTATATGCTAGACAAGCTATGTGCATGGAGTCTTACATGACATATTTTTCAAGGAAACATTGCATTCACCAAATCATCACTATGTATCTTATTTTGACTGCATTGTCAACGGAAGTACTATTGTAAACTATTATTTACGGTGATTGTCTATATGTAGAAATCATCAGATGTCGAAAACCTTTGATTTAAATATTCATTTATGGTGTGCCTTTTTAAAAGAATGCAATGTTTACAAAACGTATCATATAGAGGTCAAATACCTCGCAATGAAATCAATGAATGACGTATTGTCCATATGGATTTGGAGCGATCGTCACAGTTGGTATCAGAGCGTTGGCCCTAGTGAACCAGGCCTTGCATTAGTGTGTCTAACTGATAGTTGTTAGGATACATTCGTAAGCCTGGACTTCGACTGTGTTTGCATGTCAAAAGTTTTGCTTATTATTTCTTGTCAGAAATTACCTGTTTATCAAACTTAAGTCTTGAGATGTGTTTTTGCATTTATTGCATACACGGTGTATAGACAAATCATATCCTATCATATCTACTACATTGGATCTTATTTGGCGCTTTTCGAATTTCCCTCCATAAATTACGGAATCTTTTTACTATATATACGTATGCGAGAAGACGGAGATATCATCCAATATTTAACCCTCAATTCATATCAAGAATCATTTCATAACTTTCTGTGATCACAAAAGATGGCCTCTTCGAATAGACCAAGTTCCTCCAGCTCTGAAGACAGCGTGACGGGAGCGCACCGACCGATCAACTACCGTGATTTCTTTAGAAAATGGGGATGGGTTTACGAAATACTTACCCTATGGAGAAATGAAGAAGGTACTCCATACCACGAGCCAAATTTACCACCTAACATCGGAGTACTCGATCCGCTTACTGGCGAACCTGTTCGCAACACCGTTTTCACTCTTTTCGCAAGGATTTTCCGCCTCGAAGGTCGACTCGATGTAGTTAAAGATAGTATTCGTCCTCTACTCCCGAATTCTAATCAGATAGGATTATTGGAAGAAGTTAGGAGACTTCGAACTAAATATCAAGAATTGACAACCCTTACGGAAGAATGGGTAGAACTAATTCATAGACTTGAGCGTAAAGTAGAAACCCTGGAAGTGACAGTGTTCGATTTAGAAGCTAGGCTCACATCTACTACACAGGTACCACAAGCAGTACCAACAACAACAGCAACACCACCATCACACGCCTCAACATCACAATCTGTACCTCGGATATCAACATCATACGCATCATAGGTACCAAGGAGTACCAACAACAATAAACGATGAAGTATTGATTCATAACTTCATCGAAAAAACATTCTACGGCGATTATGTAATTTTAAAGTTTAGAGATTATCTATTCTAGCCTTAACCATAAATCAGATAGAGTAGAAACCCTGACTGGAATGGTGTATGATTTACAAGCTAGACTTGTTATATCACAACATCAACAGTACCGTCAGCATCATTAGCACCGTCAGCATCGTCAGCACCAGCAGCATCTGCTACATCACAAGCTCCGACAGTTCAAGAAAGCACCGTGAACATCAATACGAGTCAACAACGAGTATATTGTATCAATGAGTTATGAAGTATTAACTCAATTCCTCTAAGAATTTATATGTATATCTTATATATATAAATTTTAAAACCATCATAAATCTTTTCGTACTAAGCTATTATGTATGAATTGAAAAAGGGTAAATATTACTCGGTTAATTCATATTACTAATATGCTATGATGTACATCCTTCGTTAACAACTTAACCTTCATTAAATACAATCTCTGTTTCAACTCAATGAATTCAATTTTCTAATAAACCAAGTGTATTATTCAATTACATAATTAATTTTACATTTTCATTTTTGATATACTCGAAACTTTCTAGAAAACATCATCTGTGCCTTGTAAGGTTCAGAAGAATTCCACGAGCAACAACATCCTTCACCAAGGAATATCAATAAGAAAAAAAAATGAAGTATTGATTTCATTAGCGAAATACTCCGCAAAGATTATGTAATCTTTAATATTTTAAAGATTAATCACTTCTAAGTCAAGCCGAAAATCAAATGAGCTTAATATGATATTAACTCATTAAATCTGTATTACATCTGAAGAAAATATACATACATATATTTTCATAAAGACGGTAATAAAAATTCTTAGGTACAAAATATTAATTGTGAAATCTTTAACGGGTAGTAATACCCGGGAAATATATAAGTTCACAATTAATATGTTATACTGTACATTCTTCAACTTTGATTCAAAAATCATTAACTATACTCACTATCTTCACAGTGATACACAATTATTTCATACAAATTCAATTATATATTCTGATATTGACGGACCAGAATCAAAGTCATAACTCTGAACCGGTGAAATCATTCTTAGATATTTACATCTTTCAAAGCTATACTTTGACTTCAAAACTGTGCAAGATCCTTTAGCGTTGTTTTTACCGAAAATAACCTTGCAATTTTTTTTTTCAAAGTATCCAGTTTTACCCCACTTCCAACCAGTCAATTTTGACTTTTCAGATTAACCTTATTGTAACCTTGACACATACGTTTTTGTTACCGGAGAACCTTTTATGTTCCACCACATTAGCAATAAATTTACCAACAATTTCATTTATCCTTGACCTTTCGAAAAATCCTTATACTCATTGAAACCCTATCATGTACTCATCCACATCTTGTAACGGTAATTGCCATACCAACTACCGGGAATTAGCAATCAGTATTTTGAATCTCGCAACATTTTCTACGACAACAGTTATATATAGATAATATTTATCTTCTAGACTTACTTACTTCGAATGTGAAGTTTCTGAAAAACACCCCAAACTGTGAAACTAGTCCTCCGAATTTTGAAAAAATGCTGATGAAGCAGCAAAAACTGTAAACGACGTTAACAGTCAAAAGTTTGATGATAAAGAATGGTATGGTGGTAAAGCTGAGAAAAAGAGAAGGTTTGGAACTGGAAAACGGATTTAACAGACCATGAAGGAGATAAAGGACAAATACAAGGACCAAACTTTATAATCAAAGAATCCAAATGATTCAGTGTCTGCTGAAGTCATTAGAGAATACCTTGCTCCTTACTCTAAAACCTTTACGGACAATATTCTTCATCATCATCTTATCTTAAATATGCTAAGATATCATCGTATCTCCCATTATAAATATCCTCCATATTTCTGAAGATATTTTTCGAAACCATTTTTATCTGAAATCATTACCTCTTCGCAATATCTGCGTTACAATATAAAAGAAACTATTTTAGTTTCTAAATTCTGAAACCTTCAAGTTTAAAATATGAATGTTTTGAAGTAGTGTTGGGAACTGAAGCATGATTTGGTATAATATAATGACACTTGATCAACGGAATTATATTACAGTAAGTGATGCTGAGTTTCTAATGGAACGTGATAAAGGTTCACAAATCACACCCTCATCATGAACCATGTTACATAACTCTTTCATTCTATATAATTTCTAAATATATCAATAAAATATATTTCTTGATGATTCGGTCTTTTCCGAATGTTCTGGTAATTTGACAAATCAAGATCGTGCCATTACAATTCCCTTCTTAGAACATTAACTATGTTCATTTCAAAATCCATACCTACGAATTCTGGACCATTATTCGCTTGACTTGAAGTCGGGAAGAGAAATCGAAAGCATGTAGCTCTGAAATATAACGGAGAATATAAAGCCCGATAAAAACACATAAATCACAAACCATGTATATCAATAAGTATTGCAACGTAAAGACACGGGAGAAATAAAAATACTATAAAGCCAAGAGTATAGTAAAAGTGAATAGATTTCTCCGGCGGCAGATGAAAAAGAAGAACGATAGATATGAAAGTTAGGAGTATATCAAGAATCAGAACTGGAAGAAGCATTTTCACAATCTTTTGGAAGTATTAAATAAGGAAGAAGATTATAGGAGTGGTGAAGATAAATGAAACGGAAGAGGTCAATTTATAGCGAAATATCAGACATAACAATCGAGGCAGATTACGCATTTAATCAAAGGAAATCTTAATTTCCTTAAATTTTGAAGAATTAAATCTTATTTAGATTATGAATATTTTCTATTCCTTAAATTCCGAAAATCAATCGTTACTACGTCAAGAGATAAGACGCATCTCTATTCTCCATTACGATAACTTCCCTCATACGCTTCGAGTAATTAGATTGTTTTATCCATATTATTCAACGGTGATAAAAATTCTATTTATCAACTCATATTCGTCATGAAAACATTTTTATTGTTAGCCATGACGATCTCACTCAAATTTCGGGACGAAATTTCTTTAACGGGGAGGTACTGTGATGACCCGGAAATTTCTGATCAAATTTAAACTTAATCTTTAATGTTTCCGACACGATAAGCAAATTCTATGAAGTTGAATCTCAAAATCTTGAACTATTCAATTACCCCTCGATTGTTCTCAACGATTCGCGAACAATTATATGTAAATAGATACATATACTATAACTTGAAAACGTAACAAAGTGTTAAGTAAACGATACTGTGCATTAAACATATTGGTTTGATTATCTGATTAATATATTTAACTATGAAGTTAAAAGATTATGCTAAACGATTGAATTAAAAGATATTTATTGAGTCCCTTAAGGATTATGATATTATTACGGGTCTCTGTTGTAAGGTCCACGTTGATTTGGGAAATCATTCATGTTTAACGGTATTCGGAATTAATGGTAAAGTGTTTGTTTAAATAACGTAATTTGGACACATACAATAATAAGGAATATTAACTGTTAGAATTAAATCTATGAACAACTTGCAACGTATATTTAGAACGTGTTTAAGTATATTGAATATATATTTATGAATATATAGCTTCAGGTTATTTGAAAACAATAATAACATTCGGTTATTGATTCAATTGATATTTAGTTATGTTAATTAGAACGTTTGAGAAATAAACGATGACACATAAATGAATTACATGAATTTAAGCTTAAATGTATAAACAATATGCGATATAACAATTTTAAATGATTTTAAACTGTATTTTAATAAATAGCGAGACAATGATTTATAGAAGTAAATGACCAAAACACTCGAAAGTTTAAGATACACTTTGAGTGATATAATTTAGGGATAATTTAAGGCTATATTTTGACAAAGGTACGTGTCCCAAAATATAAATTACAAGTTTTCTCAGCGTACGAAGGGACACTCGAAAAACCGGAACCGGGACATAAGTCGAGTGACGACGTACGACTTATCGGAACAAAAATTTCAAGTCAACTATGCACGAGAATATAATATAATATATAATTAATTGATATAAATTATATATATTATATATTAATAAATAAATATGTCGACAAATAAGAAAACAAAAGTTTGTGAGCTGGATCAGAGGGCCATGCTGATAATGCTAAAAACGAACATATATTTCATAGCATTATTCCTCAAGAAAGACAAGCTTTTAGTTGAAATTATTCTATTTACAAGTGATATTCGTTTAAATAATAAACGGTGAAGAAAAAAGACAGATTCGACGAATTGAAGACGCAAACGACCAAAAAGCTCAAAAGTACAAAAGACAATCAAAGAGGTTCCAATTATTGATAAGAAACGTCTCGAAATTACAAGAGTACAAGATTCAAAACCCAAAGTACAAAATATAAAATTGTACGCAAGGACGTTCAAAAATCCGGAACCGGGACCGGAGTCAACTCTCAATGCTCGACGCAACGGACTAAAAATTACAAGTCAACTATGCACATAAATATAATATAATATTTAAATAATTCTTATAATTATTTAATATATTATATTATTTATAAAACGTCGGCACAAGGAAACAAGCAACATGTGAGCTCTCCCAGCTGGCCATGCGATCGCATGGCCAGGAAGAAGAAAGTCCATGCGATCGCATGGCATGAAAAGTCAGGCCACATCTCCTATAAATTCGCAGTTTGGTGAACCAAAATATCTATCTTTCTCTCTTCTCTCATATATACGTAAAATATATATATATAATTTATATTTTAATTTTAATTTTAATTATAATTCTAATAATAAGGGTATGTTAGCAAATATTGTAAGGGTGTAAGTCGAAATTCTGTCCGTGTAACGCTACGCTATTTTTAATCATTGTAAGTTATGTTCAACCTTTTTATATTAATGTCTCGTAGCTAAGTTATTATTATGCTTATTTAAAACGAAGTAATCATGATGTTGGGCTAATTACTAAAATTGGGTAATTGGGCTTTGTACCATAATTAGGGTTTGGACAAAAGAACGACACTTGTGGAAATTAGACTATGGGCTATTAATGGGCTTTATATTTGTTTAACTAAATGAAAGTTTGTTAATGTTAATATAAAGATTTACAATTGGGCGTCCCTATAAATTACCATATACACTCGATCGGACACGATGGGCGGGGTATTTATATGTACGAATAATCGTTCATTTAACCGGACACGGGAATGGATTAATAGCCACTAGAATAATTAAAACAGGGGTGAAATTACATTCAAGGGTAATTGGTGTAATTGCTAACAAAGTAGTAAAACCTTGGTTTACACGCAGTTGATAACCTGGTGTATTCATTAAACAAAGTATTAAAACCTTGTTACAATTCGAATCCCCAATTAGTTGGAATATTTAACTTCGGGTATAAGGATAATTTGACGAGGACACTCGCACTTTATATTTATGACTGATGGACTGTTATGGACAAAAACCAGACGGACATATTAAATAATCCAGGACAAAGGACAATTAACCCATGGGCATAAAACTAAAATCAACACGTCAAACATCATGATTACGGAAGTTTAAATAAGCATAATTCTTTTATTTCATATTTAATTTCCTTTATTTTATATTTAATTGCACTTCTAAATATCGCATTTTTATTATTATTGTATTTAATTGCACTTTTAATTATCGTACTTTTTAATTATCGCAAGTTTATTTTATCGCACTTTTATTATTCGCAATTTCATTATCGTTATTTACTTTATGCTTAATTTAAGTCTTGTATTTATTTCTAATATTTTACATTTGGTTTTAACTGCGACTAAAGTTTTAAAATCGAAAAACCGGTCATTAAACGGTAAAAACCCCCCTTTATAATAATAATATTACTTATATATATATTTGTATTTTTATAAAAGCAAACTAATATAGCGTTAAGCCTTGTTTAAAGAGTTTCCCTGCGGAACGAACCGGACTTACTAAAAACTACACTACTGTACGATTAGGAACACTGCCTATAAGTGTTGTAGCAAGGTTTAAGTATATCCATTCTATAAATAAATAAATATCTTGTGTAAAATTGTATCGTATTTAATAGTATTTCCTAGTAAAATATAAACTATTTCGTATACCTTAGCTTTGACATCAAGTTTTTGGCGCCGCTGCCGGGGATCGTCTTAAAAAACCGGAAGCGCAACGCTATATAAAAAAAAAAGATTTTTAGTTTACTTTTATTAAAATTCGTTTTTATAAAAATACGTTTTAAATATTCAAAAATATAAAAAGAAAAACAAAAATATAAATATTTTTAGGAGTTTGATAAATATTTAAATTTTATAAAGTTTCTTTATTTCCATTTTTTTTTAGTTTGTAAAAATATAAGTTTTAATTAATTAATAAATATACTTTATATTTTACAGCAAAAACAAAAAAATAATAATAATAATTAATTCGGCCTGTACTGTAGCAGCCCACTCTATGGTCCGAAACCCTAGCCCATGCGATCGCATGGCTGGGCAACTGAGGACTCATGCGATCGCATGAGCCCATCTGACACGCCAGATTTGACTTCCTGCTGCAATAATTACGAAATTATTATTATTATTATATAATTAAAACCCTAATTAGGGTATTATTTTTTTTATTATTAGTTTAGTTTTTATTATTATTAATTTGTTATATTTAGTTTTATTTTAGTTTTCATTAAATTATAAAATTAATAGTTTTATAAAATAAATAATATAAAAATAATATTTTTATAAAAATTGTACTTTTTACAACTTTTTATATATTTTTATATTTTGTCCCTTTTTAATCGTTTTAGCGTAACTTTTGTATTTTTAGCTCATATTTAGTTTTAATTCATAGTTTTTGCCATAATTATTTTTACTTCTAGATTTTTAGGCTTTGCCGTAAAATCCCTTAAGTGTTTTTTCTTTAGACTAAGATTTAGGTACTCTAGAATTTTGCGACGCCTTTTTAAGTTTTAGTTTCTTTTTAAGTTATTTCCATTTGGGATTCAGTTTTTCCTGTAAGCTTTAATATTTTTAGACGACTTTTACCTATGTATCAATTATCATTCCAATTAGTAATTTCAATTTGCAATTATAATTTTAAGTTAGTTGTAGTAATAAGGTTAGGTTAGTCAAGTATTTTTAAGTTTTTATAAGTTTCTTTTATTTTCCCGTCACCTTTTATTTTTCAACCATTTTTCTTTTTCAACCTTTTTCGACGAACTCTTTTTCTTTCTTATTTCTCGCTATTCTAGTTTTAGGACATAGATTTTTTCTTATCTAAATTTCTTAAAATTACGAAAATTTATTTTAAGTGGTTAAATTAATAGACATCAAAATTTTCTGGTTCGTAGTAATAGTTGGATTTGTACGTGGACCGGGTTATTGGAGCCAAACAGTCCTCAATTATATTGAGACCAAACGAATCCTGCCCCTCTGCTGCATCTTTTGGCTATTCGAAACGTGGGCAAAATCAGAAAAGTCTATTAATTGGATAACTTATTATAATTTTTCTTCCTTTTTAAAACTAATAGGATATTCAGTGAATGCACCGAGCAAGACGTTCACCACCTTTTGTACGTTCACCACCTGTAACTAGATCAAGACATTTAGCAAATATAACCGCCGTTGATTTTTCTTTAGAATCGTCATCCAGTAGACCAAGTACTTCAGTTCAAATTTCCGATAATCCATTTTTTGAACCCAACCTCACAATTGAGAATCCGGAGAATATTCAGGAACGATTCATAGATCCTGAACCATTAAACTTTCCTCCGGAGCCACCAATCATTCAAACAGAGATTGTTGAGGAACGAACCATTAAATCAGAATCCTCTAGTGATTCCGATTCAACAAATTCAATTATGGAGAATCTGGAACCTTTAAGTATGGAAGACCGAATGAGAGCTAAATGCACTGGTCAAGGTCACGCAATTACTCATCCAGACATTAATGCGCCAGATTATGAAATCAAAGGACAAATTCTACACATGGTGACTAATCAATGCCAATTTAGTGGTGCGCCGAAGGAAGATCCAAATGAACATCTACGTACCTTTAATAGGATCTGCACACTATTTAAAATCCGAGAAGTAGAGGATGAACAGATATATCTCATGTTATTTCCCTGGACTTTAAAGGGAGAAGCCAAAGATTGGTTGGAATCGTTACCTGAAGGGGCGATTGATACATGGGATGTTTTAGTTGACAAATTTCTTAAACAATTCTTTCCTGCATCTAAAGCCGTAAGACTTCAAGCAGAAATTGTTACGTTCACACAGAAACCAAATGAAACTCTATATGAGGCATGGACAAGATATGGAAAGTTGTTAAGAGGATGTCCGCAACATGGTTTAGACACCTGTCAAATAGTACAAATATTCTACCAAGGATGCGACATCACTACAAGGAAAGACATAGATATAGCAGCTGGTGGTTCTATTATGAAGAAAACTGAAACTGATGCTTACAAAATTATTGATAACACTGCTTCCCACTCACATGAGTGGCACTAAGAAAAAGACATCGTTAGATCATCTAAAGCAGCTAGAGCCGATTCTAGCCATGACTTAGATTCTATTTCCGCAAAGATAGATGCTGTGGAGAGACGAATGGAAAAGATGACTAAAGATATTCACTCAATACGAATTAGTTGTGAGCAGTGTGGAGGACCACATTTGACAAAAGATTGTCTCAATATTGAATTAACAATGGAACAAAGAGAGAATATTTCATACATAAACCAAAGGCCTGGAAATAATTATCAGAATAATTATCAACCGCCAAGACCGATTTACAATCAAAACCAGAATTATAATCGAAATATTCCATACAACAACCAACAAGGTCCTAGCAATCAACAAGTATCCAATAATACTTACAACCAGCAAAGACCGAATTTTCAAAACAAACCACCACAACAAACCGATGATAAAAAGCCGAATTTAGAAGATATGATGACGAAGCTAGTTGAAACTCAAACACAGTTTTTCACATCTCAGAAACAAACCAATGAACAAAATGCTCAAGCATTTAGAAATCAACAAGCTTCTATTCAAAATCTGGAACAAGAAGTAAGTAACCTAGCAAGGTTAATAGGTGAAAGAAAACCGGGAAGTCTACCTAGTGATACAAATGCTAACCCCCGGAATGAAACAGCTAAAGCCATTACCACAAGAAGTGGTACAACACTTAAACCACCTGAAATACCTGTAACTTCTGATAAAGCTATTCCTACTTCACAAGAACCACAACCTGATCAAGATAAGGAAAAAGAACCGGTAGTTGAGAAGGTTAATGAAGATAACACAGTTAAGGATAAACCTTATATTAAACCATACCAACCACCACTTCCTTACCCAAGTAAAATGAAGAAAGAAAAACTTGAAGCCGAGCAATCCAAATTCTTGGATATGTTTAAACAGATAAATGTAAATCTTCCTTTCATTGATGTGATTTCAGGAATGCCTAGATATGCTAAATTCTTGAAAGATCTAATCTCAAATAGAAAGAAAATGGAAGAACTCTCGGCTGTTACTATGAATGCTAATTGTTCAGCAGTGCTGTTGAATAAGATACTAGAAAAACTATCTGATCCAGGAAGTTTCACAATTCCATGTTTTCTGGGTAGTCTTAGTTCAATAGAAGCATTGGCAGACTTAGGTGCTAGTATAAATCTAATGCCGTATTCACTATACACTAAACTAGACCTTGGAGAATTGAAACCAACCAGAATAAGCATACAACTAGCCGATAGATCAATAAAATATCCTAGAGGGATAATGGAGAACATGCTAGTTAAAGTTGGTACTTTAGTATTTCCAGTAGATTTTGTTGTTCTGGACATGGAAGAAGATTCTCAAGTTCCTCTCATATTAGGAAGACCATTCTTAAACACGGCTAAAGCAATGATAGACGTGTTCGGTAAGAAACTGACCCTAAGTATAGAGGATGAGAGTGTTACCTTTTCAGTTGATAGAGCAATGCAACAACCACAATCTGCAGATGATACATGTTATTATATTCAAACTATAGATGCACATGCAGAATTATTAGAAGAATTTCCAGAATTACAAGGAACAGGAGAATGTTCTTTAGGAGAAGGTAATGAACCAATTGATGAAGCTGAAATGTTAGCTACACTTATAGCTAATGGATATGAACCAACAACAGAAGAAATTCAAATGCTAAAAGAAGAAGACAGATATCGATACAAATCATCGATAGAAGAACCTCCGAAATTAGAGTTAAAGCCACTTCCAAACCATTTGGAATACGCTTATTTACATGGTGAATCTGAATTACCTGTAATAATATCATCTTCTCTTACTGAAAATGAGAAATCACAACTCATTTCTGTGTTGAAAGCTCATAAACCAGCCATTGCATGGAAGATTCATGATATTAAAGGAATAAGTCCTTCGTATTGCACACATAAAATCCTTATGGAAGAAGGTCATAAAACGTATGTGCAACGCCAACGAAGACTAAATCCTAATATGCAAGATGTAGTTAAGAAAGAGATTATTAAACTGCTAGATGCAGGTTTAATTTATCCAATCTCTGATAGTCCATGGGTAAGCCCAGTTCAATGCGTGCCTAAGAAGGGTGGCATGACTGTCATTACAAATGAGAAAAATGAGCTTATTCCTACTAGGACTGTAACAGGATGGCGTGTGTGTATTGATTATAGAAAATTAAATGACGCCACCAGAAAAGATCACTTTCCCTTACCTTTCATAGATCAAATGTTGGAAAGATTAGCCGGAAATAGTTACTATTGTTTTCTAGATGGATTTTCCGGATATTTTCAAATTCCAATAGCACCCGAGGACCAAGAGAAAACCACATTCACGTGCCCTTATGGTACTTTTGCTTACAAACGCATGCCATTTGGACTTTGTAACGCCCCTGCAACCTTTCAAAGGTGTATGATGGCAATTTTTCATGACATGATAGAAGAATGCATGGAAGTTTTCATGGATGACTTTTCAGTCTTCGGTGATACTGATGTTATGCGAGGTGTATATAAAATAGTTATTAATTTTAGCAGGCAATACTATTAAATACGATACAATTTTACACAAGATATTTATTTATTTATAGAATGGATATACTTAAACCTTGCTACAACACTTATAGGCAGTGTACCTAATCGTACAGTAGTGTAGTTTTTAGTAAGTCCGGTTCGTTCCACAGGGAAATCTTTAAACAAAGCTCAACGCTATATTAGTTTACTTTTATAAAAATACAAACATATATATAAGTAATATTATTATTATAAAGGGGGGTTTTTACCGTTTAATGACCGGTTTGTCGATTTTAAGACTTTAGTCGCAGTTAAAACCTAATGTAAAATATTAAATAAATAAAAGACTTAATTTAAAGCGTAAAGTAAATAACGATAATGAAATTGCGAATAATAAAAGTGCGATAAAATAAAATTGCGATAATTAAAAAGTACGATAATTAAAAGTGCGATTAAATAACAATAAATAAAAGTGCGATAATTAGAAGTGCAATTAAATATAAAATAAAGGAAATTAAATATGAAATAAAAGAATTATGCTTATTTAAACTTCCGTAATCATGATGTTTGACGTGTTGATTTTAGTTTTATGCCCATGGGTTAATTGTCCTTTGTCCTGGATTATTTAATATGTCCGTCTGGTTTATGTCCATAACAGTCCATCAGTCATAAATATAAAGTGCGAGTGTCCTCATCAAATTATTCTTATACCCGAAGTTAAATATTCCAACTAATTGGGGATTCGAATTGTAACAAGGTTTTAATACTTTGTTTAATGAATACACCAGGTTATCGACTGCGTGTAAACCAAGGTTTTACTACTTTGTTAACAATTACACCAATTACCCTTAAATGTAATTTCACCCCTGTTTTAATTATTCTAGTGGCTATTAATCCATTCCCGTGTCCGGTTAAATGAACTATTATTCGTACATATAAATACCCCGCCCATCGTGTCCGATCGAGTGTATATGGTAATTTATAGGGACGCCCAATTGTAAATCTTTATATTAACATTAACAAACTATCATTTAGTTAAACAAATATAAAGCCCATTAATAGCCCATAGTTTAATTTCCACAAGTGTCGTTCTTTTGTCCAAACCCCAATTATGGTACAAAGCCCAATTACCCAATTTTAGTAATTAGCCCAACATCATGATTACTTCGTTTTAAATAAGCATAACAATAACTTAGCTACAAGACATTAATATAAAAAGGTTGAACATAACTTACAATGATTTAAAAATAGCGTAGCGTTACACGGACAGAATTTCGACTTACACCCTTACAATATTCGCTAACATACCCTTATTATTAGAATTATAATTAAAATTAAAATTAAAATATAAATTATATATATATATATATCGTATATATGAGAGAAGAGAGAAATAGAATATGAAATTTTGATCAGAATTCGGTTTGCTTTATAGCCAGAGTTGATTTTCGGGGCTCCGCGACTCGCGGCAAAATCCTCTTCAAACTCCGCGAGTCGCGGAGAATGTATTTACAGCTCACACCCTTGGAGTTTCTCTGCCGACGGTTTTATAATATATATATATAATATATATATAATTAATATAATTAATTATATATTATATTATATTTATATGCATAGTTAACTTGTAATTTTTAGTCCGTTGCGTCGAGCGTTAAGAGTTGACTCTGGTCCCGGTTCCGGATTTTCGAACGTCCTTGCGTACAATTTTATATTTTGTATTTTGCGTTTTGAATCTTGTACTCTTGTAATTTCGAGACGTTTCTTATCAATAATTGGAACCTCTTTGATTGTCTTTTGTACTTTTGAGCTTTTTGGTCGTTTGCGTCTTCAATTCGTCGAATCTGTCTTTTGTCTTCACCTTTTATTATTTAAACGAATATCACTTGTAAATAGAACAATTGCAACTAAAAGCTTGTCTTTCTTGAGGAATAATGCTATGAAATATATGTTCGTTTTTAGCATTATCAAATATTCCCACACTTGAGCGTTGCTTGTCCTCAAGCAATATCGTCTTGAAATACTAGAATCACTTCTTTATTCTTCACACTTTGTACATCAGTGATTTCTATACGGCGGTATTAACAATGGTAGTAACGATATGGTTTACAGTCCCACATGACTATAAAAATTTAGATCCATTAAGGAAATTGGATCTTTATGAAAACATTTGATCTTTTAAAAATTAAATCTAGTTTTTACCCTAGATAAGTTTTCCGGGATAACCCTTTACCGGTGTTTGCAAAATATTTTTGTGGGTTTGGTGGGTTTTAAATTTGAAAATTTTAGCTCAAAACTTGCGGTTTTGTGTCACCCACTTGCTAACCTTGTATTTGGAAAGCAACACGTCCAGTTTACTTGTCCCGTATATTACCTTTCGGTAAACTACCGTCCGGTTGTAAAGGAAAGCGTTGAACAAGCAACTGTTAAGGCAATGTCCCGTGACATGCTTTTGATTATGGTCTATAACGTGTCGGACGCAATTACTATCCTTGGTAGGAGCAATAGTAAAGCTCACCCTTATAATTTTTCAGTATGGCACAAGGTCCTGTCTTTGACCACTATGCAACCACCGCTCTTACGGTTGACACCCGATTTAGTTCAGGTGACCTAATGAATTCCAGGTGAATTCCTAGGATTTTACGTTCAATGGTAATGAACGCATTGAAAATAGGGTTTTCAGAAAACAAATCGGTTTGTAATTTTTGATCAAAATATTTTCTCGTTTAAGCTCGAGTTTAGATATCATCGAATTCCATGAGTTTGTAATTCTCAATCTTTAAGGTCAATCTCTAGGATTGAGTAATATCAGTCTTAAAACCTGATTTTTAATCTTTAAGGAGATTATCCTTTCTGGGGATCTGATTTATTAGTCTTATCCAGCTAATTTGCATGGTGCCCCCCCATTGTAAGAGATAAATCCTTCTCATGGTTAGGATAAATCTGACCACTTGGCGACCCTGTTTAATGCTGAGGTCCGTGGATTTCCTGCTGATTTTAGTGATGACTTTTCTAGATTTTTCGTCAACCTACAGCTGGTCTGGACGACAACTTCATGACCTAAATCAAGAAGCGCGTTTCTTTTTCGGAAGACTTTACTTCCTTTTAATGATGGAATTGATTCATCGTGTAGATCCATCTCTTCTTTTCTTTCATCGGGTAAAACAGTTTAGTTTAGTCCAAAGCAAAAGTATTTTCAGTTATTTGTTACAGATATATGTGACATATGTTTAAAATAACTTGGTAAATTTTCCCACACTTGGCTTTTATTTTCCTTTTTATCGTCCTCTATTCCATTTTAAATGAATTTTAACATTTTAGTTTGTTTCTTAATTTATGTCCTTTCCGAGGTAACAATAATTTCGGTGTTAAAACCTAGTTTTATCGTTCATAAATATGTATAAACATGATTTTGAATTCATTTAATTGAAAATTTTGAAAAATTTTACTAGAATTGGGTAGTCAGTATATAAGACTAGGGCTGTTCTTTTTTATCAGAGAGCACTAGATTCTAATACAACTACTGCTTTACTAGTATTTTTAATGGTAACCAAGTGTATAAAGTAAAAATTTTTAAAATCCGAAAGAATTTAACCCCTTCCCACACTTAAGATCTTGCAATGCCCTCATTTGCAAGAAATCAGTAACAATTTAAATTATTGAGGGTGATTTGTGTGAAAATGATTAAATTTTTACCAAAGTTTCCAAATATATTGGCGTTTGTTTGCTGAATGATAAATGGTGCACATCATTTGTTCATTCCGTCTTGTTGTTATTTCACATATATTTTGCATCTTGTCGTCAAAATTAGTTGCTTTTGCTGAACTTAATGTCAGTCTTTGAAAATGCGTTGTTTTACCCTGTTGTGTACATAAGATAAACTGCAAACATATATACATATTTTTGAAGTTTGGTATATTACCCCACATTCAAAAATTATTAAAGTCTAAGAATAAAAGTTAGATAATTATAAAAATGATTACAATATTAACAAAAGTATTAAACGTATCAATAATTACAAATTACAAAATAATAAAAAATAATAAGTAAACTAAGGATGATATTGGTACCAATAGGGGTTCCAGGCATAACCATAAGTGCTATAGAATGCTTTGGCAGGGTCATACGTAGGATATGGTGGCTGCATCTCTATAGACCAAGGAGGGAAGATGGGTTTCGGTGTAGGAATATAGTTTCTACCTATATGTTGGCAATGAGCTATGATCTGGTTCTGATGAACTTGCCAATCTTCAAATGCTCTCTGTCTAGCATTTTCGTATTCCTGAGAAGCTATAAACCTATGCATTTCTTGCATCTCATTCCCCCCTCCTACATTACCTTGCTGCTGGTTTCTCTCCACCTGTGGATGTCTACCATGGTATCGTACTGCGGCGTTATTTCGCCTCTTCAAAACTTTCGCACCATGGTATACATTTAAACCTATAGTATCGCGGGGTTCCGGCTCTTCTAGTAATAATCCCCCCCGACTTATATCCACACCGAGATATTCACCAATCAAAGTAATAAAAATACCACCTCCTATTATGCTATGTGGACGCATCCCCCGAACCATAGCTGATAAATAATAACCCACACAATATGGTATACTTACAGCGCTCTGTGGGTCTCGAATACACATATGGTAAAACAAATCTTGTTCATTTACCTTTTCTTTGTTTTTACCCCTTTGTGTAATCGAATTAGCTAAAAACCTATGTATCACTCTTAATTCGGCTCTATCTATATCCAAATAAGAGTAATTTCCCCCTTTGAAACGGTGATGGCTTGTCATTTGACTCCACACACCGTGTGTATCAAAATTCTCATCTATCTTTCTACCGTTTAGTATCAATCCTCTACAATCGGCAGACGCTAACTCCTCAGGCGTATATATACGTAAAGCCTGAGCCATGTCCAGTAAAGACATGTGGCGCATCGAACCGCCTAACAAAAATCTAATAAAAGAACGATCGGTTAAACTAGCTACCCGATCATTCAACTCTATACTACATAACAATTCTTCACACCATACTTTATATACAGGTCTGCGTATGGTGAATAAACATATCCAGTCATTAAAAGAAGAATTACCATACCTCTGTACAAGTAATTCCCTAATTGGCCCGGCCAATTCTACAGCTTCTAAGGGTCCCCATTCTATGACCCTCGGTACCTCAACAACCTTAGAATGAAGAGTATGCAAACCCCTTTGATATTTTGGATAATCTATCCAAAGTCTGTCAAATCTCAGGTTCGGGTGCAACTCTTCCAAGTGCATATCGGAAAAGGTCATGACTGGATGAGGTACATCCTGCTTGTAGTAGTTATCCACCTCCTGTTGTTCCAAATTCTCAGCAGGAGCATTGCGGGTTTGGGATGAAGATTCACCCCTTTCATTCTGCAAAACACATCAAACACAATTTTTGTGCATCCAAATATGCATTAGTGTCAGCAAAATCATCAATCAAAATAATTACAATGACATTATCAATTTATATCAAACTTAAGCTTATTTTCACATTTTTATCAAATCTACACTTTTTCAAATAAGCATATACGAAAATATTCGCCAAGTTCATAAGCATTCAACTCAAATAACATGTCAAAATAATCATTACTAACAATCAAACAAGTCTCAAATGGCATTATCTTTCAAAAATCAAGTTCATGAATTTTAGACTTGAAAAAGTCCACTTTAATTCTCAAAATCATGTTTAGGCTCAAAGTTTGGATCATTTAACTACCTAGACATGTTACACTACTCAATTTAGCAACAATTCATGACAAAAATCGGCCATAACCTGTTTATATCAAAAAGCCCCAAATTGCTCAAGAACACAAACCCTAGATTACTCAAAATTTGAAGTTTAAGGCTTCTAATCATGTTAAACAGCATCAATCTAGGTTATACAAGCATAATACATAAACAATTTAAGTCTAATTACACTAAAAAGCATCAAAATCAAATTGGGGGAAAAATTGCTCAAGAACATCAAATTTCGAATTAAATGGTGTTTAGGTGTAGTAATTTACCGTTTTTCTTGAGTAATTCTTAGATAGCATCCTTCTCAACATGATTTTAGCAAAAAATTTGGTGATTAACGGTTAAAAATTGGGATTTTTGGGGGTGGTTTTCGGGTTTTTTCGCAGTGTTTTTATTGTTTTGGGGTTGGGACTGATCTGTTGCTCGGTTATATTTTTTTCTGGTTTTTAGTCCCTCCGCGAGTCGCGGAGATTTCCCTTTCAAACTCCGCGAGTCGCGGAGTTTGCTCTTTTTTTTTTTTTTTTTTTTTTTTATAATCTTTAACTTATAAAACAATTAAGTATTTAATTTTAAAATTTTATTTCCCTTGTTATTTAGGACGAGGTCGTTTCGGATCGATGTCCTAGTCCGTCCTTCGACAAAATTTTAAAATTTGTCTTTTAGTAGCGATTGTTTTAAAAGCTAAGATTTTTGGGTTTTTTCAATGTTTTTGGCATACTCTAATTCAATAAGATTAAAAATAATGATAATAAAAGTTCTCGTCCCTCCCTCGGGTAAAGCAATTTCGGTTCAAAGACCTAGTCTTCAACTTACGACGAATTTTAAAAATCATATTCTTAACTTAATGAGATAAAGTAAATTTTTGTTTTTAAATTCACACAACTTAAATATAAAATTCAAAATTAATATTAAAAATTCACACCAAACTTAAAATTTGAAATGCATAAAATTAAAAATTTATATTTTAAAAATTAAAAGTTCACACCAAACTTAATTTAAAAATTTATAAATTCATATCAAACTTATATTAATTTTTCAAATATTTACAATTTTAAATATATTGTTTTTACAGAGTTTACAATATTAATTTAAGATTTAAATATTAAGATTAAAAACATGGTAAAAATAAAATTAAAAATCTTTTTGTCTTTTTATCCCACTTTAATCAATCAAAAATTATCAAAAATATGCGCCCCTCTTTTCGGTAAAGTAATTTCGGTTCCAAGACCTAATTTAACTCATGACGAATTTTTGAAATATTTTGGGTTGATTGTTTAAAGATATTTATACCTTATAATAAACGTTAAATTTCGCAGTGATGTAATAAATTTTTGAATGATATCAATAATTTCGGTCGCCAAACCTAATTTTATTTAATACCAATTTAATACTTTTTAGCGAACAAATTAGCGTTTATTATCAAAAGGTTAAAAATAAAAATAAATAAAAACTGTACAGACATACCTGTGAAATAGATTTCTTAGTTATATGATCTATCCCATTCATAAGATAGTCGGTTTAATTGATTTTTCATGGCTACATAGGCGTAACCTCGAGCATTCAGTGTCTTTTCTTCTAAACATATGAACGGTCCGTCTCTGCATAAAGTAACAAATTCGGTATTTGAATAGGTTTGATTATTTGAACATTTACCTCCATGTGACCATTTTCCGCATTTGTGACATCTTTCTAGGTGTCGTGCTCTTCTTTTCGCTGCGGATTTTGATTTTTCTTTACCAAATTGTAACTTATTATCTTCGCATCTGGATTCTTTTCTAACTCCGTCCATTCTTTCTCTGATTACTGATACTATTTCACTCGGTAGTATGTCATTATTACGTTTAGTGATCAAAGCGTGTAGCATTAGACCATGGTTTAGTTCACAGGCAGTCTTCATTTTGTAAAAACCTAAAAAAATAAAAATTCAGAATGGGGGGAGAAGACTAGTTCTTTAGGGTCTGCTAGGGAAAGACCATTCGGGTTCCATTTTCGAGAACTACACGAAAACAGACAATCTAACTCTAACAGAAATACATATTATCCTTTAAAGACTTGATTCTCCCCACACTTAGTTAGTTGTGGTATCGAAATTGTGATTAACTTCGTTGTCGACTTCCATCGGACCATGTATGTAATGTTTAACTCTGTGACCATTAACTTTAAATTCAATCCCATTTGAATTTATCAATTCTATCGTTCCGTATGGGAAAACTCTTTTGACTATGAATGGTCCAGACCATCTTGATTTCAATTTTCCAGGAAATAGCTTGAATCGTGAATTGAAAAGAAGAACTCTGTCTCCTTCTTTAAATTCTTTTGAACTTCTGATTCTTTTATCATGCCATTTCTTCGTTCTTTCTTTATAGATTAAC
Organism: Rutidosis leptorrhynchoides; assembly: GCF_046630445.1. Lineage (NCBI taxonomy): Eukaryota > Viridiplantae > Streptophyta > Magnoliopsida > Asterales > Asteraceae > Rutidosis > Rutidosis leptorrhynchoides. The sequence continues at coordinate 382,540,073 of NC_092336.1, read as the reverse complement.
GAATTTTCGTATGCTTCATGTCTTAATTCTTCTAATGCGTTTAGTTGACTTAATCGTAGACGTCCGGCTTCATGTAAATCAAGATTACATGTCTTCAAAGCCCAAAATGCTTTGTGTTCAATTTCTACAGGAAGATGACATGCTTTTCCATAAACAAGTCTAAAAGGTGTGGTTCCAATTGGAGTTTTGTAGGCTGTTCTAAAAGCCCAGAGTGCATCCTCCAATTTAATGGACCATTCCTTCGGATTTGATCCTACGGTTTTCTCTAGAATACGTTTTAAAGCTCGGTTGGTATTTTCAACTTGTCCACTTGTTTGTGGATGATATGCGGTGGAGATTTTATGAGTTACTCCATATCTTTTAAGAACATTCTCAAGTTGATTATTACAGAAATGAGTACCCCGATCACTTATTAAAGCTTTCGGTGTTCCAAACCTTGCAAAAAGACGTTTTAAAAAGTTGACTACAACTCGTGCATCGTTAGTTGGGAGAGCTTGTGCTTCCGCCCATTTAGATACATAATCAATGGCTACGAGTATATATAGATTATTATGAGATTTTGGAAATGGACCCATAAAGTCAATACCCCAAATGTCAAATACTTCACATACTTGGATGACATTTTGTGGCATTTCATCACGTTGACTTATTTTTCCGGCCCTTTGACATGCATCACAGGATTTGCAAAGAAGGTGTGCGTCTTTGTAAATTGTAGGCCAATAGAATCCAGCTTCATAAACTTTTCTTGCTGTTAGTTGAGGCCCATAATGCCCTCCTGTTGGTCCTGTGTGACAATGGTTTAAAATTTTACTAGCTTCATCTCCAAATACACATCGGCGTATTATTCCATCGGGACAACTTTTAAACAGATGTGGATCTTCCCAGAAATAGTGTTTTATATCACTGAAGAATTTCTTTCGTCTTTGGTACGATAATCCTTTTTCAAGGAATCCACAAACTAAGTAGTTTGCATAGTCTGCAAACCATGGGATTTCTTTATAATCTATCTTCAATAGATATTCATCAGGAAAGTTGTCTTGTATGGCCGATTCATTCAGAACTTCTAATTCCGGATTTTCAAGACGAGAAAGATGATCAGCGGCGAGATTTTCTGCTCCTTTTTTATCTCGGATTTCAATATCAAACTCTTGTAAGAGTAAGATCCAACGGATTAATCTTGGTTTAGCATCTTGTTTTGAAAATAGGTATCTAAGAGCAGAATGGTCGGTATAGACCACCGTTTTTGCTAGAACGAGATATGATCGAAATTTGTCAAAAGCAAAGACAATAGCAAGGAGTTCTTTTTCAGTAGTTGTATAGTTCGTTTGTGCTCCTTGTAACGTCTTACTAGCATAATATATAGGTTGAAATCGTTTTTCAATCCTTTGTCCTAAAACGGCTCCCATTGCAAAATCACTTGCATCGCACATTAGTTCAAATGGTAGATTCCAATTTGGTGTTATCATGATCGGTGCATTAGTGAGTTTTTCTTTAAGAATATTAAAAGATTTGATACACTCATCTGAAAAGATGAATGGCGCATCCTTTTCTAGGAGTTTATTCATAGGAGTGGCAATTTTAGAAAAATCTTTTATGAAACGTCGGTAAAAACCGGCATGCCCTAGAAAACTCCTAACTCCTCTAACATTGGTGGGATGTGGAAGTTTAGCAATTACATCTACTTTAGCTCTATCCACTTCAATTCCTTCTTTTGAAATTTTATGTCCAAGAACGATGCCTTCTTTAACCATGAAATGGCATTTCTCCCAATTAAGTACTAGATTTGATTGTTCGCATCTAATTAGCATTCGTTCCAGATTAACTAGACATGATTTAAATGTATCACCGAAGACTGAAAAGTCATCCATGAATACTTCCATGCATTCTTCTATCATGTCGTGAAAAATCGCCATCATACACCTTTGAAAGGTTGCAGGGGCGTTGCAAAGTCCAAATGGCATTCTTTTGTAAGCAAAAGTACCATAAGGGCACGTGAATGTGGTTTTCTCTTGGTCCTCGGGTGCTATTGGAATTTGAAAATATCCGGAAAATCCATCTAGAAAACAATAGTAACTATTTCCGGCTAATCTTTCCAACATTTGATCTATGAAAGGTAAGGGAAAGTGATCTTTTCTGGTGGCGTCATTTAATTTTCTATAATCAATACATACACGCCATCCTGTTACAGTCCTAGTAGGAATAAGCTCATTTTTCTCATTTGTAATGACAGTCATGCCACCCTTCTTTGGCACGCATTGAACTGGGCTTACCCATGGACTATCAGAAATTGGATATATCAAACCTGCATCTAGCAGTTTAATAATCTCTTTCTTAACTACATCTTGCATATTAGGATTTAGTCTTCGTTGGCGTTGCACATACGTTTTATGACCCTCTTCCATAAGGATTTTATGTGTGCAATACGAAGGACTTATTCCTTTAATATCATGAATCTTTCATGCAATGGCTGGTTTATGAGCTTTCAACACAGAAATGAGTTGTGATTTTTCATTTTCAGTAAGAGAAGACGATATTATTACAGGTAATTCAGATTCACCATGTAAATAAGCATATTCCAAATGGTTTGGAAGTGGCTTTAACTCTAATTTCGGAGGTTCTTCTATCGATGATTTATATCGATATCTGTCTTCTTCTTTTAGCATTTGAATTTCTTCTGTTGTTGGTTCATATCCATTAGCTATAAGTGTAGCTAACATTTCAGCTTCATCAATTGGTTCATTACCTTCTCCTAAAGAACATTCTCCTGTTCCTTGTAATTCTGGAAATTCTTCTAATAATTCTGCATGTGCATCTATAGTTTGAATATAATAACATGTATCATCTGCAGATTGTGGTTGTTGCATTGCTCTATCAACTGAAAAGGTAACACTCTCATCCTCTATACTTAGGGTCAGTTTCTTACCGAACACGTCTATCATTGCTTTAGCCGTGTTTAAGAATGGTCTTCCTAATATGAGAGGAACTTGAGAATCTTCTTCCATGTCTAAAACAACAAAATCTACTGGAAATACTAAAGTACCAACTTTAACTAGCATGTTCTCCATTATCCCTCTAGGATATTTTATTGATCTATCGGCTAGTTGTATGCTTATTCTGGTTGGTTTTAATTCTCCAAGGTCTAGTTTAGCGTATAGTGAATACGGCATTAGATTTATACTAGCACCTAAGTCTGCCAATGCTTCTATTGAACTAAGACTACCCAGAAAACATGGAATTGTGAAACTTCCTGGATCAGATAATTTTTCTGGTATCTTATTCAACAGCACTGCTGAACAATTAGCATTCATAGTAACAGCCGAGAGTTCTTCCATTTTCTTTCTATTTGAGATTAGATCTTTCAAGAATTTAGCATATCTTGGCATTCCTGAAATCACATCAATGAAAGGAAGATTTACATTTATCTGTTTAAACATATCCAAGAATTTGGATTGCTCGGCTTCAAGTTTTTCTTTCTTCATTTTACTCGGGTAAGGAAGTGGTGGTTGGTATGGTTTAACATAAGGTTTATCCTTAACTGTGTTATCTTCATTAACCTTCTCAACTACCGGTTCTTTTTCCTTATCTTGATCAGGTTGTGGTTCTTGTGGAGTAGGAATAGTTTCATCAGAAGTTACAGGTATTTCAGGTGGTTTAAGTGTTGTACCACTTCTTGTGGTAATAGCTTTAGCTGTTTCATTCCGGGGGTTAGCGTTTGTATCACTAGGTAGACTTCCCGGTTTTCTTTCACCTATTAACCTTGCTAGGTTACTTACTTCTTGTTCCAGATTTTGAATAGAAGCTTGTTGATTTCTAAATGCTTGAGCATTTTGTTCATTAGTTTGTTTTTGAGATGTGAAAAACTGCGTTTGAGTTTCAACTAGCTTCGTCATCATATCTTCTAAATTCGGCTTTTTCTCGTCGGTTTGTTGTGGTGGTTTGTTTTGAAAATTAGGTCTTTGCTGATTGTAAGTATTATTGGATACTTGTTGATTGCTAGGACCTTGTTGGTTGTTGTATGGAACATTTCGGTTATAATTTTGGTTTTGATTGTAAATCGGTCTTGGCGGTTGATAATTATTCTGATAATTATTTCCAGGCCTTTGGTTTATGTATGAAATATTCTCTCTTTGTTCCATTGTTAATTCAATACTGAGACAATCTTTTGTCAAATGTGGTCCTCCACACTGCTCACAACTAATTCGTATAGCATGAATATCTTTAGTCATCTTTTCCATTCGTCTCTCGAAAGCATCTATCTTTGCCGAAATGGAATCTAAGTCATGGCTAGAATCGGCTCTAGCTGCTTTAGATGATCTAACGATATCTTTTTCTTGGTGCCACTCATGTGAGTGGGAAGCAGTGTTATCAATAATTTTGTAAGCATCAGTTTCGGTTTTCTTCATAATAGAACCACCACCTGCTATATCTATGTCTTTCCTTGTAGTGATGTCGCATCCTTGGTAGAATATTTGTACTATTTGACAGGTGTCTAAACCATGTTGCGGACATCCTCTTAATAACTTTCCATATCTTGTCCACGCCTCATATAGAGTTTCATTTGGTTTCTGTGTGAACGTAACAATTTCTGCTTGAAGTCTTACGGCTTTAGATGCAGGAAAGAATTGTTTAAGAAATTTGTCAATTAAAACGTCCCATGTATCGATCGCCCCTTCAGGTAACGATTCCAACCAATCTTTGGCTTCTCCTTTTAAAGTCCAGGGAAATAACATGAGATATATCTGTTCATCCTCCACTTCTCGGATTTTAAATAGTGTGCAGATCCTATTAAAGGTACGTAGATGTTCATTTGGATCTTCCTTCGGCGCACCACTAAATTGGCATTGATTAGTCACCATGTGTAGAATTTGTCCTTTGATTTCATAATCTGGCGCATTAATGTCTGGATGAGTAATTGCGTGACCTTGGCCAGTGCGTTTAGCTCTCATTCGGTCTTCCATACTTAAAGGTTCCAGATTCTCCATAATTGAATTTGTTGAATCGGTATCACTAGATGATTCTGATTTAATGGTTCGTTCCTCAACAATCTCTGTTTGAATGATTGGTGGTTCCGGAGGAAAGTTTAGTGGTTCAGGATCTATGAACCGTTCCTGAATATTTTCCGGATTCTCAATTATGATGTCGGGTTCAAAAAATGGATTATCGGAAATTTGAACTGAAGTACTTGGTCTACTGGATGACGATTCTAAAGAAAAATCAACGGCGGTTATATTTGCTAAATGTCTTGATCTAGTTACAGGTGGTGAATGTACAAAAGGTGATGAACGTCTTGCTCGGTGCATTCACTGAATATCCTATTAGTTTTTAAAAGGAAAGAAAAATTATAATAAGTTATCCAATTAATAGACTTTTCTGATTTTGCCCACGTTTCGAATAGCCAAAAGATGCAGCAGAGGGGCAGGATTCGTTTGGTCTCAATATAATTGAGGATTGTTTGGCTCCAATAACCCGGTCCACGTACAAATCCAACTATTACTACGAACCAGAAAATTTTGATGTCTATTAATTTAACCACTTAAAATAAATTTTCGTAATTTTAAGAAATTTAGATAAGAAGTAGAAAAAATTCTAAGTCCTAAAAACTAGAATGGCGAGAAATAAGAGAGAAAAAGAGTTCGTCGAAAAAGGTCGAAAAAGAAAAAATGGTTGAAAAATAAAAGGTGACGGAAAAATAAAAGAAACTTATAAAAACTTAAAAATACTAACCTAACCTTATTACTACAACTAACTTAAAATTATAATCGCAAATTGAGATTACTAATTGGAATGATAATTGATACATAGTAAAAGGTCTAAAAATATTAAAGCTTACAGGAAAAACTAAATCCAAAATGGAAATAACTTAAAAAGAAACTAAAACTTAAAAAGGCGTCGCAAAATTCTAAAGCACCTAAATCTTAGTCTAAAGAAAAAGCACTTAAGGAATTCTACGGCAAAGCCTAAAAATCTAGGAGTAAAAATGACTATAGCAAAAACTAAGTTTAAAATTAAATATGAGCTAAAAATACAAAAGTTATGCTACAACGATTAAAAAGGGACAAAATATAAAAATATACAAAAAGTTGTAAAAATTACAATTTTTATAAAAATATTATTTTTATATTTTTTATTTAATAAAACTACTAATTTTACAATTTAATAAAACTAATTTAACTAAAATATATAAATAAAAAGTAAAAGTAAAAATAAAACTAATAATAATAATAATAATTAGGGTTAAATAATAATTATAATTAATAATAAACCGTAATTAATGCTGAATTAGGGCTTCCTGTTCGCGTGTCAGAAAGGCTCTGCGAGTCGCGGCATTTATTGCATCAAACCCCGCGAGTCGCGGGGTTTCAGAATTCAGCTGACAGGTTTGAATTTTTACGCGTTTTTCTTTATTTATTTTTTTTTATTTTCTGTTTTCTGTTTTTAAATAAATAAAAGATTTTAAAATAAAACTTATATTTTTATAAACTAAAATAAAAATAAAGAAACTTATAAAACTTAAATATTTAACAAAATCTTAAAAATACATATATTTTTGTTTTTCTTTTTATATTTTTGAATAATTAAAACGTATTTTTACAAAAACGAATTTTAATAAAAGTAAACAAAAAAATCCCTTTTTTTTTTATATATTAGCGTTGCGCTTCCGGCTTTTAAGATAGTCCCCGGCAGCGGCGCCAAAAATACTTGATGTTATGCGAGGTGTATATAAAATAGTTATTAATTTTAGCAGGAAATACTATTAAATACGATACAATTTTACACAAGATATTTATTTATTTATAGAATGGATATACTTAAACCTTGCTACAACACTTATAGGCAGTGTACCTAATCGTACAGTAGTGTAGTTTTTAGTAAGTCCGGTTCGTTCCACAGGGAAATCTTTAAACAAAGCTCAACGCTATATTAGTTTACTTTTATAAAAATACAAACATATATATAAGTAATATTATTATTATAAAGGGGGTTTTTACCGTTTAATGACCGGTTTGTCGATTTTAAGACTTTAGTCGCAGTTAAAACCTAATGTAAAATATTAAATAAATAAAAGACTTAATTTAAAGCGTAAAGTAAATAACGATAATGAAATTGCGAATAATAAAAGTGCGATAAAATAAAATTGCGATAATTAAAAAGTACGATAATTAAAAGTGCGATTAAATAACAATAAATAAAAGTGCGATAATTAGAAGTGCAATTAAATATAAAATAAAGGAAATTAAATATGAAATAAAAGAATTATGCTTATTTAAACTTCCGTAATCATGATGTTTGACGTGTTGATTTTAGTTTTATGCCCATGGGTTAATTGTCCTTTGTCCTGGATTATTTAATATGTCCGTCTGGTTTTTGTCCATAACAGTCCATCAGTCATAAATATAAAGTGCGAGTGTCCTCATCAAATTATTCTTATACCCGAAGTTAAATATTCCAACTAATTGGGGATTCGAATTGTAACAAGGTTTTAATACTTTGTTTAATGAATACACCAGGTTATCGACTGCGTGTAAACCAAGGTTTTACTACTTTGTTAACAATTACACCAATTACCCTTGAATGTAATTTCACCCCTGTTTTAATTATTCTAGTGGCTATTAATCCATTCCCGTGTCCGGTTAAATGAACTATTATTCGTACATATAAATACCCCGCCCATCGTGTCCGATCGAGTGTATATGGTAATTTATAGGGACGCCCAATTGTAAATCTTTATATTAACATTAACAAACTATCATTTAGTTAAACAAATATAAAGCCCATTAATAGCCCATAGTTTAATTTCCACAAGTGTCGTTCTTTTGTCCAAACCCCAATTATGGTACAAAGCCCAATTACCCAATTTTAGTAATTAGCCCAACATCATGATTACTTCGTTTTAAATAAGCATAACAATAACTTAGCTACGAGACATTAATATAAAAAGGTTGAACATAACTTACAATGATTTAAAAATAGCGTAGCGTTACACGGACAGAATTTCGACTTACACCCTTACAATATTCGCTAACATACCCTTATTATTAGAATTATAATTAAAATTAAAATTAAAATATAAATTATATATATATATATATCGTATATATGAGAGAAGAGAGAAATAGAATATGAAATTTTGATCAGAATTCGGTTTGCTTTATAGCCAGAGTTGATTTTTGGGGCTCCGCGACTCGCGGCAAAATCCTCTTCAAACTCCGCGAGTCGCGGAGAATGTATTTACAGCTCACACCCTTGGAGTTTCTCTGCCGACGGTTTTATAATATATATATATAATATATATATAATTAATATAATTAATTATATATTATATTATATTTATATGCATAGTTAACTTGTAATTTTTAGTCCGTTGCGTCGAGCGTTAAGAGTTGACTCTGGTCCCGGTTCCGGATTTTCGAACGTCCTTGCGTACAATTTTATATTTTGTATTTTGCGTTTTGAATCTTGTACTCTTGTAATTTCGAGACGTTTCTTATCAATAATTGGAACCTCTTTGATTGTCTTTTGTACTTTTGAGCTTTTTGGTCGTTTGCGTCTTCAATTCGTCGAATCTGTCTTTTGTCTTCACCTTTTATTATTTAAACGAATATCACTTGTAAATAGAACAATTGCAACTAAAAGCTTGTCTTTCTTGAGGAATAATGCTATGAAATATATGTTCGTTTTTAGCATTATCAGATACATTTGAATCATGTCTAGTTAATCTGGAACGAATGCTTCTTAGATGCGAACAATCAAATCTAGTACTTAATTGGGAGAAATGCCATTTCATGGTTAAAGAAGGCATCGTTCTTGGACATAAAATTTCAAAAGAAGGAATTGAAGTGGATAGAGCTAAAGTAGATGTAATTGCTAAACTTCCACATCCCACCAATGTTAGAGGAGTTAGGAGTTTTCTAGGGCATGCCGGTTTTTACCGACGTTTCATAAAAGATTTTTCTAAAATTGCCACTCCTATGAATAAACTCCTAGAAAAGGATGCTCCATTCATCTTTTCAGATGAATGCATCAAATCTTTTAATATTCTTAAAGAGAAACTCACTAATGCACTGATCATGATAACACCAATTTGGAATCTACCATTTGAACTAATGTGGGATGCAAGTGATTTTGCAATGGGAGCCGTTTTAGGACAAAGGATTGAAAAACGATTTCAACCTATATATTATGCTAGTAAGACGTTACAAGGAGCACAAACGAACTATACAACTACTGAAAAAGAACTCCTTGCTATTGTCTTTGCTTTTGACAAATTTCGATCATATCTCGTTCTAGCAAAAACGGTGGTCTATACCGACCATTCTGCTCTTAGATACCTATTTTCGAAACAAGATGCTAAACCAAGATTAATCCGTTGGATCTTACTCTTACAAGAGTTTGATATTGAAATCCGAGATAAAAGAGGAGCAGAAAATCTCGCCGCTGATCATCTTTCTCGTCTTGAAAATCCCGAATTAGAAGTTCTGAATGAATCGGCCATACAAGACAACTTTCCTGATGAATATCTATTGAAGATAGATTATAAAGAAATCCCATGGTTTGCAGATTATGCAAACTACTTAGTTTGTGGATTCCTTGAAAAAGGATTATCGTACCAAAGACGAAAGAAATTCTTCAGTGATATAAAACACTATTTCTGGGAAGATCCACATCTGTTTAAAAGTTGTCCCGATGTAATAATACGCCGATGTGTATTTGGAGATGAAGCTAGTAAAATTTTAAACCATTGTCACACAGGACCAACAGGAGGGCATTATGGGCCTCAACTAACAGCAAGAAAAGTTTATGATGCTGGATTCTATTGGCTTACAATTTACAAAGACGCACACCTTCTTTGCAAATCCTGTGATGCTTGTCAAAGGGCCGGAAAAATAAGTCAACGTGATGAAATGCCACAAAATGTCATCCAAGTATGTGAAGTATTTGACATTTGGGGTATTGACTTTATGGGTCCATTTCCAAAATCTCATAATAATCTATATATACTCGTAGCCATTGATTATGTATCTAAATGGGCGGAAGCACAAGCTCTCCCAACTAACGAGGCACGAGTTGTAGTCAACTTTTTAAATCGTCTTTTTGCAAGGTTTGGAACACCGAAAGCTTTAATAAGTGATCGGGGTACTCATTTCTGTAATAATCAACTTGAGAAAGTTCTTAAAAGATATGGAGTAACTCATAAAATCTCCACCGCATATCATCCACAAACAAGTGGACAAGTTGAAAATACCAACCGAGCTTTAAAACGTATTCTAGAGAAAACCGTAGGATCAAATCCGAAGGAATGGTCCATTAAATTGGAGGATGCACTCTGGGCTTTTAGAACAGCCTACAAAACTCCAATTGGAACCACACCTTTTAGACTTGTTTATGGAAAAGCATGTCATCTTCCAGTAGAAATTGAACACAAAGCATTTTGGGCTTTGAAAACATGTAATCTTGATTTACATGAAGCCGGACGTCTACGATTAAGTCAACTAAACGAATTAGAAGAATTAAGACATGAAGCATACGAAAATTCGTTAATCTATAAGGAAAGAACGAAGAAATGGCATGATAAAAGAATCAGAAGTTCAAAAGAATTTAAAGAAGGAGACAGAGTTCTTCTTTTCAATTCACGATTCAAGCTATTTCCTGGAAAATTGAAATCAAGATGGTCTGGACCATTCATAGTCAAAAGAGTTTTCCCATACGGAACGATAGAATTAATAAATTCACATGGGATTGAATTTAAAGTTAATGGTCACAGAGTTAAACATTACATACATGGTCCGATGGAAGTCTACAACGAAGTTAATCACAATTTCGACACCACAGCTAACTAAGTGTGGGGAGAATCAAGTCTTTAAAGGATAATATGTATTTCTGTTAGAGTTAGATTGTCTGTTTTCGTGTAGTTCTCGAAAATGGAACCCGAATGGTCTTTCCCTAGCAGACCCTAAAGAACTAGTCTTCTCCCCCCATTCTGAATTTTTATTTTTTTTTAGGTTTTTACAAAATGAAGACTGCCTGTGAATTAAACCATGGTCTAATGCTACACGCTTTGATCACTAAACGTAATAATGACATACTCCCGAGTGAATTAGTATCAGTAATCAGAGAAAGAATGGACGGAGTTAGAAAAGAATCCAGATGCGAAGATAATAAGTTACAATTTGGTAAAGAAAAATCAAAATCCGCAGCGAAAAGAAGAGCACGACACCTAGAAAGATGTCACAAATGCGGAAAATGGTCACATGGAGGTAAATGTTCAAATAATCAAACCTATTCAAATACCGAATTTGTTACTTTATGCAGAGACGGACCGTTCATATGTTTAGAAGAAAAGACACTGAATGCTCGAGGTTACGCCTATGTAGCCATGGAAAACCAATTAAACCGACTATCTTATGAATGGGATAGATCATATAACTAAGAAATCTATTTCACAGGTATGTATGTACAGTTTTTATTTTTATTTTTATTTTTAACCTTTTGATAATAAACGCAAATTTGTTCGCTAAAAAGTATTAAATTGGTATTGAATAAAATTAGGTTTGGCGACCGAAATTATTGATATCATTCAAAAATTTATTACATCACTGCGAAATTTAACGTTTATTCTTAAGGTATAAATATCTTTAATCAATCAACCCAAAATATTTCAAAAATTCGTCATGAGTTAAATTAGGTCTTGGAACCGAAATTACTTTACCGAAAAGAGGGGCGCATATTTTTGATAATATTTGATTGATTAAAGTGGGATAAAAAGCCAAAAAGATTTTTAATTTTATTTTTACCATGTTTTTAAAATTAATATTTAAATCTTAAATTAATATTGTAAACTTTGTAAAAACAATATTTTTTAAATTGTAAATATTTGAATTTTTAAATTAAGTTTGGTGTGAATTTTTTATATTAATTTTGAATTTTATATTTAAGTTGTGTGAATTTAAAAACAAAAATTTACTTTATCTCATTAAGTTAAAAATATGATTTTTAAAATTCGTCGTAAGTTGAAGACTAGGTCTTTAAACCGAAATTGCTTTACCCGAGGGAGGGACGAGAACTTTTATTATCATTATTTTTAATCTTATTGAATTAAAGTATGCCAAAAACATTAAAAAAAAAAACTCAAAAATCTTTACTTTTAAAAACAGCGCTTTGATTTGACAAATTTTAAAATTTTGTCGAGGGACAGACTAGGACAACGATCCAAAACGCCCTCGCTCCTAAAGGAAACCAAATTTTTAAAATTTAAATAATTATAAGTTTTATAAAGTATAAGTTTTTAAAAAAAAAAAAAAAAAAAAAAAAAAAAAAAACCTGAAAACACTGTACCCGGACCCCCATGCGATCGCATGGGTTTTACACTTCAACTCCATGTGATCGCATGGAGCTGAAGTCCAGACCTGATACATACAGCAGCCTGTTCTGCCTTCCTCACCACAACACACACATATTCACGAAACTCACCCAAAAATTCACCAATTTTCGCCATTTTTCCACCGTAATTCGTCATTTTTCTTGCTCTAATCATGCCTAGATTCTCATTCCTCAGCAAATTGGTAAAAATTACACCCCTAAACTCTATAAATTCCTAGTTTTTGTGATAATTACCAATTTTTTCCTAATGCAATTTTGTTAATTTCTAGTGTAATTAGTGATAAATTGTTAGTATTTTATGCATGTATAACCTAGATTGATGCTATTTAACATGATTTGAAGCCAAAAACTTCAAAATTTTTAGAAATCTAGGGTTTGTGTTCTTGAGCAATTTGGGGCTTTTTGATATAAACAGGTTATGGCCGATTTTTGTCATGAATTATTGCTAAATTGAGTAGTGTAACATGTTTAGATAGTTAAATGATCCAAACAATGATCCTAAACATGATTTTTGGAGATTAAAGTGGACTTTTTAAGTCCAAAATTCATGAACTTGATTAATTTGATATATTTGCCATTTGAGACTTGTTTAATTATTAATAATGAATATTTTGACATGTTATTTGAGTTAAATGCTTATGAATTTTGTATACATTTTCATATGTGCTTATTTGAAAAGTGTAGAATTGTGAAAAATTGTGAAAATGTGTATAAGTTTAATTTTGATTTAACATGTTATAGTGATTGTTTTAAGTTGTTATTTTGCTAACACTAATGCATATTTGGATGCACAATTTTTGTGTTTAATGTGTTTTACAGAGAGCCGATACTGGATGTTCAGGAGCATCATCATCTAGATGACCAGCACAAGAACCACAGCCAGAAATGCAACACGAACAAGAACCACAACAGGAACAACAACAGCCTGATCAGCACATACCTTATTATGATCCGGTACAGTTTGTTGATGAATTCATAGTATTCCCAATGAGGCCGCCAGTAGAATTCCCAACGATTCCTGAGCACACTCTACATCCTAATCTGAGATTTGATAGAAGATGGAGAGATTACGAGACATATCAAAGGAACAAATTCAAATTGGTAACAAAAAATGTAGAGGTGCCAAGGGTAATTGATTGGGCCCCTTTGGAAACGGTCCATCTAGCTGACCGTGTTAGACAGCTTTTAGTTCAAAGGTATGGCAGTTCTTCTTTTACAGATTGGGAACGTCTTTTCACCATTCGTAGACCTGTATATAAGGAATGGTGTGTTGAGTTGATGAGTACTGTATCACTTGATACAAATATAGTTAGAATAGATGATAGAAGATTTCTTAGGTTTATCCTTGGCAGTAGGATGTACAGAATGTCCATGCTGGACATGGCCAGGGCCTTACAGATATATACTCCTGGTGAGTTGCTATTACCCGATTGTACAAACTTGATTCATTATGGTGAACGGGTAGATAGTAACTTTGACGCTGACGCCATTTGGAGGCGTATGTCACATTTTGATGTTTTTACACGAGCAGGAGGACACTCCTATACACATATTGACAGAGCCGAGCTTCGTATTATTCATAGATTTTTGGCCAACTCGATTACACAAAGAGGTCATAATAAAGAAAAAATTACCTTATATGATTTATTCTACCTAAAGTGTATTCGGGATCCTAGAAGCTTTGTCAATATCCCTTACTGTGTTGCTTTTTATTTATCTAAAATGGTAGAGGGAATGCAGGACGGGAGTATAATAGGAGGAGGTATTTTTGTTACTCTCATTGGAGAGTATTTAGGTGTTGATAGAAACCAAGGGGGTCCATTACAGATTTGTAGAGAACAGGTTGAGCCCTTAGGATTGAAAGTTTATGTGGGTGCTAAGGTATTGAAAAGTAGACGTAACCAGGCAGTACCCTATGAGGGATCTCATCCTCAGGTAGAGAGAGGCTCAGACGAGAAAATGGAGGAGGCGGAAGACATTAGGGATGTCTTTCGAGATGCTATTCTTGACGTCCACATTCGTATAGATGAGGAAGCAATGACGAACGCGGCAAGACATAGTATGTATGAGCAGTGGAACTCCGAGCGAGTATACGAGGATTATAGGCGACGCCAACACGATAGCTGGTTAGTTCATCAGCACCAAATCATGAGCCAGCTATCATATCAGGTATCAAATAACTATGTACCTACTCGACCTGCTCATTTTCCGCCACATAGCCCCGATATCCGACCACCCTTTAACCGGTATGACTATGACCAAGCCTATCAGAACACCTATAACCAACAATGGAACCCACCCGATGAGATGAACTGGAACCCCTATCCAGACTGATTTAGTTCCATTTGGTTATTTTTATGATTTTTATGTTTTTATCTTTTGACTTTTTCATGTTTAAACTTATGTTATTGGATATATTTGTGTAATTTTTATTATTTTATTATTATTGTGTACTAATATTTCATATTTAGAATTTGAAAGTGGGATATTAAGTCCCATTTCAAATTGCCATGCATGATTATACTTGTATGTATGTATATTGTCGATTGTTCAAAACAGGGTAAAACAGCGCATTTTCAAAGACTGGAATTAAGTTCAGCAAAAGCTACTAATTTTGACGACAAGATGACAAATAAATGTGATGTCACAACAGACGGAATGAACAAATGATGTGCACCATTTATCATTCAGCAAACAAACGCCAATATATTTGGAAACTTTGGTAAAATTTAATCATTTTCACACAAATCACCCTCAATAATTTAAATTGTTACTGATTTCTTGCAAATGAGGGCATTGCAAGATCTTAAGTGTGGGAAGGGGTTAAATTCTTTCGGATTTTAAAAATTTTTACTTTATACACTTGGTTACCATTAAAAATACTAGTAACGTAGTAGTTGTATTAGAATCTAGTGCTCTCTGATAATAAAGAACAGCCCTAGTCTTATATACTGACTACCCAATTCTAGTAAAAATTTTCAATTAAATGAACTCAAAATCATGTTTATACATATTTATGAACGATAAAACTAGGTGTTAACACCGAAATTATTGTTACCTCGGAAAGGACATAAATTGAGAAACAAACCAAAATGTTGAAATTCATTTAAAATGGAATAGAGGACGATAAAAAAGGAAAATAAAAGCCAAGTGTGGGAAAATTTACCAAGTTATCTTAAACATATGTCACATATATCTGTAACAAATAACTGAAAATACTTTTGCTTTGGACTAAACTAAACCATTTTACCCGATGAAAGAAAAGAAGAGATGGATCTACACGATGAATCAATTCCATCATTAAAAGGAAGTAAAGTCTTCCGAAAAAGACACGCGCTTCTTGATTTAGGTCAAGAAGTTGGCGTCCAGACCAGCTGTAGGTTGACGAAAAATCTAGAAAAGTCATCACTAAAATCAGCAGGAAATCCACGGACCTCAGCATTAAACAGGGTCGCCAAGTGGTCAGATTTATCCTAACCATGAGAAGGATTTATCTCGTAAAATGGGGGGGCACCGTGCAAATTAGCTGGATAAGACTAATGAATCAGATCCCCAGAAAGGATAATCTCCTTAAAAGATCAAAAATCAGCTTTTAAGACTGATATTACTCAATCTTAGAGATTGACCTTAAAGATTGAGAATTACAAACTCATGGAATTCGATGATATCTAAACTCGAGCTTGAACGAGAAAATATTTTGATCAAATTAAAACCGATTTGTTTTCTGAAAACCCATTTTCGATACGTTCATTACCATTGAACGTAAAATCCTAGGAATTCACCTGGAATTCATTAGGTCACCTGAACCAAATCGGGTGTCAACCGTAAGAATGGTGGTTGCATAGTGGTCAAAGACAGGACCTTGTGCCAGACCGAAAAATCATAAGGGTGAGCTTTACTATTGCTTCTACCAAGGATAGTAATTGCATCCGACACGTTATAAACCATAATTAAAAGCATGTCAGGGAACATTGCCTTAACAGTTGCTTGTTCAACGCTTTCCTTTACAACCGGACGGTAGTTTATCGAAAGGTAATATACGGGACAAGTAAATTGGACGTGTTGCTTTCCAAATACAAGGTTAGCAAGTGGGTGACACAAAACCGCAAGTTTTGAGCTAAAAATTTTCAAATCTGAAACCCACCAAAACCACAAAAATATTTTGCAAACACCGGTGAAGGGTTATTCCGGAAAACTTATCTAGGGTAAAAGCTAGATTGAATTGTCAAAAGATCAAATATTTTCATAAAAGGATCTACATTTTCATAGTCATGTGGGACTGTAAACCGCCTTTCAAATGTGCACTTTGCTTTGGAAACCGAAAGTAAATCGGCTATTTGATTGCAAGTGTCGTTGACCTAAACCCGAGGCAACTATGGATGACACACCCACCTTTAACCATGGTTCTATCGTTACTATCATTGTTTATACCGCCGTATAGAAATCACTGATGTACAAAGTGTGAAGAATAAAGAAGTGATTTTAGTATTTCAAGACGATATTGCTTGAGGACAAGCAACGCTCAAGTGTGGGAATATTTGATAATGCTAAAAACGAACATATATTTCATAGCATTATTCCTCAAGAAAGACAAGCTTTTAGTTGCAATTATTCTATTTACAAGTGATATTCGTTTAAATAATAAAAGGTGAAGAAAAAAGACAGATTCGACGAATTGAAGACGCAAACGACCAAAAAGCTCAAAAGTACAAAAGACAATCAAAGAGGTTCCAATTATTGATAAGAAACGTCTCGAAATTACAAGAGTACAAGATTCAAAACGCAAAGTACAAAATATAAAATTGTACGCAAGGACGTTCGAAAATCCGGAACCGGGACCGGAGTCAACTCTCAATGCTCGACGCAACGGACTAAAAATTACAAGTCAACTATGCACATAAATATAATATAATATTTAAATAATTCTTATAATTATTTAATATATTATATTATTTATAAAACGTCGGCACAAGGAAACAAGCAACATGTGAGCTCTCCCAGCTGGCCATGCGATCGCATGGCCAGGAAGAAGAAAGTCCATGCGATCGCATGGCATGAAAAGTCAGGCCACATCTCCTATAAATTCGCAGTTTGGTGAACCAAAATATCTATCTTTCTCTCTTCTCTCATATATACGTAAAATATATATATATAATTTATATTTTAATTTTAATTTTAATTATAATTCTAATAATAAGGGTATGTTAGCGAATATTGTAAGGGTGTAAGTCGAAATTCTGTCCGTGTAACGCTACGCTATTTTTAATCATTGTAAGTTATGTTCAACCTTTTTATATTAATGTCTCGTAGCTAAGTTATTATTATGCTTATTTAAAACGAAGTAATCATGATGTTGGGCTAATTACTAAAATTGGGTAATTGGGCTTTGTACCATAATTGGGGTTTGGACAAAAGAACGACACTTGTGGAAATTAGACTATGGGCTATTAATGGGCTTTATATTTGTTTAACTAAATGAAAGTTTGTTAATGTTAATATAAAGATTTACAATTGGGCGTCCCTATAAATTACCATATACACTCGATCGGACACGATGGGCGGGGTATTTATATGTACGAATAATCGTTCATTTAACCGGACACGGGAATGGATTAATAGCCACTAGAATAATTAAAACAGGGGTGAAATTACATTCAAGGGTAATTGGTGTAATTGCTAACAAAGTAGTAAAACCTTGGTTTACACGCAGTTGATAACCTGGTGTATTCATTAAACAAAGTATTAAAACCTTGTTACAATTCGAATCCCCAATTAGTTGGAATATTTAACTTCGGGTATAAGGATAATTTGACGAGGACACTCGCACTTTATATTTATGACTGATGGACTGTTATGGACAAAAACCATACGGACATATTAAATAATCCAGGACAAAGGACAATTAACCCATGGGCATAAAACTAAAATCAACACGTCAAACATCATGATTACGGAAGTTTAAATAAGCATAATTCTTTTATTTCATATTTAATTTCCTTTATTTTATATTTAATTGCACTTCTAAATATCGCATTTTTATTATTATTGTATTTAATTGCACTTTTAATTATCGTACTTTTTAATTATCGCAAGTTTATTTTATCGCACTTTTATTATTCGCAATTTCATTATCGTTATTTACTTTATGCTTAATTTAAGTCTTGTATTTATTTCTAATATTTTACATTTGGTTTTAACTGCGACTAAAGTTTTAAAATCGACAAACCGGTCATTAAACGGTAAAAACCCCCCTTTATAATAATAATATTACTTATATATATATTTGTATTTTTATAAAAGTAAACTAATATAGCGTTAAGCTTTGTTTAAAGATTTTCCCTGTGGAACGAACCGGACTTACTAAAAACTACACTACTGTACGATTAGGAACACTGCCTATAAGTGTTGTAGCAAGGTTTAAGTATATCCATTCTATAAATAAATAAATATCTTGTGTAAAATTGTATCGTATTTAATAGTATTTCCTAGTAAAATATAAACTATTTCGTATACCTTAGCTTTGACATCACATGCGATCGCATGGCCTTGAAGCACAAATACCATGCGATCGCATGGGGTACTTTTTCAGGCCAAGTCTTTATAAAGCGATCGAATTCAATTTTTGTGATATATATTTCTTTCATCTTACACTCCGTATAACTTATTTATATTATTATTATTATTATTATTATTATTATTATTATTATTATTATTATTATTATTATTATTATTATTATTATTATTATTATTATTATTATTTATCTTATTATTATTAGTATTATTAATATTAATTAGTATTATACATAAAATACTACGACGAGATTATGAGCATGTCACTTTCAAAATGGTTTTCAAGCGGGATAGAGCTAAGGAAATTATGGGTTATTGCCAAGGAGGTTATGGGTAATGTTCGGGGGTATATTTGTAAATCAAACCTAGTGTTTATCATCTCCGTTACGTCTACGTACTTTCCTACAATATTGAATCTCAATACTGATACGTAAGCACTCATAATTTATCTTTTATATATTAATTGTGTATCCATGTCTAGTGCTCGAGTATATATATTTATACATGTTTGTATGCTAAATTTCATCACTAAATAGTTTATAATGAATCACGAATTAAATACATATATTACTGGTAAAAGGTATATGATATACATGTTTTTGGAAAGCTGTCGAAAAATCAATGACTTTTCATTTAGATATCGAATAGTTTCGATGAACGGATTAAAAGATATGATCAACTGAATTATGATTGATGATAATTGAAATTGCTTTTGAATCTGCAATTAAGATTTAAACAACTTGTTTACAAGATTGATAAAATGGATTTTTAAATATTACCAGCCGAGTAAATGAATCCTTATATAAGGTACGTCTCGTTTGTTGAACTATTGTCAAAATTGACTTTTTGAAACAACTTTGGATAACTTTTGTATGTCGATATCGAGTATTAGGATTATGATACACTATGACTTGACCTAGCTTGATAGACATTTATTGACCAACATATGTTCTCTAGGTTGAGATCTACGATTATTTGATATTCCGAGTTTCAGTCACATTTTGGTGAACGACTTTATATGCTGCTGAGGTGAGTTTCATTTGCTCTCTTTTTAAATGCTTTTGAAATCTATATTTTTGGGCTGAGAATACATGCACTTTACTTTAAACGCAATGGATACAAGTACATACTTAATTCTACACTGACTTTGAACCGGAAATCCCTTAGCTTTGGTAACTAGTAACTGCCAGTACATAGGATATGGACTGGTGGGCGCGAATAACAGTATATGGATCCATAGGGCTTGACATCCCCGTCCGTGCTAGAGCGCTAGCCTTTTAACGGATGTGTGTTATTTGAGTTTAGGACACGTTGGTTTGCGTGTATTAAAACGAATGGGGTATTTATCATTATAACGTTAAAGTTTAGTTACCAGGGTGCTCTGTTATGTAGAATCTATTGATAAACGTTTCTGGATGAAACAACTGAAATCTTGTGATCCACTTTTATATACAGATTATGCGAAACACTAAAACTATGAACTCACCAACCTTTGTGTTGACACTTGTTAGCATGTTTATTCTCAGGTTCCCTAGAAGTCTTCCGCTGTTTGTTTATATGCTAGACAAGCTATGTGCATGGAGTCTTACATGACATATTTTTCAAGGAATCGTTGCATTCACCAAATCATCACTATGTATCTTATTTTGACTGCATTGTCAACGGAAGTACTATTGTAAACTATTATTTACGGTGATTGTCTATATGTAGAAATCATCAGATGTCGAAAACCTTTGATTTAAATATTCATTTATGGCGCGCCTTTTCAAAAGAATGCAATGTTTACAAAACGTATCATATAGAGGTCAAATACCTCGCAATGAAATCAATGAATGATGTATTGTCCATATGGATTTGGAGCGATCGTCACACTGCGCGATTTAAAATTAGTCTATCATACCACCAAGCATGGAAAGCCAAATGTTACGCAATTGAGATGTTGAGGGGTAGTCTTGAAGATTCCTTTCAAGTTCTACCTAATTATCTATATAATCTCAGATTGTCTAACCCAGGTAGTGTAACCAACATTCGAACGGACAACGAAGGCAGATTTGTCATGAGTTACATGTCCATTGGTGCAGTGGTATGTTTAATGTTCTCTTCATTTACTTATTAATTTAACTCGTATTCATTAACAATGTTCCAATACTTTTATATGTAGACACGTTCGTTTGTTAACTATGCACGACCAGTAATCATAGTCGATGGGGCTCATTTAAAAATTCGTTACTTGGGGACCAACTTGATTGCTGTCGCTATGGATGCTAACAATGGAATCCTTCCATTAGCCTACGGTATTGAAGCAGGAGATACCACCGATCATTGGACATGGTTTTTTGGTAATCTAAGAGACTCTCTACAGTCTTCGGGGTGTTGTATTGATAATCTTACCATTATATCTGACAGGGCACCTGCAATAGCTGTTGGCATATCAATTGTATTTCCAGAAGTGTTTCATGTACTATGTGCTAGACATTTGTTGGGAAACCTCAAAAGTGTGTCTAAAAGGGTTAAAAGTTACGAGTGGAACTACTGGAAAATGTGCAAAGCGTATAGAAAATCTGATTTTGATCACCACTATGGTATACTATCACGACGTATTCCAGACAGTACACGTACACTCACTACTGTTGGCCTCAACAGATGGTCCAGACATCATGCAGATCCTGTTCGGTATGCTTAACTGACTACTAATAGTGAAGAGTCCATGAACGCGCTGTCAGTTCATGCGAGGAAACTCCCTGTTACAATGCTTCTTGAATTCTTTAGAGCTTCAGTTTAACAATGGTTTTGGGAACATCGAAACACTGCTGATGGTTTAACAACACCTGTCACACCATATGCAGAGTGTAAGCTGGGTAAAAGAAATCGTAAGTCTCTTACTTGGACTGTCAAACCGATATCACAAGTTAAGTTTGAGGTAATGGATATGAAAAAAGGCGGTAAAGTCAATCTACAAGATAAAACTTGCACATGTAAACAATGGCAGTTTTTCGGTCTACCTTGTGGACATGTAATGGCAGTAGCAAAGTATTTTGTCCTACGTGACATTACTACACACGTTCAGAAGTATTTCCACACTGAAACGTACAAGTCTGCATACATGAAAGACATTAACCCGCTAGATCATATTTCTGAATGGATAGATCCAGGACACCTACAAACCGTCCGACCGCCATTGGTTACAAAACGACAATCAGGTAGACCGAAGAGTACTGCTCGTATACCGTCCCAAGGAGAAGACAAAGACAATTTCAAATCTAAAAGAAAATGCAATCGTTGCTTGAAATATGGACATACTAGATCAACTTGCACCGCACATTATGATCTATCTGAAGGTACACAAAAGTCCAAGTGTAAGTCAAAAACGAAGGCAAAGCCGAAGGGGATGGTAAAGGAGAAGGGGAAGGGAAAACGTGAAGACTCATGCTCAACACAATTTGAATCGACTTACAATTTGAGTGATGATTAGCTTCTTTTTTTAAGTTTTAAGTGTGTTTAACTGTCATGGATGATAGGTATGTGTGGTTGTATGTTTTCTGTTTTGTGTGTTTAAGTCTTTGTGGTTTAATAATAAGTTAGGTATGTTATCTGATATATCTTATCCAATAAAAGTGTGCGTTTATGCTTAGTCGACCTACATGTTGGTCGACTACAATGCAAACATGGTCGACCTCGTGGTCGACCGAGTTTTTTGAAGTAGTCGACCATAAACTACAAAGACTGGTGGTCGACCACCTTGAAAACTATACTGGTCGACCAGGTAAAGGGGTAGTCGTCGACCAGGTAAAGGGGTAGTCGACCCCTATGGTGGTCGACCTAATGGTGTAAATAGACAATTTTTTTTCAAAAAATGTATTTTGGAATAAAACTTAAAAAAAAAGGTATTTGAGTGAATTTCCCGAAACTTAATATATGACAAATTGAAAATGATACAGCACCCTTCACCCAAAAAAGATTTGACGTCTTACGAACACCAAGAATGTGATGAAAATAAACAATAAAAGAGGAGAAAAAATAGGACTCGTTATCGTTCAAAACTCGTTCACCAGTTTACATTTTTCTCATCAAATTAATAAACGTGAGTGAATTAATAGCACTTTAATTTTCCCAACATAAATCATTCTTGTTTGCCAAAAAATAAACACGTATCCAGGATGAACATCTCATCACACATTTTGCAAAAAATGACGATCATAAGATCATTACATCAAATAGAATTCGTCTTTGTTTAACAAACAATAGAAGTCAACATATAATTTTTGGGATTATAGCCAAAATGTCCATTCCCATCAAGTTTCTTGCGCTGGAGCCCAAAAAAATTTTTTTTGCCAGGTTGCCCTCGCAAGACGCAAGGTGACTTGCGAGTTGCCCTCGCAAGGCGCAAGCTTGCGTCCTTGCGTCTTGCGAACTTGCGACCTTATCTGATCAGATGTTGGATTTTCAGATAAGATTTAGTAAGATTTCTTAGATTTTTGTCGGATAAGATTTTACCCTATTTATAATATGACCCTGGAACTTTGATTTCACAGTCTCATAAAAATTTCATCCTTGTGCAATTCATTGATTAAATGCACTTTAAGGTACTAATTTAAGCATTTTTCTTCACTAATTATAGTATTTATTATTTGTTTGTATGATGATTATTTTTAATTAGTTTGTTATTTACAGTTAATCTCAGCTAATATCCATGGACAGAAGAGCTAGAGCTTCACACCGACCATCACAAGGAGAGTCATCACAACAAGTTGCTGAAAGACGACGACTATTAGCCGACCGTCCCATTCTTCCTGGTATTAACGTTGTTGCTCAAGGTGGTTTTTTCGCGTACTGGCGGGGAATAGATGTTGGAGCTTTTCTATATCGTCAAGTTAATGAGTACTATCCCAGACTTGTTAGGGAATTCTATGCTAACTATGTGTTTGATCCACGTAAATTGAAATGTGTTCACGTGAACATGTTTGGTTATTCCTACGATTGAACGTTGGAGGAGTTTGCTGAGATTCTGAATATTCCAGATGGAGATTTCAAGTTTTTCAGTCTTACCAAGGATGTGAAAAAGGCCCCGAGGAGGTCAGCTACGGGAAATTCATTCTCAGCTTCTGGGTTTGTTTCGGGACTATGTAAACCTGGTTTTGACATGCCAAACAGTGGTCCTGTCATTATCAGGGAGGAAGATATTCAGGACCAGTATCAACAGATTATGAATGTCATCAAGAAGAATGTCATGTTTCGAGATGATACTGATGTGGAGCTATATGTAACTGAAGTTTTGATTTTGATGTGTTTGCTCGAACAAATCCCAATTAATCTGCCATATGTGGTTGCTAATTGGATGGCAGGATTGCCTGCAGCTGGTGGGAGAGGATTGCCCTATGGCATGTTGTTGAACAACTTCTTTGCTGATGAAGACGAGTTGGTGTATCCTTCTGATCGAGAGGTGTTGAATGCTCAGATTATGTATGCTGCTCCAATTTAATTAATCTTGGTTGATCATGTAATAAAGTAGGTCGTAGGGCCTTTTGTACTACTTAGTTTGTGTGTTTGTAGTATCTCATTCTAGTTAATGAAATGGTATTTTAATTTTAGCCTTTCTGTTTTATTGGTCATTTTAATTTCAGTACAAGTTCAAGGACGACGGGAATAATTTGGTCAATAACTTTTATAAACTTACACTTAAGCAGTAGATAAATATTTGTAAACATAGATGGACATATACATTAACAGAAGTTAAACAAATAAAAAAAACTCAAACAGAAGCAACATAAAATATTAATCATACCATACGCAAAGACGCAAATCAAACTTTGCGACTGGACGCAAGACGCAAAGTTTTTGGATCTTGCGTGCTTGCGTCTTTGCGTCTTGCGTTTGTTATTATTAGATTATAAACCTAATAATAACATTCACTTGACACACACACACACTTACCCAGACGCAGAGAAGCAAATTAAGTGAAACCTAGCCAAACGCAAATACGCAAACCTCCATCATCTTCTCTCTCGTTCGAACAGTAGATCGTAACCACCATCACCACCTGCACTACCACCAGTTCATCCATCGTATTCACCACAACCACCACGTACCAGCGCCTACGTCACCAACTACGTCACCATCGTCTTCGTCTGCTTCATTTTAACTACGAAAGAAATCAATAAATCAACCTAATAACAATGGCAAATCCGCAGGTTAGTTCTTCTTTCACTATATATGTTAGTTATATGGGAGTTGTATATCAATTTCATATGTTCATATATAAATGTGAAAATGTGCACACCAACTGTTCGATGAAATGTCTCTATGATAATCATCATTATTTAACCGTATTATTGCTTCTTTTTTTTTTTTTTTTTAATAATGGGTATATTATCTCTTGTTTTGTATAGTTTTTTGGTGAAACAACAATTTGTTGCTGGTCAAATTAACTTGACTGTCCAGGCGCAAGGGTCATTTTGCGTCCTTGCGTTCACGACACAATATGGTCGCAAGACCAAATTTGCGACCTTGCGTACCTGTAGTTTAGGACGCAAGAGCAATCTTGCGTATTTGCGTATCATATGCTTATGTTGTTATTGTTAATTTTACAGGGATGGGTTGAAGGTAAACTGACGATGAAGAATAAAATAAGTATTATAGGTGATGTGAAGAAAGTAATGACCGAAAATCAATTAAAAATATTTAAAGAAACGTGTTTTGGTGTATGGTTAAATCTTGAATACATGGGAAACGATCCCGGACTTGTACATGCAATGCTCCAACGTAAAACTGTACGGCTGGAAAGAATTGATGATGATAAGTACCCAGAGGAGCAAGATGACATATGGTTTAGATTCAAGCCTAATTTTTCTATTAGATTTGGTCGCCGTGAATTTTGTCTAGTAACGGGGTTTTTGTTTGGTACATATTACTCTATCGACAATATAAATATCAATAGGATCATTTACAATTGCATATTGTAAAAACTCTTGAAAGTCTTCATCATCATCAGTAATATCAAAAACTTGATTATTAAAAACGTATCTCATTGAAACAGCTGCATTGGGTGGGAAGTCAATCTTTTTAAGAACATTTTTTAACAATATTCTCCGATTCATTGGTTTTACGGGCGCAATTGGGAGTCTTAACCGAATTCTAAAACAATCTCGTGGCATATATATGGGTATGTTGTTAATGTACTCAAAAGAACCCCCACAAACATATATTAACAACAAATTTATCATCATTAACACAATTCATAATGACAAAAATTAGTGAAAAAATGGTTAAAATAGTACCTTAACGTGGGTATAAGCTCTGCATTGAAAACTTTTGAAATTTTTAGGAGACTGTGATTTCAAAGTCTCAGGGTCAATCTATATATAGGGACAAAATATTATCCGTAAAAATCTAGGATATCTGACGAAATCTTATCCACAAAATCGTATTTCTGATCAGATAAGGTCGCAAGATCGCAAGACGCAAGGACGCAATCTTGCGCCTTGCGAGGGCAACTCGCAAGGCACCTTGCGTCTTGCGAGGGCAACTTGGCAATTTTTTTTTTTGGGCTCCAGCGCAAGAAACTTGCTGGGAATGAGCATTTTAGCTATAATCCCATAATTTTTTACTCCGTATAAACTGAGGTCCTAGTATGGCAAGTTTTTGCAGATTAACGTGTTTTTTAATTTTTTTTTTTTTCTTTCGAAAAGCAATTTTATAAAAAAACCACGAAAGGGCTACAAGGATCGGGAGCCCAGCCCAGTACACGAACGGGGCTTAGCCCGTTACATATTGGCAATGAGCCCTATATAAAATCTCGAGCTATACAGAACACGAAGTAAAATTCACTCAATAACAGGAATAATGCAATAACAGGAACACTTAGGAGTATGGTAGTTGCAGAGGGAGCAACTAACAACATACGAAACACGTACTTAAACTAAACAGGACCATGGATCCGTCAACCAATCCAACCATTCAAACTTCCGACCTTAGATAACATGTTTCGTCCCCAACCTCATAATCCAGCTTCTTACAAGAAGAGTTGTTGACCGAATATGTGCTTTGAAACACGTTGCTCTCGAGCTCAGTTTGTTGCTTCGAAACACCATGAAAGATATGGTGTTCAGTTGTAAATGTCACTAGTCATAACTAGTCAAACCTTGTAGGGAGTAGTTGGCCTAGAGTAGTCAGACATTTGACTATATTTGACTGATTTTTATCATTTTATACTGATTTTGACCAAATAATTCTGAATCGACCAACAATCCAATTTTTAATCGATTTCGAAATAAACTTTCCGGCCTCATATGAGAATGGAAAACTAGAGCATTTTCTGCATCGGTTGATGAAGAATCGCTTAAATGAAGAACATTTCCCACCAAAAAAAGATTAGTCCAATAATACCACTCACTGGTAAGGGTGTTGAGACCATATCATGTTACACGAAAGCGCCGGTTTCTCTGTTCCTTGGTTCGACCTCCTAATGAGAATTAAGGTCCTTGCGTGGGGGTCTCATCCCTAAGACTTGTTTGTTGACCGGTGTTGACCAGCCATTGACCAGCGACTTTGACCTACTTAGGCCTACTCGGGACGGACTAGTACCGAAATATGACTAGTCGGTCAACTTTTACAGCACTAGTCTTTCACTCATTCTACACTATAAAATGATCAAATCAAATAAGAACCTTTACAGCACTAGTCTTTCACCCATTCTACACTATAAAATGATCAAATCAAATAAGAAATGATAAGATGTTTCCAATAAAACTTGGTGAATTTTAAACCACCCCAATTACATCAAGATAGTACAGAAATGCACAAAACAAAAGTTCCTCCATTATATCACAATTATTGCACAGTAAACTTCAAACCAAGCCCTAACAACTACAAACATTGCTCAACAGATTTTTTAAACTTATGCAACTTATGCGCTTCCGTTTGTTGATTGCTTTCTTAACCCTAACATCTTGTTAAGGGCACCAACATACGCTCTAACACTGGATATAACAATATCCATGGAAGCTCCAGTTCCACTGCAAACAAAAGCCATGACAATTGTTAAGTCTGCATTAGTTAATACCATTAATTGCTTCTGCTTTGTAGGTTAAACGGTTAAAAAGACCTTTTTACAATTTTATAGCATAACTATAACGTTGCATTCCCAGAAGACTAAATAATTATACATACCTATATGTCCTCGAAATCTTTTCTCCAGAATAATGAGTTGATGTGTGGTTGTTTTCTGAATCAATTACAACACGTGTGCTGGCTATAGCATCGATCCCTGCTGTTACTGCAGACATCGAGTACTCAAGGAGTTTCACAGGAACCTGTGAATAGTATCAAAATGAAATAATGAAGTGCATTAGGACAAATCACAAGTAGTACAAACCAAATATTGTATGTGTGTATGCTAATTATAGTTACAATATGCAGATGATCACAATTTGAATTTAGGATTCAAACCTTCACGATGAGATCAACGGCTTTATAAGCTGCATCGACTGGTCCTGTTCCAGTAGAACAAGCGATATGTTCTTTCCCATCAACATCAATTAATTTTACAGTTGCTGTAGAAAGGCCTAGAGTCCCGCATGTAACCTGTAAATTAAAATTAGTTTAAACTGGTTCAAATACGTAATAAACATAATATGTATGCAACTAGGACCTAGTACCTGTACGTCTCCAAACTTCCAAACAACTTGAGGCTGAAACACCTCATCTGATACTAACGCTACTAAATCATCATCAGTAATAACTTTTTTCATTTCAGCAACGGATTTAAACCGCCAAAAAAGATCATTAAGTTCCCGCCCATCAATGTCATAACCAAGCTGAGCAAAATACAAAATCACGTGTTAAGATGTATAACAATTAAGGTTTCATTAACCTCATCTACAAATTAGTGGTTCAAGATTGCGCTATACCTCAAAAAGTTTAGACTTTAAAGCATGGCGGCCACTGTACATGAATTAATACAAATCATTTAAGTACCCCATCAACAAAACATACGCAAAGTATAAATATAAAAGCCACATTATAACAAGTAACTAACTGTGAATCATCATACCTAAGTTTTCCAAGTGTAAGTCCAGATTCATTGGATCTAAAAAGTCCAATATCTTCAGGAGACATGATTTCGTATGTGCTTCTGTTCTTTAGCATCCCGTCTTGATGGATCCCACTTTCGTGCGCGAAAGCGTTAGCACCAACAATAGCCTTGTGAGGCTGCACCAGCAATCCACTATATTCTTCCACCTGAATAACAATACTCATAATGAGCTGCGATTTAAGTATTACAAACGGCTTATTAAACATAAAAAAAAACTTCGATATATACCATCTTACTAGTCATGACGATATGTCTTGTATTGATTCCCGTGTAAAGACCTCCAAGTAATTCACCTTTACATTTTAGAGCCATCACCACCTGTGCGTCAGCAAAATTAACTTCTCGTATACATCGAGTTCTTTCTTTTACCTCTTCTAAAAAAGACACATCATACTTACCCAAGGTTGCAAAACTTGCTACTTGGGAGTAACCAGCCGGGACTATAGAGGGAGTAATCGGCAACTCAAGGGTTAATTGGATTGGACATATTATACATTAAAATAAAAAATTTCAACATCATGTGTGTAAATATAGAAGAAATCCATAAACATGAACATAAACTTTAACATAATTGTCTAGAAACATAAAAATAATCATCGTATATTTGTTCAAAAACTCTACAGTTCTAGTTTAAATTTAACTTCATATTAAAATGTTGACCAATTTTGACTTTTATTAATTTTGACCGACTAAATCCGACTTTGACCAACAAATATGATTTTGATCCATTAACCAACGTTGACCGATTAACTATCGGATTTTGGAAAATCAAATCGGCCTGTTCTTAAAAAAGAATAATTGAGGATTAAGCGGGCGTTTTTTTAACAACAGTTTACCTCTTCTAAAGAAGCATTACCAGCTCGCTCTCCAATTCCATTAATTGTTACTTCTAATTGTCTTGCACCTGAATAAGCCCCCTGAAAGTCATACTATAATTAGCATACAAAAAAACACGGTTTAAAAAGATAAATACTGTAAGCACCTACCTCTAAGGTATTGGCAGTAGAAAGTCCTAAATCGTTCTGACAGTGGGTAGAAATAATGACGTTTTCAATGCCAGGTGTATTGGCTTTTATGTCTGCAATGAGCTGCCCAAACTCACGAGGCCAGTTATAGCCAACAGTATCAGGAATATTAAGAGTTGTTGCACCAGCCTTAATAACCTCGCCCAATATTTCATATAAAAATTCCCTCTCTGATCTGTTAACAAACAGAAAATAATTCTATACTTTATGAGGATCACACATATAAGTAAACAACACAATTTGAAAAAATAACGATTTAGGTTAGAAAGTGATGAGTATAAAAAACGGTACTTCATCAAACCTATATGTAACAATTTGTCTATTATGGCTCATTAAAGCAAAGTTTAGGCTATAGACCCTCTTTAGGGATTTTTTACATAAAATACAATCACTTCAAACAAAAAATTCACATATAAACACAAACACTGGTCAACATCAATTCTTTTTGACAAGTATGTGTTTTCATTTTTTCAAGAAAACAATTAGTTTACAACATGCAAAAATCACTACATAAGCTACATTTTTAGACCCATAAACCCTAATTCATAACACCACATATATACAAAAGTAATAGTAGTATTTATAAATAGCTAAACCTAAACCTAAACCTAAAAGCATCTCCAATGTGTAAACTAAATTCTTGCACTATTTTGGTGTGAAATGTAATCTTATCTTATCAGTAGCACCAAAGGATTTCAATTCCAAGGTATGCACCAAAATGTAAATTGCCATTGTAACTTGGGGTACCACTAATCACTTTTAATACAATTATTTGACATACATAATTCTGAACAAAATTAATGTCATCGTTGAACACAAACTACTAATTTATTAGTAACTCACATAATTGTTTCAATCATTATAATTTTGGCATAGAGAACATTGTTGCATCAAATTTAATACACCAAAAGTATGTACAAATTTAATGCATCTGAGCAGATTTAAACCATTTTGGTACAAAATCAAAGTCAAAAAAACACATCTTCAAACCAAATCACATTCTTTCACCTTATTCCAATCAAAGCATTCATCACACCATACACATGCAATCCAAATATATATAAGTAAAAATAAAAAATGTATACCTTCCAGCATCTTCCGGACTAAATTCAACATCATTACACCCTAAACTTCTAGCATAAGCAACCATACTTGTAGCCTTTTCAACCACTTGTTGTTTACTCATTTTCAATTTATAAACCATATGTATTTCGCTAGTAGCAATAAAAGTATGAATCCTAGGATACTTTGCATGTTTCACTGCTTCCCATGCTTTATCAATATCATTCTTATTACATCTAGCCAATCCACAGATCACCGGCACGTGACCTCCACCCTCCTCCTCCTGCTCATTAGGGTTTCCAATTTCAATTGCGATTAATTTTACAGCTTCTAGATCAGCATCTGATGAAGCAGGAAACCCTGCTTCAATTATATCAACACCGAGTTGCGATAACTTACGTGCGATGTCGAGTTTTTCTTTGGTGGTCATGGTGGCGCCGGGAGATTGTTCGCCGTCGCGTAGTGTGGTGTCGAAGATGCGAACGTAATTAGGGTTTGGAATGTGATTAGGGATGTATTGAGGACGAGTGGAAGAACAGAGGATTTGAAATGGTTTTCTGGAGTGGTTCTGTGATGTGTAGGGTTTGAAGTAGAGAAGTGTACGGATTCCGGCGGTGGTGGCAGTGGCCGGAGGGAAGAACTTAGGGTGCGAGAAATACGGCGCCGCCGCAGACATGGCTATGGTGAAAAGCAGAGGTTTTGTGTTTGTGGAGTGTGAGAGATGAGGTTTAAGCCCTGGTTAATTTTGAGTACCAGTTATTTAAATTTAAACAAATGAACAATTTGTTATAATTCAGTAGGCTTATAACTACCTTTAGTGGTGAACGTGTTATAATTCAGTAGGCTTATAACTACTTTTAGTAGTCTGTTTCTTGACCGTAAGCTATTGATAATTAGAAGATAAAAGAGAGGGAGAGAGCATATTGATACATATGAGGCTTATTTATAGTGCTTAAATCTACTGTACATAGTTGAGAGTTGTTAAATGCATTTGGCCATATGCATAAAAGTTGTCGGCCATACATATTTGTCTTATAACACTCCCCCTTGGACGACAATTTTGTTTCATTAAGATTAAATACAAGTTACTGCCTCGTTAAAAACCTTTCTAAAGAAAACTCAGTGGGAAAAACTTTAGATAAGGGAAAAAGAGTGCAGCATATAGTTGACTCCCCCTCAAGTAGACATCGTTGATCTTTTA
Organism: Rutidosis leptorrhynchoides; assembly: GCF_046630445.1. Classification (NCBI taxonomy): domain Eukaryota; kingdom Viridiplantae; phylum Streptophyta; class Magnoliopsida; order Asterales; family Asteraceae; genus Rutidosis; species Rutidosis leptorrhynchoides. The sequence continues at coordinate 382,507,747 of NC_092336.1, read as the reverse complement.
CATCTTTTGAACATGCCTCATACCAATATTGTGAACATGCGTTCTAAAAATAGCAGTTGAAAGTGCTTTGGTGAAAAGATCGGCAGAGTTTTTGCTGGATTGAACATATCTCATTTCAATCTGGTTGTCTTTGATGAGATTTTGAGTATATGAGAAGAATTTAGGAGGTATGTGTTTTGTTCGGTCACTTTTGATATACCCTTCTTTCATCTGTGCTATGCAAGCTGCATTATCTTCATAGATAGTTGTTGGACTTTTATCGCGTTCTAGTCCACAAGAATCAGTAATGAGTTGTGTCATTGATCTCAACCAAAAACATTCCCGAGTAGTTTCATGTAATGCAATCACTTCGACATGATTTAATGATGTTGCAACAAGTGTTTGTTTTTGAGAACGCCATGATATTGCAGTACCTCTATTTAGGAATACATATCCATTTTGAGATTTAGCTTTATGTGGATCAGATAAATAACCTGCATCTGCATAACCAACCAAATCTTGTTTTGATTCGTTAGAATAAAATAATCCTAAATCAGTAGTTCCTCGAAGGTATCTAAATATGTGTTTGATCCCATTCCAGTGTCTTTTGGTAGGAGCTGAGCTGAACCTTGCCAACAAATTAACTGTAAAAGAAATGTCAGGTCTTGTACAATTTGTAACATACATAAGAGCTCCAATTGCACTAAGATATGGTACTTCTGGTCCCAGGATATCTTCATGATCTTCACAGGGACGAAATGGATCAGTGTCAACATTAAGTGATCTAACAACCATAGGAGTACTTAATGGTTTTGCCTTGTCCATATTGAAACGTTTTAAAATCTTTTCCGTATAAGTTGTTTGATGTACAAGTAAACCATTAGGCATATGCTCAATCTGCAAACCAAGGCAATACTTGGTTTTTCCGAGATCTTTCATTTCAAATTCTTTCTTTAGAAGTTGAATGGCTTCATAGATCTCTTTATTTGTACCTATGATGTTAAGATCATCGACATAAACGGCTATGATCACATATCCGGATGTTGTTTTCTTAATGAATACACATGGGCAAATAAGATTATTGGTATACCCTTTGCATATCAAGTAATCATTTATTCGTTTATACCACATGCGGCCCGATTGTTTCAACCCATATAAAGACCTTTGTAACTTGATTGAGTACATTTCTTTGGATTTTGCATTGGTTGCTTCTGATACCTTAAATCCTTCAGGTATCTTCATATATATATCACTATCAAGTGATCCATATAGATAAGTAGTCACAACATCCATGAGATGCATTTCTAAATTTTTAGAAACTGCCAGACTGATTAAGTATCTAAAAGTAATTGCATCCATAACAGGGGAATAAGTTTCATCATAATCAATTCCCGGTCTTTGAGAAAAACCTTGAGCTACAAGTCTAGCTTTATACCTTGTAACTTTATTTTTCTCATTTCTTTTTCGCACAAAAACCCATCTATATCCCACTGGTTTCACATCTTTAGGTGTGAGAACGATAGATCCGAAAACTTTTCTTTTATTGAGCGATTCAAATTCATCTCGTATTGCTCCTTTCCAATGATCCCAATCATGTCTTATTTTGATATTCCATGACAGATTTTGGTTCTGGATCATCATCATCATTCATGATGTCATATGCAACATTATATGAAAATATCTCATCAAGATTTTTCATTTCATTTCGGTTTCATAATATTTTTGAATGTGCATAATTAATTGAAAATTCCGTATTGACATCATCAATCTCCTCTGCAGAAGAAGTATTGATTTGTGGTTCTTCTTGAATACTTTCTTTTACCTCATTATCAGCTGATTTTCTTTTTCGAGGATTTTTATCTTTGGAACCAATTGGTCTCCCACATTTCTGGCGTGGCAAAGACTCAAGAGTGACATTATTGCCAGCTTTTGGAATTTCAATTCGAGCTGGAACATTTGCTGCTGGTATATATGATTTAGTCACTCTTTTTGTATCTGTAAATGCGTCAGGCAATTTATTCGCAAGTTCTTGCATATGCATTATTTTTTGAACTTCGATCTCGCATTCTTTTGTGCGAGGATCAAGATACATTAATTGAGGTTCACACCATGAAACGTCATTTTCTTTATTTTTTTTATTTCTCCCCCTAATCTAGGGAACAATGTTTCATTAAAGTGACAATCAGTAAAACGTGCAGTAAAAACATCGTCACGGGTTCAATATATCTTATGATTGAAGATGTTTCATATCCAACATATATTCCCATCCTTCTTTGAGGACCCATTTTAGTGCGTTGTGGTGGTGCGATAGGAACATAAACCGCACAACCAAATGTTCTAAGGTGGGAAATATTTGGCTGATGGCCAAAAGCAAGTTACAAAGGAGAATATGTATGACTTGCACTTGGTCTAATGCGAATTAATGATGCAACATGTAAAATTGCATGACCCCATACAGATACTGGGAGTTTTGTTCTCATTATCAATGGTCTAGCTATTAATTGCAATCGTTTGATTAGTGATTCGGCTAAACCATTTTGTGTATGCACATGGGCAACAGGATGTTCAACAACAATCCCAATAGACATGCAAAAATCATTAAATGTTTGAGATGTAAACTCACCAGCATTATCCAATCTCACCCTTTTAATAGTATAATCAGGGAAATGTGCTCTCAATTTAATAATTTGAGCAAGAAATTTTGCAAATGCCACATTTCGACTTGATAATAGACAAACATGAGACCATCTACTAGATACGTCTATTAGGACCATGTAATATCTAAATGGTCTACATGGTGGATGAATTGGTCCACATATATCACCTTGAATTCTTTCAAGAAACAATGATGATTCTTTTTCAACCTTAAGAGGTGATCGTCTTATTATCAATTTTCCAAGTGAGCATGATGTACATGGGATAAGTGCATCATGAGGGATCTTTTGATCCGTCAATGGATGTCCATGTGTATTTTAAATTATTCTTTTCATCATTGTTGATCCTGGGTGGCCTAATCTTTCATGCCACAGATTGATCATTACAGGATCACATACCTTTTCATTAACTACCATGTGTGCTTCTGGTACATTTATATATGTATAATGTAGACCAGAACTAAGTCTTGGTAGTTTTTCAATTACATGCTTCTTGTCAGTGATACTTAAGTATTTATCATTTTTTGTAGTCACTGACTGATAATCATATCCATTTTGGTATATGTCAGAGAAGCTTAACAAATTTCTCTTTGACATGGGAGAAAATAAGGCATTTTTTATCAGAAAATTTGTACCATTTGGTAACATGAATTTTGCCTTTCACATTCCTTTTATTAAATCCGCAGGACCTGATATAGTATGTACCGTTCCTTCTGTTGCTTTAAAATCAGTGAAATATTTTTTAGATTTGAGTATAGTGTGTGTGGTACCACTGTCTGCAATACAAAGATCCCCACCATTTGACTGATTTTGCACTCCAGTAGTGTACATCATGAACTTCAAAATATGAGAAACAAATAATGAGTACATAATTCATCAATATATTACATTCAAAATATGTTATAAACGAAAGTACATAATAAGGAAAGATATAGTAAAGTAGATATGGTATAGATCGTAAATCTATATTCATTTATTTGATATGGACATATAATAGAAAATTTATTCATTAAAGTAGTCACTTGTTGGCTCAGTGATTTTTGTATCAAGGTCATCCACAAGGTTTGACTCTTTTCCTTTTCCCTCTAGGGATTCTTGATATTGATTAACAAAATATTGATTTGTTCGACAGTTCTTAGACCAATGTCTAATTTTACGACATCGATAACAAGAATATTCAATATTCTTTGAAGAGCTTTTTTCAACATTATGATTTGTGGGATTGTATGGTAGTTGAAATTTATAATTTGTGGATTATTATTTCTTTGTCCACGACCACGACCACCGTAACCATTACGACCACGACCACCACCACGACCATTACCATAAGGGTGATTTCGAACATAGTTATGATTTTTATTATTGTTATGGTAATTTCCATGATGATGATTTTGGCCAATATGACCACGACCTCGCCCACGTCCTCGTCCAGGTGCATTTCTTTTATTATTATTATTATTATTATTATTATTATTATTATTATTATTATTATTATTATTATTATTATTATTGTTAATAACATTAGCTTCAGGGAATGCTAGCGCACCCGTAGGACGAGATTCTTGATTCTTTATCAGTAATTCTTTATTCACTTCTGCAACTAAGAGATAAGTTTGAAGTTTGAAAAAAGTTTTGTAATTCTGCAATCTTAAATTTTCTTGTATAGTTATGTTTGCAGAATGCATTGTGGAGAAAGTTTTCTCCATCATATCAGCATCACTTATTTTTTGACTACAGAATTGAAGCTTTGAACGGATCTTGAACATGGCCGAGCTGTATTCACTTACCTTTTTAAAGTCTTGGAACCTTAGATTTCTCCATTCTTCCCTCTGGGCTGTATTCACGTATGTGCAACGCCAATGAAGACTAAATCCTAATATGCAAGATGTTGTTAAGAAAGAAATTATTAAACTGCTTGATGCATGTTTAATTTATCCAATCTCTGATAGTCCATGGGTAAGCCCAGTTCAATGCGTACCTAAGAAGGGTGGCATGACTGTCATCACAAATGAAAAAAATGAGCTTATTCCTACTAGAACTGTAACAGGATGGCGTGTTTGTATTGATTATAGAAAATTAAATGACGCCACCAGAAAAGATCACTTTCCCTTACCTTTTATTGATCAAATGTTGGAAAGATTAGCCGGATACAGTTACTATTGTTTTCTTGATGGTTTTTCTGGATATTTTCAAATTCCAATAGCACCCGAAGATCAAGAGAAAACCACGTTCACGTGACCTTATGGTACTTTTGCATACAAACGCATGCCATTTGGACTTTGCAACGCCCCTGCAACCTTTCAAAGGTGCATGATGGTGATTTTTCACGACATGATAGAAGAATGCATGGAAGTTTTCATGGATGACTTTTCAGTCTTCGGCGATACTTTTAAAACATGTCTAGTTAATCTTGAACGAATGCTTATTAGATGCGAACAATCAAATCTAGTACTTAATTGGGAGAAATGCCATTTCATGGTTAAAGAAGGCATCGTTCTTGGTCATAAAATTTCAAAGGAAGGAATTGAAGTGGATAGAGCTAAAGTAGATGTAATTGCTAAACTTCCACATCCCACCAATGTTAGAGGAGTTAGGAGTTTTCTAGGGCATGCCGTTTTTTACCGACGTTTCATAAAAGATTTTTCTAAAATTGCCACTCCTATGAATAAACTCCTAGAAAAGAATGCCTCATTTATCTTTTCGGATGAATGCATCAAATCTTTTAATATTCTTAAAGAAAAACTCACTAATGAGCCGATTATGATAACTCCAAATTGGAATCTACCATTTGAACTTATGTGCGATGCAAGTGATTTTGCAATAGGAGCCGTTTTAGGACAAAGGATTGAAAAACAATTTCAACCTATTTATTATGCTAGTAAGACGTTACAAGGAGCACAAACGAACTATACAACTACTGAAAAAGAACTCCTTGCTATTGTCTTTACTTTTGACAAATTTCGTTCATATCTCATTCTAGCTAAAACGGTGGTCTATACTGACCATTCTGCTCTTAGATACCTATTTTCAAAACAAGAAGCTAAACCACGATTAATCCGTTGGATCTTACTCTTACAAGAGTTCGATATTGAAATCCGAGATAAAAAAGGAGCAAAAAATCTCGCCGCTGATCATCTTTCTCGTCTTGAAAATCCCGAATTAGAAGTTCTAAATGAATCGGCCATACAGGATAATTTTCCTGATGAATATCTATTGAAGATAGATTATAGTGAAATTCCATGGTTTGCAGACTATGCAAACTACTTAGTATGTGGATTCCTTGAAAAAGGGTTGTCGTACCAAAAATGAAAGAAATTCTTTAGTGATATAAAACACTATTTCTGGAAAGATCCACATTTGTTTAAAAGTTGTCCCGATGGAATAATACGCCGATGTGTATTTGGAGATGAAGCTAGTCAAATCTTAAACCATTATCACACAGGACCAACAGGAGGGCATTATGGGCCTCAACTTACAGCAAAAAAAGTTTATGATGCTGGATTCTATTGGCCTACAATTTTCAAAGACGCACACCTTCTTTGCAAATCCTGTGATGCTTGTCAAAGGTCCAGAAAAATAAGTCAACGTGATGAAATGCCACAAAATGTCATTCAAGTATGTGAAGTATTTGACATTTGGGGTATTAACTTTATGGGTCCATTTCCAAAATCTCATAATAATCTCTACATTCTCGTTGCCATTGATTATGTATCTAAATGGGCGGAAGCACAAGCTCTCCTGACTAACGATGCACGAGTTGTAGTCAACTTTTTAAAACGTCGTTTTGCTAGGTTCGGAACACCAAAAGCTTTAATAAGTGATCGGGGTACTCATTTCTGTAATAATCAACTTGAGAAAGTTCTCAAAAGATATGGAGTAACTCATAAAATCTCAACAGCTTATCATCCACAAACAAGTGGACAAGTTGAAAATACCAATCGAGCATTAAAACGTATTTTAGAGAAAACCGTAGGATCAAATCCGAAGGAATGGTCCATGAAATTGGAGGATGCACTCTGGGCTTTTAGAACAGCCTACAAAACTCCAATTGGCACCACACCTTTTAAACTCGTTTACGGAAAAGCATGTCATCTTCTAGTAGAAATTGAGCACAAAGCATTTTGGGCTTTGAAGACATGTAATCTTGATTTACATGAAGCTGGACGTCTACGGTTAAGTCAACTAAATGAATTAGAAGAATTAAGACATGAAGCATACGAAAATTCGTTAATCTATAAGGAAAGAACGAAGAAATGGCATGATAAAAGAATCAGAAGTTCAAAAGAATTTAAAGAAAGAGACAGAGTTCTTCTTTTCAATTCACGATTCAAGCTATTTCCTGGAAAATTGAAATCAAGATGGTCTGGACCATTTATAGTCAAAAGAGTTTTCCCATACGGAACAGTAGAATTAATAAATTCAAATGGGATTGAATTTAAAGTTAATGGTCATAGATTTAAACATTACATAGATAATCTAATGGAAGTTGAAGATGAAGTTAATCACAATTTCGACACCACAACTAACTAAGTGTGGGAAGGTTCGAATCTTTTTAGGGTAATATATATTTCTGTTAGAGTTAGATATTCTGTTTTCGTGTAGTTCTCGAGAATGGAATCCGAATGGTCTTTCCCTAGAAGATCCTAAAGAACTAGTCTTCTTCCCCTATTCTGAATTTTTTATTTTTTTAGAATTTACAAGATGAAGAATTCCCTTGATCTGAACCATGGTCTAATGCTACACGCTATGATTACTAAACGTAATAATAACACACTTCCGAGTGAACTGGTATCATTCATAAGAGCCAAAATGGACGGAGTAAGGAAAGAACTCAGAAAAGATCATCATAAGATACATTTTGGTAAAGGAAAATCAAAATCCGCAACAAAAAGAAGAGCACGACACCTTGAAAGATGTTATAAATGTGGAAAATGGTCACACGAAGGTAAATGTTCAAATAATCAAACATATTCAAATACCGAATTTGTTACTCTATGCAGAGAAGGACCGTTTATATGTTTAGAAGAAAAGATATTGAAGATTCGAGGTTATGCTTACGTAGCTATGGAGAACCAAATCACACGACTCTCCTATGAGTCGGCTAAAGCAGGTCTCTGAGAATCCTTTCTCATAGTTAAGTATGTACAGTTTTTATTTATTTTTATTACTTTTAACCTTTTGATAATAAACGCTGAATCGTTCGCTATAAAGTATTAAATTGGTATTCAATAAAATTAGGTATGCGTAACCAAAATTATTGATATCATACAAAAATTTATTACATCAATGCGAAATTTACCGTTTATTCTTAAGGTATAAATATCTTTAATCAATCAACCCAAAAATATTTCAAAAATTCGTCAAGAGTAAAACTAGGTCGTTGAACCGAAATTACTTTACCGAAAAGAGGGGCGTATATTTTTAATAATATTTGATTGATTAAAGTGGGAAAAAAACCAAAAAGATTTTTAATTTTATTTTTACCATGTTTTTAAAATTAATATATTAATATTAAATTATTATTGTAAACTTTTTAAAATCAATATATTTAAGTTTGTAAATATTTGAAAAATTAATATTTTTAAAATAAGTTTGTATGTATAAAAATAAAAATATAATTTAAGTTTGGTGTGAATTTTTAATTATAATAATATGAATTTTTAATTTTATGCATTTTAAATATAAGTTTGGTGTGAATTTAAAAAAAAAATTTACTTTATTTCACTAAGTTAAAAATATGATTTTTAAAATTCGTCGTGAGTTGAAAACTAGGTCGTTGAACTGAAATTGCTCTACCCAAGGGAGGGACGAGAATTTTTATTATCATTATTTTTAATCTTATTGAATTAAAGTATGCCAAAAACATTAAAAAACCCAAAAATCTTTGCTTTTTAAAACCACGCTTAAAAATGACAAATTTTAAAATTTTGTCGAGGGACGGACTAGGACAACGATCCGAAACAACCTCGTCCTAAATAACAAGGACAACAAAATTTTAATATTTAATTATTTGTTTTAAAAAGTATAAGGTTTTATAAAAAAATAATAATAATAATAATATACCAGACCCCCATGCGATCGCATGGGGTTTGGCCTGTATATCCATGCGATCACATGAGAGGAAAATACTGGGCAGATCAAAAAGGCCACGAGCTCTCTGCTCTTCACACCACCACACACACAAACACCCGAAAATTCTCCCAAACACACTCAAAAATTCACAATTTTTCACCAAAATCAACCAAATTTCTCGCTATAATCCGCTCTAATCATGAATTTGATAAGAAGTTTATCAAGAAGGGTAACAATTTTGAAATGTCCCGTTCTTATTGATTAAAAACGTTCCATATTAATTGATTTCGTTGCGAGGTTTTGACCTCTATATGAGACGTTTTTCAAAGACTGCATTCATTTTAAAACAAACCATAACCTTTATTTCATCAATAAAGGTTTAAAAAGCTTTACGTAGATTATCAAATAATGATAATCTAAAATATCCTGTTTACACACGACCATTACATAATGGTTTACATTACAAATATGTTACAACAAATTAAGTTTCTTGAATGCAGTTTTTACAAAATATCATACAAGCATGGACTCCAAATCTCGTCCTTATTTAAGTATGCGACAGCGGAAGCTCTTAATAATCACCTGAGAATAAACATGCTTAAAACGTCAACAAAAATGTTGGTGAGTTATAGGTTTAACCTATATATATCAAATCATAATAATAGACCACAAGATTTCATATTTCAATACACATCCCATACATAGAGATAAAAATCATTCATATGGTGAACACCTGGTAACCGACAATAACAAGATGCATATATAAGAATATCCCCATCATTCCGGGACACCCTTCGGATATGATATAAATTTCGAAGTACTAAAGCATCCGGTACTTTGGATGGGGTTTGTTAGGCCCAATAGATCTATCTTTAGGATTCGCGTCAATTAGGGTGTCTGTTCCCTAATTCTTAGATTACCAGACTTAATAAAAAGGGGCATATTCGATTTCGATAATTCAACCATAGAATGTAGTTTCACGTACTTGTGTCTATTTTGTAAATCATTTATAAAACCTGCATGTATTCTCATCCCAAAAATATTAGATTTTAAAAGTGGGACTATAACTCACTTTCACAGATTTTTACTTCGTCGGGAAGTAAGACTTGGCCACTGGTTGATTCACGAACCTATAACAATATATACATATATATCAAAGTATGTTCAAAATATATTTACAACACTTTTAATATATTTTGATGTTTTAAGTTTATTAAGTCAGCTGTCCTCGTTAGTAACCTACAACTAGTTGTCCACAGTTAGATGTACAGAACTAAATCGATAAATATTATCTTGAATCAATCCACGACCCAGTGTATACGTATCTCAGTATTGATCACAACTCAAACTATATATATTTTGGAATCAACCTCAACCCTGTATAGCTAACTCCAACATTCACATATAGAGTGTCTATGGTTGTTCCGAAATATATATAGATGTGTCGACATGATAGGTCGAAACATTGTATACGTGTCTATGGTATCTCAAGATTACATAATATACAATACAAGTTGATTAAGTTATGGTTGGAATAGATTTGTTACCAATTTTCACGTAGCTAAAATGAGAAAAATTATCCAATCTTGTTTTACCCATAACTTCTTCATTTTAAATCCGTTTTGAGTGAATCAAATTGCTATGGTTTCATATTGAACTCTATTTTATGAATCTAAACAGAAAAAGTATAGGTTTATAGTCGGAAAAATAAGTTACAAGTCGTTTTTGTAAAGATAGTCATTTCAGTCGAAAGAACGACGTCTAGATGACCATTTTAGAAAACATACTTCCACTTTGAGTTTAACCATAATTTTTGGATATAGTTTCATGTTCATAATAAAAATCATTTTCTCAGAATAACAACTTTTAAATCAAAGTTTATCATAGTTTTTAATTAACTAACCCAAAACAGCCCGCGGTGTTACTACGACGGCGTAAATCCGATTTTACGGTGTTTTTCGTGTTTCCAGGTTTTAAATCATTAAGTTAGCATATCATATAGATATAGAACATTTGTTTAGTTGATTTTAAAAGTCAAGTTAGAAGGATTAACTTTTGTTTGCGAACAAGTTTAGAATTAACTAAACTATGTTCTAGTGATTACAAGTTTAAACCTTCGAATAAGATAGCTTTATATGTATGAATCGAATGATGTTATGAACATCATTACTACCTTAATTTCCTTGGATAAACCTACTGGAAAAGAGAAAAATGGATCTAGCTTCAATGGATCCTTGGATGGCTCGAAGTTCTTGAAGCAGAATCATGACACGAAAACAAGTTCAAGTAAGATCATCACTTGAAATAAGATTGTTATAGTTATAGAAATTGAACCAAAGTTTGAATATGATTATTACCTTGTATTAGAATGATAACCTACTGTAAGAAACAAATATTTCTTGAGGTTGGATGATCACCTTACAAGATTGGAAGTGAGCTAGCAAACTTGAAAGTATTCTTGATTTTATGAAACTAGAACTTTTGGAATTTATGAAGAACACTTAGAACTTGAAGATAGAACTTGAGAGAGATCAATTAGATGAAGAAAATTGAAGAATTAAAGTGTTTGTAGGTGTTTTTGTTCGTTGGTGTATGGATTAGATATAAAGGATATGTAATTTTGTTTTCATGTAAATAAGTCATGAATGATTACTCATATTTTTGTAATTTTATGAGATATTTCATGCTAGTTGCCAAATGATGGTTCCTACATGTGTTAGGTGACTCACATGGGCTGCTAAGAGCTGATCATTGGAGTGTATATACCAATAGTACATACATCTAAAAGCTGTGTATTGTACGAGTACGAATACGGGTGCATACGAGTAGAATTGTTGATGAAACTGAACGAGGATGTAATTGTAAGAATTTTTGTTAAGTAGAAGTATTTTGATAAGTGTATTGAAGTCTTTCAAAAGTGTATAAATACATATTAAAACACTACATGTATATACATTTTAACTGAGTCGTTAAGTCATCGTTAGTCGTTACATGTAAATGTTGTTTTGAAACCTTTAGGTTAACGATCTTGTTAAATTTTGTTAACCCAATGTTTATAATATCAAAAGAGATTTTAAATTATTATATTATCATGATATTATGATGTACGAATATCTCTTAATATGATATATATACATTAAATGTCGTTACAACGATAATCGTTACATATATGTCTCGTTTCAAAATCATTAAGTTAGTAGTCTTGTTTTTACATATGTAGTTCATTGTTAATATACTTAATGATATGTTTAATTATCATAATATAATGTTAACTATATATATAACCATATATATGTCATCATATAGTTTTTACAAGTTTTAACGTTCGTGAATCACCGGTCAACTTGGGTGGTCAATTGTCTATATGAAACCTATTTCAATTAATCAAGTCTTAACAAGTTTGATTGCTTAACATGTTGGAAACATTTAATCATGTAAATATCAATCTCAATTAATATATATAAACATGGAAAAGTTCAGGTCACTACAGTACCTACCCGTTAAATAAATTTCGTCCCGAAATTTTAAGCTGTTGAAGGTGTTGACGAATCTTCTGGAAATAGATGCGGGTATTTCTTCTTCATCTGATCTTCACGCTCCCAGGTGAACTCGGGTCCTCTACGAGCATTCCATCGAACCTTAACAATTGGTATCTTGTTTTGCTTAAGTCTTTTAACCTCACGATCCATTATTTCGACGGGTTCTTCGATGAATTGGAGTTTTTTGTTGATTTGGATTTCATCTAACGGAATAGTGAGATCTTCTTTAGCAAAACATTTCTTCAAATTCGAGACGTGGAAAGTGTTATGTACAGCCGCGAGTTGTTGAGGTAACTCAAGTCGGTAAGCTACTGGTCCGACACGATCAATAATCTTGAATGGTCCAATATACCTTGGATTTAATTTCCCTCATTTACCAAATCGAACAACACCTTTCCAAGGTGCAAATTTAAGCATGACCATCTCTCCAATTTCAAATTCTATATCTTTTCTTTTAATGTCAGCGTAGCTCTTTTGTCGACTTTGGGCGGTTTTCAACCGTTGTTGAATTTGGATGATCTTCTCGGTAGTTTCTTGTATAATCTCCGGACCCGTAATCTGTCTATCCCCCACTTCACTCCAACAAATCGGAGACCTGCACTTTCTACCATAAAGTGCTTCAAACGGCGCCATCTCAATGCTTGAATGGTAGCTGTTGTTGTAGGAAAATTCTGCTAATGGTAGATGTCGATCCCAACTGTTTCCGAAATCAATAACACATGCTCGTAGCATGTCTTCAAGCGTTTGTATCGTCCTTTCACTCTGCCCATCAGTTTGTGGATGATAGGCAGTACTCATGTCTAGACGAGTTCCTAATGCTTGCTGTAATGTCTGCCAGAATCTTGAAATAAATCTGCCATCCCTATCAGAGATAATAGAGATTGGTATTCCATGTCTGGAGATGACTTCCTTCAAATACAGTCGTGCTAACTTCTCCATCTTGTCATCTTCTCTTATTGGCAGGAAGTGTGCTGATTTGGTGAGACGATCAACTATTACCCAAATAGTATCAAAACCACTTGCAGTCCTTGGCAATTTAGTGATGAAATCCATGGTAATGTTTTCCCATTTCCATTCTGGGATTTCGGGTTGTTGAAGTAGACCTGATGGTTTCTGATGCTCAGCTTTGACCTTAGAACACGTCAAACATTCTCCCGCGTATTTAGCAACATCGGCTTTCATACCCGGCCACCAAAAATGTTTCTTGAGATCCTTGTACATCTTCCCCGTTCCAGGATGTATTGAGTATCTGGTTTTATGAGCTTCTCTAAGTACCATTTCTCTCATATCTCCAAATTTTGGTACCCAAATCCTTTCAGCCCTATACCGGGTTCCGTCTTCCCGAATATTAAGATGCTTCTCTGATCCTTTGGGTATTTCATCCTTTAAATTTCCCTCTTTTAAAACTCCTTGTTGCGCCTCCTTTATTTGAGTAGTAAGGTTATTATGAATCATTATATTCATAGATTTTACTCGAATGGGTTCTCTGTCCTTCCTGCTTAAGGCATCGGCTACCACATTTGCCTTCCCCGGGTGGTAACGAATCTCAAAGTCGTAATCATTCAATAATTCAATCCACCTACGCTGCCTCATATTCAGCTGTTTCTGATTAAATATGTGTTGAAGACTTTTGTGGTCGGTATATATAATACTTTTGACCCCATATAAGTAGTGCCTCCAAGTCTTTAATGCAAAAACAACCGCGCCTAATTCCAAATCATGCGTCGTATAATTTTGTTCGTGAATCTTCAATTGTCTAGACGCATAAGCAATCACCTTCGTTCGTTGCATTAATACACAACCGAGACCTTGCTTTGATGCGTCACAATAAATCACAAAATCATCATTCCCTTCAGGCAATGACAATATAGGTGCCGTAGTTAGCTTTTTCTTCAATAACTGAAACGCTTTCTCTTGTTCATCATTCCATTCAAATTTCTTCCCTTTATGCGTTAATGCAGTCAAGGGTTTTGCTATTCTGGAAAAGTCTTGGATGAACCTTCTGTAGTAACCAGCTAGTCCTAAAAACTGGCGTATGTGTTTCGGAGTTTTCGGGGTTTCCCACTTTTCAACAGTTTCTATCTTTGCCGGATCCACCTTAATACCTTCTTTGTTCACTATGTGACCGAGGAATTGAACTTCTTCCAACCAAAATGCACACTTTGAAAACTTAGCGTACAATTCTTCCTTCCTCAATACTTCTAACACCTTTCTCAAATGTTCACCGTGTTCTTGGTCATTCTTTGAGTAAATAAGTATGTCATCAATGAAAACAATGACAAACTTGTCAAGGTATGGTCCACACACTCGGTTCATAAGGTCCATGAACACAGCTGGTGCATTAGTTAAACCAAACGGCATGACCATAAACTCGTAATGACCGTAACGTGTTCTGAAAGCAGTCTTTGGAATATCATCTTCTTTCACCCGCATTTGATGATACCCGGAACGTAAGTCAATCTTTGAATAAACAGACGAGCCTTGTAGTTGATCAAATAAGTCGTCGATTCTCGGTAGTGGGTAGCGGTTCTTGATGGTAAGTTTGTTCAACTCTCGGTAGTCGATACACAACCTGAATGTACCATCTTTCTTCTTGACAAACAAAACAGGAGCTCCCCACGGTAATGTGCTTGGTCGAATGAAACCACGCTCTAAAAGTTCTTGTAATTGGCTTTGCAGTTCTTTCATCTCGCTGGGTGCGAGTCTGTAAGGAGCACGAGCTATTGGTGCAGCTCCTGGTACAAGATCTATTTGAAATTCAACGGATCGATGTGGGGGTAATCCCGGTAATTATTTCGGAAATACATCGGGAAATTCTTTTGCGACGGGAACATCATTGATGCTCTTTTCTTCAGTTTGTACTTTCTCGACGTGTGCTAGGATAGCATAGCAACCTTTTCTTATTAGTTTTTGTGCCTTCAAATTACTAATAAGATGTAGCTTCGTGTTGCCCTTTTCTCCGTACACCATTAAGGGTTTTCCTTTTTCTCGTATAATGCGAATTGCATTTTTGTAACAAACGATCTCTGCTTTCACTTCTTTCAACAAGTCCATACCGATTATCACATCAAAACTCCCTAACTCTACTGGTATCAAATCAATCTTAAATGTTTCGCTAACCAGTTTAATTTCTCGATTCCGACATATATTATCTGCTGAAATTAATTTACCATTTGCTAATTCGAGTAAAAATTTACTATCCAAAGGCGTCAATGGACAACTTAATTTAGCACAAAAATCTCTACTCATATAGCTTCTATCAGCACCCGAATCAAATAAAACGTAAGCAGATTTATTGTCAATAAGAAATGTACCCGTAACAAGCTCCGGGTCTTCCTGTGCCTCTACCGCATTAATATTGAAAACTCTTCCGCGGCCTTGTCCATTCGTGTTCTCCTGGTTCGGGAAATTTCTAATAATGTGGCCCGGTTTTCCACATTTATAACAAACTACATTGGCATAACTTGCTCTGACACTACTTGCTCCGCCATTACTCGTTCCGACACCATTTGTTCCTTTCGTTCTATTAACCCCTGGTCCGTAGACCTCACACTTCGCCGCGCTATGACCATTTCTTTTACACTTGTTGCAAAATTTGGTGCAGAACCCCGAGTGATACTTTTCACACCTTTGGCATAGCTGCTTCAGATTTTTGTTGTTGTTGCGGTTATTATTGTTGTTGGGATGATTGTTGTAGTTGCTGTTGTTGTTGTTGTTGTTGTTGTTGGGCCGTTTGTTGTAGTTACGATTGATGTTGCGATTGTTGGGATAATTGTTGCGATTATTGTTGTAATTGCTGTTGTTGCTGTATTGGTGATTCTTATCACCGTTTTCCTCCCACTTTCTTTTGACTTGCTTCACATTGGCCTCTTCAGCAGTCTGTTCTTTAATTCTTTCTTCAATCTGGTTCACTAGTTTGTGAGCCATTCTACATGCCTGTTGTATGGAGGCGGGCTCGTGTGAACTTATATCTTCTTGGATTCTTTCCGGTAATCCTTTCACAAACGCGTCGATCTTCTCTTCCTCATCTTTGAACGCTCCCGGACACAATAGGCACAATTCTGTGAATCGTCTTTCGTATGTGGTAATATCAAATCCTTGGGTTCGTAACCCTCTAAGTTCTGTCTTGAGCTTATTGACCTCGGTTCTGGGACGGTACTTCTCGTTCATCAAGTGCTTGAATGCTGACCACGGTAGTGCGTACGCATCATCTTGTCCCACTTGCTCTAGATAGGTATTCCACCATGTTAACGCAGAACCTGTGAAGGTATGTGTAGCGTACTTCACTTTGTCCTCTTCAGTACACTTACTTATGGCAAACACTAATTCGACCTTCTCGGTCCACCGTTTCAATCCGATCGGTCCTTCGGTTCCATCAAATTCCAAAGGTTTGCAGGCAGTGAATTCTTTGTAGGTGCATCCTACACGATTTCCTGTACTGCTAGATCCAATGTTATTGTTGGTATGTAGCGCAGCCTGTACTGCGGCTATGTTTGAAGCTAGAAAAGTACGGAATTCCTCTTCATTCATATTCACGGTGTGTCGAGTAGTCGGTGCCATTTCCTTCAAAATAGTCAAATGGAACAAGTTAATCATACAGAATATTAAGAGTAGTTAATAGTATTTCGTAGCATAATATGAACTCATTTATAAAAGCTTTTTCTTCATATTAGCGTTTTATAAGTTTAAATTCGGGTAGTACCTACCCGTTAAGTTCATACTTAGTAGCTAATATACAATTCAACTACTACAATTCTATATGAAAAACTGATTATAATCGTTCAAACTTTTATACAATATTTTACAAACTTACAATACCGCTTATTTTACATAAAGCATGAAATATAGCACACAATAACTTTGATACAAGATAGTTGTGAAGATAATTCTAGCTAGTACACAAGTCGTTCAGCAAAGGCAATAAAGACACGTAATTCATACGTCCAGAAACAAGTCATGCATTCTGGTTTTACTAGGACTACTTCCCATCCTTGGTCTTGTGGAACATAATCGTTATGGCCGTTGATAAGACAGCGTGTTGTAACGTCGTCAAAGGGACGAGGGTTACGTAATGACCAACAGTCTCGTAATAACCTAAAAACCTCATTTCTTATCCCAATTACCGACTCCGTTACTTGTGGGAACGTTTTGTTTAATAGTTGTAGCCCGATGTTCTTGTTCTCACTTTGCTGAGAAGCGAACATTACTAACCCGTAAGCATAACATGCTTCTTTATGTTGCATGTTAGCCGCTTTTTCTAAATCACGAAGTCCTATATTCGGATATACTGAGTCAAAATAATTTCTTAACCCGTTGCGTAAAATAGCATTTGGGTTCCCCGCAATATATGCATCAAAGTAAACACATCGTAACTTATGGATTTCCCAATGTGATATCCCCCATCTTCCGAATGAAAGCCTTTTATAAACCAAGGCATTCTTGGAACGTTCTTCGAATGTCTTACAAACTGATCTCGCCTTAAATAGTTGTGCCGAGGAATTCTGACTGACTCTAGACAAGATTTCATCAATCATGTCTCCGGGTAGGTCTCTTAAAATATTGGGTTGTCTATCCATTTTGTGTTTTTATACTGTAAAATAGACAAGAGTTAGATTCATAAAAAAAAATACTTATTAATACAAGCAATTTTTACATATATCATAAAGCATAAGCACACTATATTACATATATTACACCACACGAATATAACTATCTTATTCCGACTCGCTCGTTTCTTCTTGTTCGGTTTTGGTTCGTTTTGCCAAGTTTCTAGGGATATATGATGTTCCCCAAATACGAGCCGTCGTTGTCCATATTGGTTTAGAAAAACCTGGTGGTTTAGAGGTTCCCGGGTCATTGTTACAACTTAAGGACTTCGGGGGTTGACGATACATATAAAGTTCATCGGGGTTGGAATTAGATTTCTCTATTTTTATGCCCTTTCCCTTATTATTTTCTTTTGCCTTTTTAAATTCAGTTGGGGTAATTTCTATAACATCATCGGAATTCTCGTCGGAATCCGATTCATCGGAGAATTGGTAATCCTCCCAATATTTTGCTTCCTTGGTGGAAACACCATTGACCATAATTAACCTTGGTCGGTTGGTTGAGGATTCTCTTTTACTTAACCGTTTTATTATTTCCCCCACCGGTTCTATTTCTTCTTCTGGTTCCGATTCTTCTTCCGGTTCTGATTCTTCTTCCGGTTCCGACTCTTCTTCCGGTTCCTCTTTGGGAACTTGTAAATCAGTCCACGAATCATTCCAATTTACATTTGACTCTTCATTATTATTAGGTGAGTCAATGGGACTTGTTCTAGAGGTAGACATCTATCACATAATATCAAACACGTTAAGAGATTAATATATCACATAATATTCATATGTTAAAAATATATAGTTTCCAACAAAAATGTTAAGCAATCCTTTTTAAAGAAAACACGGTCGAAGTCCAGACTCACTAATGCATCCTAACAAACTCGATAAGACACACTAATGCAAATTTTCTGGTTCTCTAAGACCAACGCTCTGATACCAACTGAAATGTCCCGTTCTTATTGATTAAAAACGTTCCATATTAATTGATTTCGTTGCGAGGTTTTGACCTCTATATGAGACGTTTTTCAAAGACTGCATTCATTTTAAAACAAACCATAACCTTTATTTCATCAATAAAGGTTTAAAAAGCTTTACGTAGATTATCAAATAATGATAATCTAAAATATCCTGTTTACACACGACCATTACATAATGGTTTACATTACAAATATGTTACAACAAATTAAGTTTCTTAAATGCAGTTTTTACAAAATATCATACAAGCATGGACTCCAAATCTCGTCCTTATTTAAGTATGCGACAGCGGAAGCTCTTAATAATCACCTGAGAATAAACATGCTTAAAACGTCAACAAAAATGTTGGTGAGTTATAGGTTTAACCTATATATATCAAATCATAATAATAGACCACAAGATTTCATATTTCAATACACATCCCATACATAGAGATAAAAATCATTCATATGGTGAACACCTGGTAACCGACAATAACAAGATGCATATATAAGAATATCCCCATCATTCCGGGACACCCTTCGGATATGATATAAATTTCGAAGTACTAAAGCATCCGGTACTTTGGATGGGGTTTGTTAGGCCCAATAGATCTATCTTTAGGATTCGCGTCAATTAGGGTGTCTGTTCCCTAATTCTTAGATTACCAGACTTAATAAAAAGGGGCATATTCGATTTCGATAATTCAACCATAGAATGTAGTTTCACGTACTTGTGTCTATTTTGTAAATCATTTATAAAACCTGCATGTATTCTCATCCCAAAAATATTAGATTTTAAAAGTGGGACTATAACTCACTTTCACAGATTTTTACTTCGTCGGGAAGTAAGACTTGGCCACTGGTTGATTCACGAACCTATAACAATATATACATATATATCAAAGTATGTTCAAAATATATTTACAACACTTTTAATATATTTTGATGTTTTAAGTTTATTAAGTCAGCTGTCCTCGTTAGTAACCTACAACTAGTTGTCCACAGTTAGATGTACAGAACTAAATCGATAAATATTATCTTGAATCAATCCACGACCCAGTGTATACGTATCTCAGTATTGATCACAACTCAAACTATATATATTTTGGAATCAACCTCAACCCTGTATAGCTAACTCCAACATTCACATATAGAGTGTCTATGGTTGTTCCGAAATATATATAGATGTGTCGACATGATAGGTCGAAACATTGTATACGTGTCTATGGTATCTCAAGATTACATAATATACAATACAAGTTGATTAAGTTATGGTTGGAATAGATTTGTTACCAATTTTCACGTAGCTAAAATGAGAAAAATTATCCAATCTTGTTTTACCCATAACTTCTTCATTTTAAATCCGTTTTGAGTGAATCAAATTGCTATGGTTTCATATTGAACTCTATTTTATGAATCTAAACAGAAAAAGTATAGGTTTATAGTCGGAAAAATAAGTTACAAGTCGTTTTTGTAAAGGTAGTCATTTCAGTCGAAAGAACGACGTCTAGATGACCATTTTAGAAAACATACTTTCACTTTGAGTTTAACCATAATTTTTGGATATAGTTTCATGTTCATAATAAAAATCATTTTCTCAGAATAACAACTTTTAAATCAAAGTTTATCATAGTTTTTAATTAACTAACCCAAAACAGCCCGCGGTGTTACTACGACGGCGTAAATCCGGTTTTACGGTGTTTTTCGTGTTTCCAGGTTTTAAATCATTAAGTTAGCATATCATATAGATATAGAACATGTGTTTAGTTGATTTTAAAAGTCAAGTTAGAAGGATTAACTTTTGTTTGCGAACAAGTTTAGAATTAACTAAACTATGTTCTAGTGATTACAAGTTTAAACCTTCGAATAAGATAGCTTTATATGTATGAATCGAATGATGTTATGAACATCATTACTACCTTAATTTCCTTGGATAAACCTACTGGAAAAGAGAAAAATGGATCTAGCTTCAATGGATCCTTGGATGGCTCGAAGTTCTTGAAGCAGAATCATGACACGAAAACAAGTTCAAGTAAGATCATCACTTGAAATAAGATTGTTATAGTTATAGAAATTGAACCAAAGTTTGAATATGATTATTACCTTGTATTAGAATGATAACCTACTGTAAGAAACAAAGATTTCTTGAGGTTGGATGATCACCTTACAAGATTGGAAGTGAGCTAGCAAACTTGAAAGTATTCTTGATTTTATGAAACTAGAACTTTTGGAATTTATGAAGAACACTTAGAACTTGAAGATAGAACTTGAGAGAGATCAATTAGATGAAGAAAATTGAAGAATTAAAGTGTTTGTAGGTGTTTTTGGTCGTTGGTGTATGGATTAGATATAAAGGATATGTAATTTTGTTTTCATGTAAATAAGTCATGAATGATTACTCATATTTTTGTAATTTTATGAGATATTTCATGCTAGTTGCCAAATGATGGTTCCTACATGTGTTAGGTGACTCACATGGGCTGCTAAGAGCTGATCATTGGAGTGTATATACCAATAGTACATACATCTAAAAGCTGTGTATTGTACGAGTACGAATACGGGTGCATACGAGTAGAATTGTTGATGAAACTGAACGAGGATGTAATTGTAAGCATTTTTGTTAAGTAGAAGTATTTTGATAAGTGTATTGAAGTCTTTCAAAAGTGTATAAATACATATTAAAACACTACATGTATATACATTTTAACTGAGTCGTTAAGTCATCGTTAGTCGTTACATGTAAATGTTGTTTTGAAACCTTTAGGTTAACGATCTTGTTAAATGTTGTTAACCCAATGTTTATAATATCAAAAGAGATTTTAAATTATTATATTATCATGATATTATGATGTACGAATATCTCTTAATATGATATATATACATTAAATGTCGTTACAACGATAATCGTTACATATATGTCTCGTTTCAAAATCATTAAGTTAGTAGTCTTGTTTTTACATATGTAGTTCATTGTTAATATACTTAATGATATGTTTAATTATCATAATATAATGTTAACTATATATATAACCATATATATGTCATCATATAGTTTTTACAAGTTTTAACGTTCGTGAATCACCGGTCAACTTGGGTGGTCAATTGTCTATATGAAACCTATTTCAATTAATCAAGTCTTAACAAGTTTGATTGCTTAACATGTTGGAAACATTTAATCATGTAAATATCAATCTCAATTAATATATATAAACATGGAAAAGTTCGGGTCACTACAAATTTCACCCCTAAACCTCTTTAAATTTGATTTTTAGTGTTCTTGAGCTATATTTTTTCCTAATTTGATTTTGTTAATTTCTAGTGTAATTAGAGTTAAATTGTTAGTATATTATGCATGTACTACCTAGATTGATGCTATTTAACATGATTTGAAGGCAAAAACTTCAAAATTTTTAGGAATCTAGGGTTTGTGTTCTTGAGCAATTTGGGGCTTTTTGATATAAACAGGTTATGGCCGATTTTTGTCATGAATTATTGCTAAATTAAGTAGTGTAACATGTTTAGGTAGCTAAATGATCCAAACTTTGATCCTAAACATGATTTTTGAGAATTAAAGTGGACTTTTTAGGTATAAAATTCATGAACTTGATTAAATTGATGTAAATGCCATTTGAAACTTGTTTAATTGCTAGTAATGGTTGTTTTAACATGTTATTTGAGTTAAATGATTATGAACTTTGTAAACATTTTCATATATGCTTATTTGAAAAAGTGTAGAATTGTTAAAATTGTGAAAATGTGTATAAATTTAATTTTGATTGAACATGTTATTGTAATTATGTTAATTTGTTATTTTGCTAACACTAATGCATAGTTGGATGCACAAATTTTGTGTTTAATGTGTTTTGCAGAGATTTACTAATACTGATGGTGCATCATCATCATCCAGGCAACCTGAGAACCAGAACCAGAAATGCAATATGAAACTGAACCGGAGTAACAACAGGAACAACAACCTGATCAACACGTACCTTATTATGATCCGCATCAAGAATATGTTGATGCTTACGTAGTATTTCCGATGCATCCGATAGTAGCTCACCCAACGATTCATGAAGAACAGTTGCATCCCAATCTAAGATTTGATCGAAGCTGGAGAGATTACCCATCATATCAAAGTAACAAATTCAAACTGGTACCGAAAAATGTAGAAGTGCCAAGGGTAATCGATTGGGATCCTTTGGAATTGGTCCAACTTGCTAACTCAGTTAGACAGCATCTGATCCAAAGGTATGGCAGCTCTTCTTTTCCCGATTGGGAACGTTTATTCACCATTCGTAGGCCTGTATATAAGGAATGGTGTGTTGAGCTTATGAGTACTATAGCGTTAAATGAGGATGTAGATAGGTTAGATGATAGAAGTTTTCTTAGATTTATACTTGGCCGTAGGATGTACAGGATGTCCATGCTGGACATGGCTAGGGCTTTACAGATATATACGCCCACTGAATTACTACTACCCGATTGTATGAATTTGATTTATCATGGTGAAAGGGTAGATAGGAATTTTGATGCTAACGCCGTCTGGAGGCGTATGTCAGATTTTAATGTTTTTGGGTGGGCAGGAACACATACCTACTTACATATTAACAAAGCCGAACTTCGTATAATTCATAGATTTCTGGCTAACTCGATTACAGAGAGGTCACAACAAGGAGAAAATGACCTTACATGATTTATTCTACCTAAAGTGTATTCGAGACCCAAGAGGCTTTGTTAATATCCCTTACTGTGTTGGTTTTTATTTGTCTAAGATGGTGGAAGGAATACAGGAAGGGGGAATAATAGGAGGAGGTATTTTTGTTACTCTCATTGGAGAGTATTTGGGTATAGATAGGGATCAAGGGGTCCACTTTTGGTATGCAGGGAACATGTTGAGCCTTTAGGATTGAGGGTCTATCAGGGTGCTAAGGTATTAAAGAGCAGACACAATTAGGCAATACCATATGTTGGTAATCATCCTCAGGTAGAGAGAGGTTCAGATGAGGAAATGGAGGAAGCAGATGACATTAGGGATGTCATTAGGGAGGCTATGACTGACGTCTACCAGCATGTAGATGAGGTAGAAATGACAAACGAGGAGAGACATAGATTGTACGAGCAGTGGCAAGCCCGGAATGAGTACGAGCATTCCAGGCAACGACAGCATGATAGATGGGACTATCATCAGCGTCAGATCATGAGTCGGCTATCACCTCAGGATCACTACGTACCGACCCGACCCGCTTACTATCCTCCACACCAGCCCGAGATGAGACCACCATATACTCTCTACGACCCTAACCAGGCCTACCAGTACACCTATCACCAACCATGGAACCCGACCGATGATATGAACTGGAACCCCTATCCAGATTGATATAGTTCCTGTTGGTGATTTTTATGATTTTTATCTTTTTATTATTTTTATTTATTTATGTTTAAACATATGATATTGTGATACATTAATGTAATGTTTAATATTTTTTATTATGTTGTACTAATATTTCATTTTTGATTTGAAAGTGGGATTTTATAGTCCCATTTCAAATTACCATGCATGTTATTATTTGTATGTATGTATATTGTCAATTGTACACAACAGGGTAAAACAACGCATTTTCAAAGACTGACATTAAGTTCAGCAAAAGCTACTAATATAGACGACAAAATGAAAAACAAATGTGATGTAACAACAAGACGGAATGAACAAATGATGTGCACCATTTATCATTCAGCAAACAAAAGCCAATATGTTTGGAAACTTTGGTAAAATTTAATCATTTTTCTACGCTAATCACCCTCAATAATTTAAATTGTTACTGATTTCTTGCAAATGAGGGCATTGCAAGATCTTAAGTGTGGGAAGGGGTTAAATTCTTTCGGATTTTTAAAATTTTTTGACTTAAACACTTGGTTACCATTAAAAATACTAGTAACGCAGTAGTTGTATTAGAATCTAGTGCTCTCTGATAATAAAGAACAGCCCTAGTCTTATATACTGACTACCCAATTCTAGTAAATTTTTTCAAAATTTTCAAATAAATGAATTCAAAATCATGTTTATACATATTTATGAATGATAAAACTAGGTGTTGACACCGAAATTATTGTTACCTCGGAAAGGACATAAATTGAGAAACAACCCAAAATGTTAGAATTCATTTAAAATGGAATAGAGGACAATAAAAAAAGCAAAGAAAGGAAAATAAAAGCCTAGTGTGGGAAAAATTTATCAAGTTATTTAAAACATATATCACATATTTATGTACAAATAACTAAAGATACTTTTGTTTTGGACGATTTTAATTAGTTTTACCCAATTTACTGTAATATATTTGAAAGAAAGATGGATCTGCATGATGAATCAATTCCATCATTAAAAGGAAGTAAAGTCTTCCGAAAAAGACACGCGCTTCTTGATTTAGGTCAGGAAGTTGTCGTCCAGACCAGTTGTAGAGGCTACGAAAAATCTTGAAAATTTTTCTCGAAAATCAGCTGGAAATCCACGGACCTCAGCATCAAACAGGGTCGCCAAGTGGTCAGACTTATCCTAACCATGAGAGGATCTGTCTCGTAAAATGGGGAGGGCGCCGTGCAAATTAGCTTGATAAGACTAATGAATCAGATCCATAGAAAGGATAATCTCCTTAAAGATCAAAAATCAGCTTTTAAGACTGATATTACTCAATCCTTGAGATTGACTTTAAAGATTGAGAATTACAAACTCATGGAATTCAATGATATCTAAACTCGAGCTTGAACGAGAAAATATTTTGATCAAATTAAAACCGATTTGTTTTCTGAAAACTCATTTTTAATGCGTTCATTACCATTGAACGTAAAATCCTAGGAATTCACCTGGAATTCATTAGGTCACCTGAACCAAATCAGGTGTCAACCGTAAGAACGGTGGTTACATAGCATGGTCAAAGACAGGACCTTGTGCCAGACCAAAAAATTATAGGGTGAGATTTACTATTGCTCCTACAAAGAATAGTAATTGCATCCGACACGATATAGACCATAATTAAAAGCATGTCAGGGGACATTTCCTTAACAATTGCTTGTTCAACGCTTTCCTTTACAACCGGACGGTAGTTTACCGAAAGGTAATATACGGAGCAAGTAAACTAGATGTGTTGCTGATAATGCTAAAAACGAACATATATTTCATAGCATTATTCCTCAAGAAAGACAAGCTTTTAGTTGCAATTGTTCTATTTAAAAGTGATATTCGTTTAAATAATAAAAGGTGAAGACAAAAGACAGATTCGACGAATTGAAGACGCAAACGACCAAAAAGCTCAAAAGTACAAAATACAATCAAAGAGGTTCCAATTATTGATAAGAAACGTCTCGAAATTACAAGGGTACAAGATTCAAAATGCAAAGTACAAGATATTAAATTGTACGCAAGGACGTTCGAAAATCCGGAACCGGGACCAGAGTCAACTCTCAACGCTCGACGCAACGGATTAAAAATTACAAGTCAACTATGCACTTAAATATAATATAATATTTAAATAATTCTTATAATTATTTATATATTATATAAATAATAAAAATCCGTCGGTAAGAAAGACTCCAAAGTTGGTGAGCTGTATTTTCAAACTCCGCGACTCGCGGAGTTTGAAGGCAAAAATTGCCGCGAGTCGCGGAGTATCCCTGAACTCAATTCCCTATAAAGCCAACCGAATTCTGATCATTTTTCACAATCCAATATCTATATCTCTCTCAATATATACGTAAATATATATATATATATATATATATATATATATACGTAAATATATATATATATATATATATATATATATATATATATTTTAATTTTAATTTTAATTTTAATCCTAATAATAAGGGTATGTTAGCGAATGTTGTAAGGGTGTAAGTCGAAATTCTGTCCGTGTAACGCTACGCTATTTTTAATCATTGTAAGTTATGTTCAACCTTTTTAATTTAATGTCTCGTAGCTAAGTTATTATTATGCTTATTTAAAACGAAGTAATCATGATGTTGGGCTAATTACTAAAATTGGGTAATTGGGCTTTGTACCATAATTGGGGTTTGGACAAAAGAACGACACTTGTGGAAATTAGACTATGGGCTATTAATGGGCTTTATATTTGTTTAACTAAATGATAGTTTGTTAATGTTAATATAAAGATTTACAATTGGGCGTCCCTATAAATTACCATATACACTCGATCGGACACGATGGGCGGGGTATTTATATGTACGAATAATCGTTCATTTAACCGGACACGGGAATGGATTAATAGCCACTAGAATAATTAAAACAGGGGTGAAATTATGTACAAGGACACTTGGTATAATTGATAACAAAATATTAAAACCTTGGGTTACACTCAGTCGACATCCTGGTGTAATTATTAAACAAAGTATTAAAATCTTGTTACAGTTTAAGTCCCCAATTAGTTGGAATATTTAACTTCGAGTATAAGGATAATTTGACGAGGACACTCGCACTTTATATTTATGACTGATGGACTGTTATGGACAAAAACCAGACGGACATATTAAATAATCCAGGACAAAGGACAATTAACCCATGGGCATAAAACTAAAATTAACACGTCAAACATCATGATTACGGAAGTTTAAATAAGCATAATTCTTTTATTTCATATTTAATTTCCTTTATTTTATATTTAATTGCACTTCTAATTATCGCATTTTTATTGTTATTATATTTAATTGCACTTTTAATTATCGTACTTTTTAATTATCGCAAGTTTATTTTATCGCACTTTTATTATTCGCAATTTCATTATCGTTATTTACTTTACGCTTTAAATTAAGTCTTGTATTTATTTATTATTTTACATTTGGTTTTAACTGCGACTAAAGTTTTAAAATCGACAAACCGGTCATTAAACGGTAAAAACCCCCCTTTATAATAATAATATTACTGATATATATATTTGTATTTTTATAAATGTAAACTAATATAGCGTTAAGCTTTGTTTAAAGATTTTCCCTGTGGAACGAACCGGACTTACTAAAAACTACACTACTGTACGATTAGGTACACTGCCTATAAGTTTTGTAGCAAGGTTTAAGTATATCCATTCTCTAAATAAATAAATATCTTGTGTAAAATTGTTGTAACACCCTGTTTTTGTTTCTGATTTTGCAGTAGGTCGGGACGCCGTCCCGATAGGGGGGACGCCGTCCAGCAACAAAAGGTGGGACGCCGTCCCGATAGGGGGGACGCCGTCCAGCAACAAAAGGTGGGACGCCGTCCAAAGTTTGGGACGCCGTCCAAACGGTCTGTCGAGCCAGCTGTTTTAATTATTTTAAAAGGGGTAAAATGGTAAAATCACTTAGATGCCGGTTTGGACCCTTCAATGATGGTTCCTTGGTTATTTGTGGATCATATTTCATCTTCACAAACACTCCCAACATTATTTAGAGAGAGAGGAGAAGTTCTAGAGAGAGAGAGGTGGATTTGGAGAAGGAGTCGGATTCTCACAAAAGCTCGGGTTCTAAAGTTGTTCATCTCGCTCCTAGCTACGTTGTGGTGGTATTGGTAAGCTCAAACTCCGAATTTCATTTGTTAGATTTGATGTTCAAGTTAGGGTTTTGAGCTAGATTGTTGTGAAACCCTTTTAGATGATGAAGTAGGTTCATGGTGACTTGTTAATCTTGTCACTTGGCGGGTTTTGGGTTGGTTGACGTTTTAGCCTTGATTAGGGTTTGATCTTGAGTTTAATCACTAGGTTTAGTGATTATGGAAGTGTTGAAACTCTTTTGGGTGAGTTTGGCTAACTAATTTTGATATGGGTCAAAATTAGGGTTTTGGTGTCAAAATGGGTATGACACGTGTTTAACACTTGTGTTCGGGTTTAATTGGCATTTTAGGACCATTTTTACTCGTGTTAGTGATTATTGGTTAGTTTGGGCGCGTTCCGTGCTTAGAAGTGCAAATGGGTCGAATTTGCACTAGGTGTCAATTGGGTTGGTTTGTAAGTCAACCCTAATTGTGTTGTTGTATTTGTGATAATGGAATAGGTACTTTCCATTTGGCGCGTTGCGTTTACTTGGAAGCATTCTCCAAGACGACTAGGTGAGTGTTAATATCCTATATGCATAGGTATGTGTAGGATGGGTGCGGGTCGGGAGAAGGGGTTCTCGCTTGTAGAGCTCGCTTCTCGTATAAGTGGAATTATTGGACTTGTGTATAGGTCCAATTGGCACGGTTGTGCGTTTTGGTTGACCACGTTGGCGAGGTGCACACTTTGTGTGTACGTTATCACATAGGCGTGTGATGTGGACTTATATAACCCCAATGACGAAGGGTTAATATAGTGAGTGGAATAATTATATGTGTAGGTATATAATGTATCTATTTGTTGTAGCGTGAAATGTGTAGTGTCGAGGTGCTAAGACACCATGTTTCACGTGAAGAGTGTAGCATCGAGGTGTTAAGATGCCACTCGGGTGTAGCATCGAGGTGTTAAGATGCCACCTAGGAGTGTAGTGTCGAGGTGTTAAGACACCACTCCGTAAAATAATGAGTGTTGCATCGAGGTGTTAAGATGCCACTCGGGGTGATGTGCCGAGGTGTTAAGGTGCCACCCTAGAGGTTAGTGGTGCGAGGTGTTAAGTGCCCTAACGGATGTTATGAACACCGATGGCGTTTTCGCGAACGCCGTTCCCTTGTACTATTGGTTAACCATGGTTATTGTGTTGTAAGCGTAAGCAAATTATATATATATATATATATATATATATATATATATATATATATATATATATATATATATATATATATATATATATATATATATATATATATATATATATATATATATATATATATATATATATATATATTGTATACATATAATGTTGTATTGTCGTGATGTAGCTAACCCTCCGGGTGTAGCTTATTGGCATTGTTCACATCGTTGTTGGTGAACTTATATTTTATTGATGTACCTTTAGCTCGTTGCTTAGTGCTCTTACGGTATGCTTAGACTAGCTTGCCTTTATGCTTGGATGCTCCGGTATACGGTATTTGATTTTGTGAGGCGTGTCCATTTTATGCATATATATGTATGTAGTATATTATCATTCACTAAGCGTTAGCTTACCCTCTCGTTGTTTACATTTTTATAGATTGCACGGATGCGGTGGCTCGGGTAAGCGCGGGGACTAGTGGACTTGTGTAGTTGCTTTAGAAGACTTACTTTTGGATTTGATTAGGATTGGGTAGCGTGTCCCTAATCCCATGCTCGGTCTATGTTTTTGTATAAACTAATGGGTCGAAATAGTCACTTGTGGTATTTTGGGTCGATGTGGGCCCGGTGTCGTAAAACTCGGTTTTTATTGTGGAAAACTCCTAGTTTAAACTATTGTAATCTATTGTGAAAGTGTTTTGATTTAAAAGTGTCGGGAAGCGGGTTTTCGCCCGCGTGTGTTCGAAAAACTGATCAGAATGTTTTAGTACATCTGGACGCCGTCCCAGATGGCTGGACGCCGTCCCAGTCTTAAGTTCTGGACGCCGTCCAAGCTTTTGGACGCCGTCCAGATCAACTGTTCCAGAATTTTTTTTTTATTTTTTTGTGTGGCACATTTTCGGAAGGTTAACGGGTTGGGTTGTTACAAGTGGTATCAGAGCATGGTCTAAGGGATTTAGGTGACTTGAGATAGGTGCCTAGACTTAGACTTTTGTGTGTGCTTATTTGTTGCGGGACTTGTAGGATTACGGGTCGGAATGAGTTTAGTTAGTGCCTTGATTGTAGGTTGACTAACGTTTATATTAGTAATGCAGATATTATTAATATGCTATTGTGTTGCGATATTGATTCTTGCGTTGTGTTTTGTTTGTAGTTGTGTTTGTTTATATCATCGAGCGAGGCGGTCGTTATACTAACGAGTCGATGCGGCGTGTGTGCGTAATAAGGACTTGCAAACCTTATTACGGGTGTAAATCGTGTCTAACGAGTGATGTACGACGAGTGTTTAGCAAGATGGGACGGTGTTGTGCGTGCGGTTTTATACGTTCGCGGACTAATCGTTTTGCATTCTTTAGAATGACGACGCGAAACGAGATCGAGGCGAATGACGCGGAGTTTAACGCTAGAGTTGCGGCCGCCGTTGCGGAGCAAATGAGTGCGTTTCGAGAAGAAATGGATAGGAAGTATTCCGAACTTCAAAGTAGTGGTGAAATGGAGCGTTGTCTTAAGATCTTCATGAGGACTTAACCCCCGATGTATGGCGGAAAACCGGATCCTTTGGTAAGCACAACTTGGATTTCGGATGTTGAAGGGTGTTTTCGTACTATTGATTGCCCTCCCGAGAAAAAGACGAGACTCGCTACGAGTTTGTTGCGGGGTAGGGCGAGGGATTGGTTGGATGGTAAGATTGATCTTGTCGGTGGCAAAATGTTTATGGCCTTATCGTGGGACGAGTTTAAGGAGGAATTCTTCGAGGAGTTCCGGACTTCGGCCGACTTGTGGGAATTGCGTAATGAGTTGCGAAATTTGCAACAGGGTTATATGGATTTGAATACTCTCAAGACGACCTTTATGGCGAAGGCTCATTTTTTCCAGGAGTATTTGGGGAATGATCATTTGTTGATGCAAGATTTCTATCGAACGTTGAATAATGACTTGAAGAGTAAGATTAGCAGAGTTCAGCCGAGATCGTTTGCGGAGTTATTCGCCGCGGCTAGAGATTTCGAGTCGTATTCGCGATCGAAGGTTGGTGAACCTTCAAGTGAGAGAAGGGTTGTTTCTTATGGTGCTCCAAGTAAGAGGACTAAGGGTCCGAGCGTGAGCACGGGTGGTACACGGACGGGTATATCGGATTCTAGTGCGTCTAGGTGTTATAATTGTGGCGAGAAGGGTCACAAGTGAAGCGACCCATCCTAATCCATTCGGACGAAGTCCGTATCGATTATAAACGATTCACAATAGTTGATTACATCGCGAGGTACTTGACCTCTATATGATACATTTTACAAACATTACATTCGTTTTTGAAAAGACAATATTTCATTTCATTGAAAGTTGACGGCATGCATACCATTTCATAATATATCTAACTATAATTGACTTAATATTAATCTTGATGAACTCAACGACTCGAATGCAACGTCTTTTGAAATATGTCATAAATGACTCCAAGTAATATCTCTAAGATGAGCAAATGCACAGCGGAAGATTTCTTTCATACCTGAGAATAAACATGCTTTCAAGTGTCAACCAAAAGGTTGGTGAGTCCATTAGTTTACATAAATAATCATTTCCATCATTTTAATAGACCACAAGAATTTCATTTCCATTTCTCATAAGTATACGTCCCATACATAGAGACAAAAATCATTCATATGGTAAACACCTGGTAACCGACATTCACAAGATGCATATAAGAATATCCCCATTATTCCGGGATCCTCCATCGGACATGATATAAATTTCGAAGTACTAAAGCATCCGGTACTTTGGATGGGGCTTGTGGGGCCTGATAGATCTATCTTTAGTATTCGCGTCAATTAGGGTGTCTGTTCCCTAATTCTTAGATTACCAGACTTAATAAAAAGGGGCATATTTGATTTCGATAATTCAACCATAGAATGTAGTTTCACGTACTTGTGTCTATTTTGTAAAACATTTATAAATATTGCGCATGTATTCTCAGCCTAAAAATATAAAGGGTAAAAAGGCAAATGAAACTCACTATACTGTATTTTGTAGTAAAAATACATAAGACGACATTTAACAATGCAGGGTTGGCCTCGGATTCACGAACCTATATTAATTATATATATTTATGTGTTAGTCAATATTTGTTTAATAAATTAAGTCAAGTCATAGTGTACCACAATCCTAATGCTCGAGACTAATACGCAAAAGTCAACAAAAGTCAATTTGACTCAAAATGTTTTCTAAAATTTATACATGATTATTATATAGTTTAAATATCGTCATTTTATATTTTTAAATATTTTTAAAAGATTTATTAGAGTAAATGATATAATTTATTTATTAATAAATAAAACTTTATATACAAAATATACTTTTATATATATCCTAGATAATAAAATTTATAAAGTTCATTGAATATCATAAAAATGTTGTGATAGGTTTTATTAAGGTAATTATATTATTTGTATTACATTTTATTTGATAAAATAACCTTGATAATAATAATAAGCAAAAGTTGTATTATTTTGTATTAATAATTATTATTATTAATAATAATAACAATATTTATATTTACGTAAATGGTATTATAATAATATGATAATTCTTATTAATAATGAAAAATTAACAATGATATTCCTATTAAAAATAATAATTTTTGTAAAGATGATATTTTTATATTATTAATACTACTTTAAATAGTGATAAAAATAATGAAAAATGATAATTTTATCTAAATCAATATCTTTAAATTTCATCATGATACTCATACTCATTATTTCCTAATCAATTTGTTAATAGCTTTTAAATCGTCTTTTATATCGCGTTCATTTTTAATGATAATAATAGTAATCATAATAATTAAGTGTTACTAATATTACTTTTAATTATAATAATACTAATAATAATAACTATTATGATAATGAGAATAGTAATAATTATTTTAATGATAATAATAATAATACTAATTATAACTTTAACGATAATAACGATAGTAATAATAATAACAATTTTTAATAATACTACTTTTTATTGATAATGATAATAATAATAATAATAATAATAATAATAATAATAATAATAATAATAATAATAATAATAATAATAATAATAATAATTAAATAAAAAACTAGAACGACGATAATAGCGACGATAATAATAATCATTTTTAATATTAATACAAAAATTCAATTGACAATAACTTCTAATCCGTTCATCGAATCCATTCGATATCTAAATGAAAAGTTCTTAATTTTTCGCTAGCTTTTCAATGACATGCATATCTTATACCTTATCTCAACCGCAGGTGTAACTAACTCAAGATCCAGTCTGTCCTATCTAAAGGCAATTTAAAAAGTACAAGCATGCATAATCCTATATACTCGAGCGCTAGTCAGGGATACACTATTAGTATGTAAAAAAATAAATTATGAGTACTCACGTATCAATATTGAGATTCAATATTGCAGGAAAGTACGTAGACGCGACGAAGATGATAAACACTAGATTGACCTCACGAGCATACCCATGAACCATACCCTTCACCTCCATAGCCATAACCCATAATTTCCTTAGCCCTATCCTACTCGCAAAACTAGTTTTGAAAATCCGTTTTAGATCACTCGAGCAGCACTTCGTCGTAGTATTTTATGTATAATAATACTAGTAATAATAATAATAAGATTAATAATAATCTTAATAATAATAATAATAATTATATAATTAATAATATGAGTAATATATAATACGGAGTAATATGAAGTTCAAAGAGACAGATGAATGAATGTGTGTGTGTCTAAATGCAACTCGTCGAATATTTAAACACATTTTCAGGATTTGATCCCCATGCGATCGCATGAGGATGAAGTTATTATGTCATGCGATTGCATGACTTCGTTTTACAGCTGGTGTCCATTTTCCATTCTTGCCGACATTCATAACACTTTGTAAACGTAATTGACACACATATGTATTTATTTATATTATTTAATATATAATATATTTAATCTTTAGAATTAATTAAATATTATATTATATTTACGCTCATGGTAAAAATATAATTTTTACAAAAATGACACGGTCGTGGTCTCACGACTCATGTACCACTTTCGGTTTTTCGAGCGCACTTTCGTACGTTTAGAAAACTAGCCTTTTATGTTACGCGAAGTGTACCATTAGTAATAGCTTGATTTATTCACCAATAAATTACTTTGTAAAAGTGTATCTTATAAAATTTGAGTGTCGTGGTCATTTGCTTCTATAAATCAGTGACTCGTTGTTTACCAAAATATTTTATTTTAAATTAAGACTTTTTATGACGAGATTAAAATACGTAGACATATATATACATTTTTTCATCTAACAATATAACATTTGGTTTTTCAAAACGGTTTACATTTCAAAGTTTATTTTTATTTCGTTTAGAAAATAATTTAACGCGTAACGTTTTCAAGTTATAATATATATATACATATACATATATAAACATATCAATTCCTATAATGGTTCGTGAATCATTGGAATTTGGTCGAGGTCAAATGAATGTATGAATATAGTTTCAAATCCTTGAGACTTAACTTAACAAACTTTGCTTATCATGTCGGATTAATATAAAGATAAAGTTTAAATTTGGTCGAAAATTCCCGGGTCGTCACAGTACCTACCCGTTAAAGAAATTTCGTCCCAAAATTTGGTCGTGGTTGTCATGGCTAATCATAAAAATGTTCTCATGACAAATATGAGTTGGTATATAGAATTTTATCACTATTGAGTAATATAGATAAAATGATTTGATTATTTGAAAGGTACGAGTGAAGCTATCATGAGATGAGAAATATAGTTTTGTTTTAACTTTTGACGATGTCTTGGTTGAATTCCGGAATTCAAGGGATTTAAAGAAAATTTTCGGAATCTAAAAGATTTGATTCTTTGGTGAATAAAGGAATTAAGATCTCTATAATTAAATACGGTGATCTGCCTCGATTACTCTGTCTGATATTTCCATTATAAATTTACCTTTTCCGTTCCATTAGTTTCCACCACTTCTATACCT